>NW_026947506.1:16397500-16911047 GCF_034190915.1 Cavia porcellus
TTCTGCATTAGTTTCCCCCAGTAGATGGGATCCATCTACCATCTCCTTTGTTTGTAATCTCTTTCCCTTTGGCCATTGTTCATGGTACTCTTCTTGCTCCAAAATATATTTTGAATCTTAACCCTTGAGGACAGATTGGACATATCATGAATTCATATATTGTTTATGATTGTTTGCATTCTGTTTTATGTTCAGGAATTCAGTTCATACTGTTAGGAAACTAGCAAGTATCACTCCAGGAATTCAATTGAAAGAGAAAAGACATGAGAACACACAAATCAGACTAATCCTCTGGCACCCAGGCCACCAAAGCAAACCTGGGGGGAAATGAGGTTGGAAAATTTGAAAATCCAATGCTAGGTTACTTCAATGTGGCAACAAGGCAATTGAATGAGGCTGTGGAATATATTAAATCAGAAGTAATCTCTCAAGTAACCACAACTAACTACAGAGATTACCAAAATACACAACATTCTTAGTGATGTTAGTTCAGACACAGCCAAAAAACAGGCGAGTTTACAAGAACTGTTGAAGCACAACCTAAGAAATAAATGAACCCATTAAATAGATTCAAGCCGATATGCAAGAGAAAAAAATCCATTTTAAAACTTCAGAGCACTTTAGGCCAGTTTGAGGAAAGGACTTCAGATACTGAGTACAGGCTGGCACTTAGTGACAAGGAGAGACAACAAATGACATTAAAAGCACTTTGTAGACATCATGGCAGAAAGCTTTCCTGGTACAGAAGAGGAATTTAATCTACCAATCATTGAGGCAATTATTTCTCCAGTTAGCAGTGATTAAAAGAATTCTACCTGCCCATGTGTAATAGACAAGTTTGCAGACAATCAAATAAAAATAGAGTATTAAAATCTGTTAGGGATGGGCTGGGGGTTTCTCTCAGTAGCATAAGCAACTTCCTGGCAAGCAGTAGTCCTGAGTTCTACCCTGGTAACAATAAAAATGAAAAAGCCAAAAAAATATCTGTTAGGGATGAGGACTGTTGTGATCCTCCCAATAAGGTCCACAAGTACATGAGGGTATGTAACACTTCTGAGTCTGGTGGAAAACTGGAGCACACTCTGAGTATGTAAAACAGAAAAAAGAGAAGCTTTGGAAGAGAGCCAGTGATATCTATCCCTGAAGTGGTAGCCCTTCTTCCTGTCTTCCTTCCTTCCTTCCTTCCTTCCTTCCTTCCTTCCTTCCTTCCTTTCTTGCTTCCTTCTTTCCTTCCTTGCTTCCTTCCATCCCTCATTCCCTCTGTCCTTTCATTCTTTTGGTTTTTAATTCAAGTTAGTATTTAATCCCACATGTCCTTGAAACTGCAATGATATTCCTGCCTCAGCTTTGCGAGTGCTGGGATTAATGATGTGTTCGCCCACACCCAGCAAATCAGCATTGTTATTTTGTGTCAAAGGAGATAAAATTAAACACAACAAAACAGAGCAAAATTGGACATAAGAACTCAATGTAAGAGATATAAATTTCAAAACTAGATAATCTGAGTTCTTCCCTACCTATCATGTTGTCTTTTGTTTTCTTCCAAATAGTTGTCCATGTCTTGCCATACAGAGAATTCATACTGAGCAACCTAGTATAAAATTAATCCAAACAGTCTGATAAAGGAGTTTTAGGTCTTTAAAATCAGAAAAAAAGGAAGTCACCAATGGCTGTGCTAGAATCTCTGGTTTGCTTCACAATACCTGTGCATACTTTCATGTATGTGGAAACTCAGTTAAACACAACCAGCTTAAAAAAAAAACGTATTATATAGAACAAACCAAAGCATGGATAAAAGTATTGGGCTTCAAAGAGATGATAGAAGGAAATCCCCTCCTTACTACACTGCCTAGGGTCAACCTCTCAAGGGACATGCAGATTACTTCCTCCGACTTGCTAATGGGAGAGGGGGAGAAGATGTGATGTTTGTTTCTCAGCCTGCAGGCTGGCAGACTGACAGCTGCTCATGGTGGGGAGAGGCTTTGCCTGGACTCCTGGCATTCCCAGCATGACCCATGTCCCAGGATATGCCAGTGGAACTCAGTAATATTACTATTTCCAAACATTGGGTCCAAGGAGTGATCTAGGTTAGTAGGAGATCTAAGAGTTCTGAGCAAGTAGCATTTACAGTTGTCCCACACTAGACTTTAGGTTTAGAGACATTCTGCCAATATTCACAGTTTGTACCTGTCCCAAATCCATGGGCCTTGCTCCTGACACTGTATCAGATTACCCAGAAGAACCACCTCTTCACTCCCAGCACACCTATTTCTCATGGAGCCTTGAATCTGCTCCCTTCACATTACTTCCCTGCAAATGGCTTTCACCCACATGTGATCCTAAGGGAAAAGTTGCCTTATTGACCTCTCTGTCCTGCTTTGCTCCTTACCACCAGAAAGGAATAAACACAGAGGGCCTACTGAGAACAGTGGCATGCTGGAGTTACTATCCTCCACCCTAGCCTCTCATCTTCTGGAAATGGCAGGAAGACGATAGACCAGAGAACTCCCCCATATGAATGAGACAAAAGAAATTCTGGGCTAGTAAAACAGACTGTTTTCATAAACATATAGAAAAGACAGGTAGGATGAAAATTGACTGGCTCTCACATTTTGAGTGAGACACACCTAGGGCAATTGGATTAGAATAGGGTGGGAAGAACCACCATAGGGTGGATCCTGTCCTAAGAGTTATAAAAGGGACACCAAGCAGGAAGAATCCTTTCTGTTTCCATGATGAGGTGGTTCCCTGCTTGAAACTTGGAATTCATATCCTTGCTTCCAGCCCAGATGAATTAGCCTCCTGAAAGGAACTCAGACGGGACTCAAAAAGGCTTCATATTTTCAGGTCTGTGCCTTTTGGTGAGCTATTTCTTTGAGTGATCAAGAAACATTTCAGAGTTGACTTATATACTAGGAAATCTCAGTCAGCTTATTTCTAAATACGTATTTCTTTTAATCTATACATTAGGCTCTCTACTTGTGATTGCCATACTGCCCTGCCTGGCTTGGAAGTGCTGACTGCAGTGAAATTTGTGCCATCTGGTGAAGAAGAAATTGGATTCCTGTGACTTGACAAGCTTGCTGCACTTTCACTCTGCTGATGTTAAGGGTTTCCAGTACCGCAGGCCCAGCAGAAATGTCACAGGGGCCAGCAGTGGACAGCAGGTACACCACAGACATCAAAGTAGTGAATGTGTCCTTTTTGTGGACCATTGATAACATTAGATTTTGCCTAAAGGAAATAGATGACTGAATTCAAAGTTCAAGCTTTTCACCTGAAGGAAATGATCAAGTGAAATGGTGCTTACGACTCTACCCAAATGGTCTTGATGAACAAAGCAAAGATTATGTGTCCCTATACCTGGGAATGATCTGCTGTCCAAGGAGGGTAGCTCGTGCAAAATTCACCTTTTCCATTCTGAATGCCAAAGGAGAGAAAACCAAGGTGCTCTCAAGTCCACAAGCTTATACATTTGTGCGAGGAAAGGACTGGGGATTCAAACATTTGATCCTTAGAGAGTTTCTTTTGGATCCAAACAATGGGCTTCTCTCCAATGACAAGCTTTCCTTCTTCTGTGAAGTGAAAGTAGCACAAGATCCCACCAATAATTCCAGCCAGAATATTATGAAGCTGGTTAAGGTTCCTGAGGACTGCTGGCAGAGGATCTAGGAGGACTGTGGGAGCGATCCCAGCTCACAGACTGTTGCTTGTGTGTGGCTGGCCAGGAATTCCAGGCTCACAAAGCCATCTTAGCAGCTCGCTCTCCAGTTTTCATGGCATTGTTGGAACTTGAAAAGCAAAGGAGCAAAAAGAATCGTGTTGAAATCAGTGACATGGATCCTGATGTTTTTAAGGAAATGATATACTTTATGTACACTGGAAAGGCACCAAACCTAGGGATCATGGCAACTGAACTGCTGGAGGCTGCAACCAGGTTTGGTCTGGAGCGCCTGAAGCTCATGTGTGAGAACCACCTCTGCAGCAACCCCTCTGTGGAGAATGCCGTGGAAATCCTTATCTTGGCTGACCTCCACAGTGCACCTCAGTTGAAAACCCAGACACTGGATTTCATCAATTGTTATGTTTCTGACATCCTGGAGACCTCTGAGTGGAAGGCCATGGTGTTGTCACACCCTCACTTGGTGGCCGAAGCCTATCACTCTCTGGTTTCCATGCAGTGTGCATTCATGGTACCCCCATGCAAGCGTCTGAGACTGTCCTAAGACCCCACATCTCCATTTATGTTCCCAAAACCCTGGCCACATTTGCTGCCACTGAACCATAATATGCTAAGGCAATCCGTGGAAATTTCACTCTTCCATGTGGAAATATTAAATTGTGCCTCTCTAGGGGAGAGAAGGGACCACCGTCTTAAGGTCAGAAAAAGGAAATGGGATCTTGAGAATTTAGAAGTCGTGTATCATGCATTTTCAAATCTGTGTTTTATAATATTGTGCAAAGTGGGTTTTTACAATGTCGATGACGAACTGAAACCAAAACTCCTGTCAATGTTGCAGACAGACCTGGGGTGGGGCTACCCTTAGAGGCAGGGATCATGAACTTCACTCTGTAAATGCAAGACTCCTTCCTGCCTTTCTACACCATCATGCAGCCCTGGGCACCCCACTTGTAACAAGGGCTTTTTACTGTCCCTCACTTTTCTCTATAAATAAACCTGTATCTTATATTATACGGTTGTTTGGCTCCTCATCCTTTTTCTGTATGTTAGACTCAGAAGCTAAGAAATATTTCAGAGTGTGCTGATGATTTCAGGCCCATCCACAGGATGAACACAGTGGATGTAAAGTGTCACTAATTAACATAGTAGATGGGAGAAATAAATGACCCAGAACTCAGGCTGCTGAAGCCAAGGACAATCACACAATGCAAGTCTTTGCTCATGTTGTCCTGTCCCAGTGACACAGACAGGCAGCACAAGCACTACAGCACATTCCCGCAAAATCTAGGCCTCTGAGAGAGCAGTGCAATCATGGTCCTGGAGAAAAAAAGAGAGGAAAATGCTCAGATTTATGAAAATGGCATAAAAGAGAATTAAAAGTAGAAGTGTTTTATGTATTTCAGAGGAATTCATGTTGAGGAAGCAAAATTTATTACTTACAACTGCACTGAGAAATGGCTGTTGGCAAATTCACACTATAAATCTCAAAAAGAACTTTCTCACTGTGAACATTTAATATCCATAAGAATAGAATACATGTTTCTATGGTATTATGAAGAATAGAAGTAAAATTAAAAATGAAAAGGTAGTGGGTTTCATCTCAAAGTTTGGGCTTTGTAAAAATCATTAGTGGTGTTACTCTGGAATCACCTAGAATCTGTAATGGCTCAGAGCTTTTAAAAATATCTAAAGAAATGGATCCCCTTGTCTTGAACAGGTACAGATTTCAAAACATTTGTTTAATCAGGGCTTACAGCTGGTAACCCTTTATGTGCTGGTTGTGTAAATCTTCATGAATGTCAATATTGGATAACAACCTGTATAACAATTATGCAGTAAAATCACTAAGAGTTCTGTCTCTCTCTCTCTCTCTCTCTCTCTCTCTATATATATATATATATATATATATATATATATATATATATATATATATGTCTGTCTATCTGTCTATCTGTCTATCTGTCTGTCTGTCTGTCTGTCTGTCTTTCTATCTCTATCTCTCTCAGTCTTTATCATGGCTTGAACTCACAACTCACAACCTGGTTATTGCCAGGTAAGTGCTTCTTTGGCTCAGTTTACTGCCTGACTTTTGCAGATATTTGGCATACATATGTCCTATTCTTGTGTCCTTGCTCCTAGAAGTGTCCCTTTCTCACCTCAAGCAGGCTGAGATTGTTGAAAATGAGACAAAATAATTCACTCTGTGTGCATATTTCTTGAAAAGAACGATGGCTCTTGAGATGTTGTGGGAATATGTGTTTTGGTATTATCACCCTCAAGCTTTATTTCACGTCCATTCTCTCCTCCTCATTAAAGAGAATAAAACAGGAAAAGCTTTAAAGGAGGAAAAAGGAAATTTTTTATTAATTTTTACGTGAAAACTTTCAGAACATAGATTCCTCAGCTGTCCATACCTGACTTACTGATTATGTAGGAGTCATCACAGTTGCTTGGGAATCGCTGTTCATCCTACAAGGGAGAACATTCAAATGTTAATTTTTTTCTTTCCAAATATATAAATAATTATTATCTTTTACATGAAATGTGGAAATTAAAAAGTATGAGTTTCTGTCACTGCCACAAATGAACAGCAAAAAACATTGAAAATAACTTACAAAGTGTAATTTCCTCATAGTGAAATGAATGGAGCAAAGTGGATTAGGGCAGAAGATTTTTCAGGGTAAGCACAGGTCTTCTCTGCTTCTCTGAGTACAAATATGTGTTACAGTGACTTATTGTCAAGTGCTTCATAGAAACAGAAGTTATATTGAATGTACAAATTGACCAAAAGAATGTTTTCCTTGCAATTCTACAGAGGAACCAGGCAAGAACTGCAGCTTAAGTGGCTGAAGGGCAACCAGTGAGATATGGCGCTATATTAACACTCTTGTGAGAATGACATGCCAGCTGTTAAGCGTTAGGAGTTAGGACTGAGAATGCGTGTTCATTCCCCCAGTTGGTGTCACAGTGGTGAACTCTTGAAGGCTGATGTGCTCCCATTTCCAGAAAACAATCATCCCTCTGTGATGTTGGGATTCGATGGGGGTTAATGCTAATCCAACATTACTAGCAGAAGACTTTTTTGAAGAAACCACTTGTTTGACTGCTTAATTCTAAGAAAAATATATGACAGAAGATGAACAAGAATTTGCCATAACTGTACAGGCATTCTGAAGCAAGGAAATCACCAACTGCATTTGGCAAGCACTGAAAGGCCTGCCAAAGTCCCCAGAGGCACCAATTTACCTGTATCATCCAAAGTTTTGTGTCACACATTCTCGAGCTACTAGTGAAGGCATCTTGTGACACTTCCAACTCTTATGTGCAAACAACACACTAATAAATAAAGTATCTATCCAGGAGTCCCGGATGATGAAAGTGGTAGGAGACTAGTGACAAATAGTAAACTTGCATGAACCATTTCGTTTCCTACATTCAAGTCTAATCACAATATGACTGATTATTTATGTGTATAGTTAGCATGTAGTGATCTCTCACTCAGAAAATCAACAACCCTAGGAAAACATGGAACAGATTTAGAGTTTTCTAACCAAAATGGGAAGCAACAGGAGCCAAATGTACCTGACCTTGAAAGCAGGCACATGGATTAGCCTTATCACACCTCTGTGGAAGACATCTCGGTCTAAATTCTTAGGTACTGTAACCCTGAATCTTTAAAGATTCTATTCCTCTTTACTTTCCATTTTGCACTTGTAATTCATCCTACTCTTGATGCTGTCATCTTGCAATCTCAATAAACAGCAACTTACTACGTATCACAAGGTATATGCCAGGCAATACTCTTGTATGTGTACACAAGAATGTGGAAAAATTTTTGCCCATTCAGTTCTAACACAGCTCTAGGGCTGGATTAGAAACAAAAGCAGCATTTTCCCACCTTTCATCAGCCTGGTTTAAAAGGCATTGCTACACAAAGAGAATTAGTGAAAAAATGTACAAAATGTTCCTACAAGGCTGATGACATTTTCCATGCAAATGGAATTCCACAGTGTATCCAAAGAAGAAACTTATACAATATTCTAAGAAGGGTTAATTTTGGAAAAATTTTACCCTATTTAAAAGGCACTTCAAGAGCTTCCATTTCGTTAGCTTTAATACACTTTGTGCGTGTGTGTGTGTGTGTGTGTGTGTTTATCTTTGATAGTGAGTGTTATGCTGATATCTATAAAAGAAGCTATAGAGAAGAAAATTAATTGCAAATTACCCATGATTTCTATTTTTCTTGTCATTTTGTACAAGAAAGTATCTTCTTAATGTAGAAATATCAAAATCTACACAACTGAATTACAACTAGTGCACATATCTTGTATAAAACTCAGAACCTAAAATTAACTAAGAGAGCACAGCAATGATGATTGTTGGGTATTGTACTGATAGGAGCATTGAACCTATTTTGGTTATGCTAGTTATTGCAGACTCAGGAAATCATCAACACTAGTGAGGGGAGATGTTTGGACCTGGGGACTCTTGTTCATGGTAACAGTGGCAGCTAGTTGAGGCCAGTGGACAATGCTGAGAGACTCAGCAGTGTAGGTAAGCAGCAGACAACGAGGTCTTTACTGTCTGGCACAGAATGGAGAAGGATTTTGTCATTCAGCGCGAGGGAATGTTTGGCGGGAGCCATGTTGAAGTGAAGTCAGATGAACCTTAACCAGAACAGCTGCTGGCTTCCTTTAGAAGACCCTAGTTGGGTGCAGACACATGGAAATTGATTGGAATGAGTTTATTCCAATGAGTCTCGTCTTGAGGCAGGCTGGCTAATGCTGTCTACTACTCCATCAAAATGCCATGCCTGGTTTGAAGGGAAAGAATGGCAGAACTCAGAACACTCTATCCATAGGGTATCTAATAATGAATCCAGAGAGAATCCTGGAAGAGAATGATTTTTTTTATTCATTTTTCTTTTTGGTTTGGTATTTTCTTGTTTTATTCTTCTGCTTTTGATTTCTCCTTTATTTTGTTCTTAATTTCTGAGGGTGACTGTGATTCCTTACTTCCTTGTGGTTATGCTTTTGTTTGGATTTCAATTTTTCTCTTTCAAATCTCATTTAGTCTTCTGCATTAGTTTCCCCCAGTAGATGGGATCCATCTACCATCTCCTTTGTTTGTAATCTCTTTCCCTTTGGCCATTGTTCATGGTACTCTTCTTGCTCCAAAATATATTTTGAATCTTAACCCTTGAGGACAGATTGGACATATCATGAATTCATATATTGTTTATGATTGTTTGCATTCTGTTTTATGTTCAGGAATTCAGTTCATACTGTTAGGAAACTAGCAAGTATCACTCCAGGAATTCAATTGAAAGAGAAAAGACATGAGAACACACAAATCAGACTAATCCTCTGGCACCCAGGCCACCAAAGCAAACCTGGGGGGAAATGAGGTTGGAAAATTTGAAAATCCAATGCTAGGTTACTTCAATGTGGCAACAAGGCAATTGAATGAGGCTGTGGAATATATTAAATCAGAAGTAATCTCTCAAGTAACCACAACTAACTACAGAGATTACCAAAATACACAACATTCTTAGTGATGTTAGTTCAGACACAGCCAAAAAACAGGCGAGTTTACAAGAACTGTTGAAGCACAACCTAAGAAATAAATGAACCCATTAAATAGATTCAAGCCGATATGCAAGAGAAAAAAATCCATTTTAAAACTTCAGAGCACTTTAGGCCAGTTTGAGGAAAGGACTTCAGATACTGAGTACAGGCTGGCACTTAGTGACAAGGAGAGACAACAAATGACATTAAAAGCACTTTGTAGACATCATGGCAGAAAGCTTTCCTGGTACAGAAGAGGAATTTAATCTACCAATCATTGAGGCAATTATTTCTCCAGTTAGCAGTGATTAAAAGAATTCTACCTGCCCATGTGTAATAGACAAGTTTGCAGACAATCAAATAAAAATAGAGTATTAAAATCTGTTAGGGATGGGCTGGGGGTTTCTCTCAGTAGCATAAGCAACTTCCTGGCAAGCAGTAGTCCTGAGTTCTACCCTGGTAACAATAAAAATGAAAAAGCCAAAAAAATATCTGTTAGGGATGAGGACTGTTGTGATCCTCCCAATAAGGTCCACAAGTACATGAGGGTATGTAACACTTCTGAGTCTGGTGGAAAACTGGAGCACACTCTGAGTATGTAAAACAGAAAAAAGAGAAGCTTTGGAAGAGAGCCAGTGATATCTATCCCTGAAGTGGTAGCCCTTCTTCCTGTCTTCCTTCCTTCCTTCCTTCCTTCCTTCCTTCCTTCCTTCCTTCCTTTCTTGCTTCCTTCTTTCCTTCCTTGCTTCCTTCCATCCCTCATTCCCTCTGTCCTTTCATTCTTTTGGTTTTTAATTCAAGTTAGTATTTAATCCCACATGTCCTTGAAACTGCAATGATATTCCTGCCTCAGCTTTGCGAGTGCTGGGATTAATGATGTGTTCGCCCACACCCAGCAAATCAGCATTGTTATTTTGTGTCAAAGGAGATAAAATTAAACACAACAAAACAGAGCAAAATTGGACATAAGAACTCAATGTAAGAGATATAAATTTCAAAACTAGATAATCTGAGTTCTTCCCTACCTATCATGTTGTCTTTTGTTTTCTTCCAAATAGTTGTCCATGTCTTGCCATACAGAGAATTCATACTGAGCAACCTAGTATAAAATTAATCCAAACAGTCTGATAAAGGAGTTTTAGGTCTTTAAAATCAGAAAAAAAGGAAGTCACCAATGGCTGTGCTAGAATCTCTGGTTTGCTTCACAATACCTGTGCATACTTTCATGTATGTGGAAACTCAGTTAAACACAACCAGCTTAAAAAAAAAACGTATTATATAGAACAAACCAAAGCATGGATAAAAGTATTGGGCTTCAAAGAGATGATAGAAGGAAATCCCCTCCTTACTACACTGCCTAGGGTCAACCTCTCAAGGGACATGCAGATTACTTCCTCCGACTTGCTAATGGGAGAGGGGGAGAAGATGTGATGTTTGTTTCTCAGCCTGCAGGCTGGCAGACTGACAGCTGCTCATGGTGGGGAGAGGCTTTGCCTGGACTCCTGGCATTCCCAGCATGACCCATGTCCCAGGATATGCCAGTGGAACTCAGTAATATTACTATTTCCAAACATTGGGTCCAAGGAGTGATCTAGGTTAGTAGGAGATCTAAGAGTTCTGAGCAAGTAGCATTTACAGTTGTCCCACACTAGACTTTAGGTTTAGAGACATTCTGCCAATATTCACAGTTTGTACCTGTCCCAAATCCATGGGCCTTGCTCCTGACACTGTATCAGATTACCCAGAAGAACCACCTCTTCACTCCCAGCACACCTATTTCTCATGGAGCCTTGAATCTGCTCCCTTCACATTACTTCCCTGCAAATGGCTTTCACCCACATGTGATCCTAAGGGAAAAGTTGCCTTATTGACCTCTCTGTCCTGCTTTGCTCCTTACCACCAGAAAGGAATAAACACAGAGGGCCTACTGAGAACAGTGGCATGCTGGAGTTACTATCCTCCACCCTAGCCTCTCATCTTCTGGAAATGGCAGGAAGACGATAGACCAGAGAACTCCCCCATATGAATGAGACAAAAGAAATTCTGGGCTAGTAAAACAGACTGTTTTCATAAACATATAGAAAAGACAGGTAGGATGAAAATTGACTGGCTCTCACATTTTGAGTGAGACACACCTAGGGCAATTGGATTAGAATAGGGTGGGAAGAACCACCATAGGGTGGATCCTGTCCTAAGAGTTATAAAAGGGACACCAAGCAGGAAGAATCCTTTCTGTTTCCATGATGAGGTGGTTCCCTGCTTGAAACTTGGAATTCATATCCTTGCTTCCAGCCCAGATGAATTAGCCTCCTGAAAGGAACTCAGACGGGACTCAAAAAGGCTTCATATTTTCAGGTCTGTGCCTTTTGGTGAGCTATTTCTTTGAGTGATCAAGAAACATTTCAGAGTTGACTTATATACTAGGAAATCTCAGTCAGCTTATTTCTAAATACGTATTTCTTTTAATCTATACATTAGGCTCTCTACTTGTGATTGCCATACTGCCCTGCCTGGCTTGGAAGTGCTGACTGCAGTGAAATTTGTGCCATCTGGTGAAGAAGAAATTGGATTCCTGTGACTTGACAAGCTTGCTGCACTTTCACTCTGCTGATGTTAAGGGTTTCCAGTACCGCAGGCCCAGCAGAAATGTCACAGGGGCCAGCAGTGGACAGCAGGTACACCACAGACATCAAAGTAGTGAATGTGTCCTTTTTGTGGACCATTGATAACATTAGATTTTGCCTAAAGGAAATAGATGACTGAATTCAAAGTTCAAGCTTTTCACCTGAAGGAAATGATCAAGTGAAATGGTGCTTACGACTCTACCCAAATGGTCTTGATGAACAAAGCAAAGATTATGTGTCCCTATACCTGGGAATGATCTGCTGTCCAAGGAGGGTAGCTCGTGCAAAATTCACCTTTTCCATTCTGAATGCCAAAGGAGAGAAAACCAAGGTGCTCTCAAGTCCACAAGCTTATACATTTGTGCGAGGAAAGGACTGGGGATTCAAACATTTGATCCTTAGAGAGTTTCTTTTGGATCCAAACAATGGGCTTCTCTCCAATGACAAGCTTTCCTTCTTCTGTGAAGTGAAAGTAGCACAAGATCCCACCAATAATTCCAGCCAGAATATTATGAAGCTGGTTAAGGTTCCTGAGGACTGCTGGCAGAGGATCTAGGAGGACTGTGGGAGCGATCCCAGCTCACAGACTGTTGCTTGTGTGTGGCTGGCCAGGAATTCCAGGCTCACAAAGCCATCTTAGCAGCTCGCTCTCCAGTTTTCATGGCATTGTTGGAACTTGAAAAGCAAAGGAGCAAAAAGAATCGTGTTGAAATCAGTGACATGGATCCTGATGTTTTTAAGGAAATGATATACTTTATGTACACTGGAAAGGCACCAAACCTAGGGATCATGGCAACTGAACTGCTGGAGGCTGCAACCAGGTTTGGTCTGGAGCGCCTGAAGCTCATGTGTGAGAACCACCTCTGCAGCAACCCCTCTGTGGAGAATGCCGTGGAAATCCTTATCTTGGCTGACCTCCACAGTGCACCTCAGTTGAAAACCCAGACACTGGATTTCATCAATTGTTATGTTTCTGACATCCTGGAGACCTCTGAGTGGAAGGCCATGGTGTTGTCACACCCTCACTTGGTGGCCGAAGCCTATCACTCTCTGGTTTCCATGCAGTGTGCATTCATGGTACCCCCATGCAAGCGTCTGAGACTGTCCTAAGACCCCACATCTCCATTTATGTTCCCAAAACCCTGGCCACATTTGCTGCCACTGAACCATAATATGCTAAGGCAATCCGTGGAAATTTCACTCTTCCATGTGGAAATATTAAATTGTGCCTCTCTAGGGGAGAGAAGGGACCACCGTCTTAAGGTCAGAAAAAGGAAATGGGATCTTGAGAATTTAGAAGTCGTGTATCATGCATTTTCAAATCTGTGTTTTATAATATTGTGCAAAGTGGGTTTTTACAATGTCGATGACGAACTGAAACCAAAACTCCTGTCAATGTTGCAGACAGACCTGGGGTGGGGCTACCCTTAGAGGCAGGGATCATGAACTTCACTCTGTAAATGCAAGACTCCTTCCTGCCTTTCTACACCATCATGCAGCCCTGGGCACCCCACTTGTAACAAGGGCTTTTTACTGTCCCTCACTTTTCTCTATAAATAAACCTGTATCTTATATTATACGGTTGTTTGGCTCCTCATCCTTTTTCTGTATGTTAGACTCAGAAGCTAAGAAATATTTCAGAGTGTGCTGATGATTTCAGGCCCATCCACAGGATGAACACAGTGGATGTAAAGTGTCACTAATTAACATAGTAGATGGGAGAAATAAATGACCCAGAACTCAGGCTGCTGAAGCCAAGGACAATCACACAATGCAAGTCTTTGCTCATGTTGTCCTGTCCCAGTGACACAGACAGGCAGCACAAGCACTACAGCACATTCCCGCAAAATCTAGGCCTCTGAGAGAGCAGTGCAATCATGGTCCTGGAGAAAAAAAGAGAGGAAAATGCTCAGATTTATGAAAATGGCATAAAAGAGAATTAAAAGTAGAAGTGTTTTATGTATTTCAGAGGAATTCATGTTGAGGAAGCAAAATTTATTACTTACAACTGCACTGAGAAATGGCTGTTGGCAAATTCACACTATAAATCTCAAAAAGAACTTTCTCACTGTGAACATTTAATATCCATAAGAATAGAATACATGTTTCTATGGTATTATGAAGAATAGAAGTAAAATTAAAAATGAAAAGGTAGTGGGTTTCATCTCAAAGTTTGGGCTTTGTAAAAATCATTAGTGGTGTTACTCTGGAATCACCTAGAATCTGTAATGGCTCAGAGCTTTTAAAAATATCTAAAGAAATGGATCCCCTTGTCTTGAACAGGTACAGATTTCAAAACATTTGTTTAATCAGGGCTTACAGCTGGTAACCCTTTATGTGCTGGTTGTGTAAATCTTCATGAATGTCAATATTGGATAACAACCTGTATAACAATTATGCAGTAAAATCACTAAGAGTTCTGTCTCTCTCTCTCTCTCTCTCTCTCTCTCTCTATATATATATATATATATATATATATATATATATATATATGTCTGTCTATCTGTCTATCTGTCTATCTGTCTGTCTGTCTGTCTGTCTGTCTTTCTATCTCTATCTCTCTCAGTCTTTATCATGGCTTGAACTCACAACTCACAACCTGGTTATTGCCAGGTAAGTGCTTCTTTGGCTCAGTTTACTGCCTGACTTTTGCAGATATTTGGCATACATATGTCCTATTCTTGTGTCCTTGCTCCTAGAAGTGTCCCTTTCTCACCTCAAGCAGGCTGAGATTGTTGAAAATGAGACAAAATAATTCACTCTGTGTGCATATTTCTTGAAAAGAACGATGGCTCTTGAGATGTTGTGGGAATATGTGTTTTGGTATTATCACCCTCAAGCTTTATTTCACGTCCATTCTCTCCTCCTCATTAAAGAGAATAAAACAGGAAAAGCTTTAAAGGAGGAAAAAGGAAATTTTTTATTAATTTTTACGTGAAAACTTTCAGAACATAGATTCCTCAGCTGTCCATACCTGACTTACTGATTATGTAGGAGTCATCACAGTTGCTTGGGAATCGCTGTTCATCCTACAAGGGAGAACATTCAAATGTTAATTTTTTTCTTTCCAAATATATAAATAATTATTATCTTTTACATGAAATGTGGAAATTAAAAAGTATGAGTTTCTGTCACTGCCACAAATGAACAGCAAAAAACATTGAAAATAACTTACAAAGTGTAATTTCCTCATAGTGAAATGAATGGAGCAAAGTGGATTAGGGCAGAAGATTTTTCAGGGTAAGCACAGGTCTTCTCTGCTTCTCTGAGTACAAATATGTGTTACAGTGACTTATTGTCAAGTGCTTCATAGAAACAGAAGTTATATTGAATGTACAAATTGACCAAAAGAATGTTTTCCTTGCAATTCTACAGAGGAACCAGGCAAGAACTGCAGCTTAAGTGGCTGAAGGGCAACCAGTGAGATATGGCGCTATATTAACACTCTTGTGAGAATGACATGCCAGCTGTTAAGCGTTAGGAGTTAGGACTGAGAATGCGTGTTCATTCCCCCAGTTGGTGTCACAGTGGTGAACTCTTGAAGGCTGATGTGCTCCCATTTCCAGAAAACAATCATCCCTCTGTGATGTTGGGATTCGATGGGGGTTAATGCTAATCCAACATTACTAGCAGAAGACTTTTTTGAAGAAACCACTTGTTTGACTGCTTAATTCTAAGAAAAATATATGACAGAAGATGAACAAGAATTTGCCATAACTGTACAGGCATTCTGAAGCAAGGAAATCACCAACTGCATTTGGCAAGCACTGAAAGGCCTGCCAAAGTCCCCAGAGGCACCAATTTACCTGTATCATCCAAAGTTTTGTGTCACACATTCTCGAGCTACTAGTGAAGGCATCTTGTGACACTTCCAACTCTTATGTGCAAACAACACACTAATAAATAAAGTATCTATCCAGGAGTCCCGGATGATGAAAGTGGTAGGAGACTAGTGACAAATAGTAAACTTGCATGAACCATTTCGTTTCCTACATTCAAGTCTAATCACAATATGACTGATTATTTATGTGTATAGTTAGCATGTAGTGATCTCTCACTCAGAAAATCAACAACCCTAGGAAAACATGGAACAGATTTAGAGTTTTCTAACCAAAATGGGAAGCAACAGGAGCCAAATGTACCTGACCTTGAAAGCAGGCACATGGATTAGCCTTATCACACCTCTGTGGAAGACATCTCGGTCTAAATTCTTAGGTACTGTAACCCTGAATCTTTAAAGATTCTATTCCTCTTTACTTTCCATTTTGCACTTGTAATTCATCCTACTCTTGATGCTGTCATCTTGCAATCTCAATAAACAGCAACTTACTACGTATCACAAGGTATATGCCAGGCAATACTCTTGTATGTGTACACAAGAATGTGGAAAAATTTTTGCCCATTCAGTTCTAACACAGCTCTAGGGCTGGATTAGAAACAAAAGCAGCATTTTCCCACCTTTCATCAGCCTGGTTTAAAAGGCATTGCTACACAAAGAGAATTAGTGAAAAAATGTACAAAATGTTCCTACAAGGCTGATGACATTTTCCATGCAAATGGAATTCCACAGTGTATCCAAAGAAGAAACTTATACAATATTCTAAGAAGGGTTAATTTTGGAAAAATTTTACCCTATTTAAAAGGCACTTCAAGAGCTTCCATTTCGTTAGCTTTAATACACTTTGTGCGTGTGTGTGTGTGTGTGTGTGTGTTTATCTTTGATAGTGAGTGTTATGCTGATATCTATAAAAGAAGCTATAGAGAAGAAAATTAATTGCAAATTACCCATGATTTCTATTTTTCTTGTCATTTTGTACAAGAAAGTATCTTCTTAATGTAGAAATATCAAAATCTACACAACTGAATTACAACTAGTGCACATATCTTGTATAAAACTCAGAACCTAAAATTAACTAAGAGAGCACAGCAATGATGATTGTTGGGTATTGTACTGATAGGAGCATTGAACCTATTTTGGTTATGCTAGTTATTGCAGACTCAGGAAATCATCAACACTAGTGAGGGGAGATGTTTGGACCTGGGGACTCTTGTTCATGGTAACAGTGGCAGCTAGTTGAGGCCAGTGGACAATGCTGAGAGACTCAGCAGTGTAGGTAAGCAGCAGACAACGAGGTCTTTACTGTCTGGCACAGAATGGAGAAGGATTTTGTCATTCAGCGCGAGGGAATGTTTGGCGGGAGCCATGTTGAAGTGAAGTCAGATGAACCTTAACCAGAACAGCTGCTGGCTTCCTTTAGAAGACCCTAGTTGGGTGCAGACACATGGAAATTGATTGGAATGAGTTTATTCCAATGAGTCTCGTCTTGAGGCAGGCTGGCTAATGCTGTCTACTACTCCATCAAAATGCCATGCCTGGTTTGAAGGGAAAGAATGGCAGAACTCAGAACACTCTATCCATAGGGTATCTAATAATGAATCCAGAGAGAATCCTGGAAGAGAATGATTTTTTTTATTCATTTTTCTTTTTGGTTTGGTATTTTCTTGTTTTATTCTTCTGCTTTTGATTTCTCCTTTATTTTGTTCTTAATTTCTGAGGGTGACTGTGATTCCTTACTTCCTTGTGGTTATGCTTTTGTTTGGATTTCAATTTTTCTCTTTCAAATCTCATTTAGTCTTCTGCATTAGTTTCCCCCAGTAGATGGGATCCATCTACCATCTCCTTTGTTTGTAATCTCTTTCCCTTTGGCCATTGTTCATGGTACTCTTCTTGCTCCAAAATATATTTTGAATCTTAACCCTTGAGGACAGATTGGACATATCATGAATTCATATATTGTTTATGATTGTTTGCATTCTGTTTTATGTTCAGGAATTCAGTTCATACTGTTAGGAAACTAGCAAGTATCACTCCAGGAATTCAATTGAAAGAGAAAAGACATGAGAACACACAAATCAGACTAATCCTCTGGCACCCAGGCCACCAAAGCAAACCTGGGGGGAAATGAGGTTGGAAAATTTGAAAATCCAATGCTAGGTTACTTCAATGTGGCAACAAGGCAATTGAATGAGGCTGTGGAATATATTAAATCAGAAGTAATCTCTCAAGTAACCACAACTAACTACAGAGATTACCAAAATACACAACATTCTTAGTGATGTTAGTTCAGACACAGCCAAAAAACAGGCGAGTTTACAAGAACTGTTGAAGCACAACCTAAGAAATAAATGAACCCATTAAATAGATTCAAGCCGATATGCAAGAGAAAAAAATCCATTTTAAAACTTCAGAGCACTTTAGGCCAGTTTGAGGAAAGGACTTCAGATACTGAGTACAGGCTGGCACTTAGTGACAAGGAGAGACAACAAATGACATTAAAAGCACTTTGTAGACATCATGGCAGAAAGCTTTCCTGGTACAGAAGAGGAATTTAATCTACCAATCATTGAGGCAATTATTTCTCCAGTTAGCAGTGATTAAAAGAATTCTACCTGCCCATGTGTAATAGACAAGTTTGCAGACAATCAAATAAAAATAGAGTATTAAAATCTGTTAGGGATGGGCTGGGGGTTTCTCTCAGTAGCATAAGCAACTTCCTGGCAAGCAGTAGTCCTGAGTTCTACCCTGGTAACAATAAAAATGAAAAAGCCAAAAAAATATCTGTTAGGGATGAGGACTGTTGTGATCCTCCCAATAAGGTCCACAAGTACATGAGGGTATGTAACACTTCTGAGTCTGGTGGAAAACTGGAGCACACTCTGAGTATGTAAAACAGAAAAAAGAGAAGCTTTGGAAGAGAGCCAGTGATATCTATCCCTGAAGTGGTAGCCCTTCTTCCTGTCTTCCTTCCTTCCTTCCTTCCTTCCTTCCTTCCTTCCTTCCTTCCTTGCTTCCTTCTTTCCTTCCTTGCTTCCTTCCATCCCTCATTCCCTCTGTCCTTTCATTCTTTTGGTTTTTAATTCAAGTTAGTATTTAATCCCACATGTCCTTGAAACTGCAATGATATTCCTGCCTCAGCTTTGCGAGTGCTGGGATTAATGATGTGTTCGCCCACACCCAGCAAATCAGCATTGTTATTTTGTGTCAAAGGAGATAAAATTAAACACAACAAAACAGAGCAAAATTGGACATAAGAACTCAATGTAAGAGATATAAATTTCAAAACTAGATAATCTGAGTTCTTCCCTACCTATCATGTTGTCTTTTGTTTTCTTCCAAATAGTTGTCCATGTCTTGCCATACAGAGAATTCATACTGAGCAACCTAGTATAAAATTAATCCAAACAGTCTGATAAAGGAGTTTTAGGTCTTTAAAATCAGACAAAAAGGAAGTCACCAATGGCTGTGCTAGAATCTCGGGTTTGCTTCACAATACCTGTGCATACTTTCATGTATGTGGAAACTCAGTTAAATACAACCAGCTTAAAAAAAAAAACGTATTATATAGAACAAACCAAAGCATGGATAAAAGTATTGGGCTTCAAAGAGATGATAGAAGGAAATCCCCTCCTTACTACACTGCCTAGGGTCAACCTCTCAAGGGACATCCAGATCACTTCCTCCGACTTGCTAATGGGAGAGGGGGAGAAGATGTGATGTTTGTTTCTCAGCCTGCAGGCTGGCAGACTTACAGCTGCTCATGGTGGAGAGAGGCTTTGCCTGGACTCCTGGCACTCCCACCATGACCCATGTCCCAGGAAATGCCAGTGGAACTCAGTAATATTACTATTTCCAAACATTGGGTCCAAGGAGTGATCTAGGTTAGTAGGAGATCTAAGAGCTCTGAGCAAGTAGCATTTACAGTTGTCCCACACTAGACTTTAGGTTTAGAGACATTCTGCCAATATTCACAGTTTGTACCTGTCCCAAATCCATGGCCCTTGCTCCTGACACTGTATCAGATTACCCAGAAGAACCACCTCTTCACTCCCAGCACACCTATTTCTCATGGAGCCTTGAATCTGCTCCCTTCACATTACTTCCCTGCAACTGGCTTTCACCCACATGTGATCCCAAGGGAAAAGTTGCCTTATTGACCTCTCTGTCCTGCTTTGCTCCTTACCACCAGAAAGGAATAAACACAGAGGGCCTACTGAGAACAGTGGCATGCTGGAGTTACTATCCTCCACCCTAGCCTCTCATCTTCTGGAAATGGCAGGAAGACGATAGACCAGAGAACTCCCCCATATGAATGAGACAAAAGAAATTCTGGGCTAGTAAAACAGACTGTTTTCATAAACATATAGAAAAGACAGGTAGGATGAAAATTGACTGGCTCTCACATTTTGAGTGAGACACACCTAGGGCAATTGGATTAGAATAGGGTGGGAAGAACCACCATAGGGTGGATCCTGTCCTAAGAGTTATAAAAGGGACACCAAGCAGGAAGAATCCTTTCTGTTTCCATGATGAGGTGGTTCCCTGCTTGAAACTTGGAATTCATATCCTTGCTTCCAGCCCAGATGAATTAGCCTCCTGAAAGGAACTCAGACGGGACTCAACAAGGCTTCGTATTTTCAGGTCTGTGCCTTTTGGTGAGCTATTTCTTTGAGTGATCAAGAAACATTTCAGAGTTGACTTATATACTAGGAAATCTCAGTCAGCTTATTTCTAAATACGTATTTCTTTTAATCTATAAACTAGGCTCTCTACTTGTGATTGCCATACTGCCCTGCCTGGCTTGGAAGTGCTGACTGCAGTGAAATTTGTGCCATCTGGTGAAGAAGAAATTTGATTCCTGTGACTTGACAAGCTTGCTGCACTTTCACTCTGCTGATGTTAATGGTTTCCAGTACCGCAGGCCCAGGAGAAATGTCACGGGGGCCAACAGTGGACAGCAGGTACACCACAGACATCAAAGTAGTGAACGTGTCCTTTTTGTGGACCATTGATAACATTAGATTTTGCCTAAAGGAAATAGATGACTGCATTCAAAGTTCAAGCTTTTCACCTGAAGGAAATGATCAAGTGAAATGGTGCTTACGACTCTACCCAAATGGTCTTGATGAACAAAGCAAAGATTATGTGTGCTTATACCTGGGAATGATCTGCTGTCCAAGGAGGGTAGCTCATGCAAAATTCACCTTTTCCATTCTGAATGCCAAAGGAGAGAAAACCAAGGTGCTCTCAAGTCCACAAGCTTATACATTTGTGCGAGGAAAGGACTGGGGATTCAAACATTTCATCCTTAGAGAGTTTCTTTTGGATCCAAACAATGGGCTTCTCTCCAATGACAAGCTTTCCTTCTTCTGTGAAGTGAAAGTAGCACAAGATCCCACCAATAATTCCAGCCAGAATATTAGGAAGCTGGATAAGGTTCCTGAGGGCTGCTTGGCAGAGGATCTAGGAGGACTGTGGGAGCGATCCCAGCTCACAGACTGTTGCTTGTGTGTGGCTGGCCAGGAATTCCAGGCTCACAAAGCCATCTGAGCAGCTCGCTCTCCAGTTTGCATGGCATTGTTTGAACTTGAAAAGCAAAGGAGCAAAAAGAATCGTGTTGAAATCAGTGACATCGATCCTGAAGTTTTTAAGGAAATGATATACTTTATGTACACTGGAAAGGCACCAAAACTAGGGATAATGGCAACTGAACTGCTGGAGGCTGTAACCAGGTTTGGTCTGGAGCGCCTGAAGCTCATGTGTGAGAACCACCTGTGCAGCAACCTCTCTGTGGAGAATGCCATGGAAATCCTCATCTTGGCTGACCTCCACAGTGCACCTCAGTTGAAAACCCGGACACTGGATTTCATCAATTTTCATGTTTCTGACATCCTGGAGACCTCTGAGTGGAAGGCCATGGTGGTGTCCCACCCTCACTTGGTGGCCGAAGCCTATCACTCTCTGGTTTCCATGCAGTGTGCATTCATGGTACCCCCATGCAAGCGTCTGAGACTGTCCTAAGACCCCACATCTCCATTTATCTTCCCAAAACCCTGGCCACATTTGCTGCCCCTGAACCATAATATGCTAAGGCAATCCGTGGAAACTTCACTCTTCTATGTGGAAATATTAAATTGTGCCTCTCTAGGGGAGAGAAGGGACCACCGTCTTAAGGTCAGAAAAAGGAAATGGGATCTTGAGAATTTAGAAGTCGTGTATCATGCATTTTCAAATCTGTGTTTTATAATATTGTGCAAAGTGGGTTTTTACAATGTCGACGCCAAACTGAAACCAAAAATCCTGTCAATGTTGCAGACAGACCTGGGGTGGGGCTACCCTTAGAGGCAGGGACCATGAACTTCACTCTGTAAATGCAAGACTCCTTTCTGCCTTTCTGCACCATCATGCAGCCCTGGGCACCCCACTTGTAAGAAGGGCTTTTTACTGTCCCTCACTTTTCTCTATAAATAAACCTGTATCTTATATTATACGGTTGTTTGGCTCCTCATCCTTTTTCTGTATGTTAGATTCAGAAGCTAAGAAAAATTTCAGAGTGTGCTGATGATTTCAGGCCCATCCACAGGATGAACACAGTGGATGTACAGTGTCACTAATTAACATAGTAGATGGGAGAAATAAATGACCCAGAACTCAGGCTGCTGAAGCCAAGGACAATCACACAATGCAAGTCTTTGCTCATGTTGTCCTGTCCCAGTGACACAGACACGCAGCACAAGCACTACAGCACATTCCCGCAAAATCTAGGCCTCTGAGAGAGCAGTGCAATCATGGTCCTGGAGAAAAAAAGAGAGGAAAATGCTCAGATTTACGAAAATGGCATAAAAGAGAATTAAAAGTAGAAGTGTTTTATGTATTTCAGAGGAATTCATGTTGAGGAAGCAAAATTTATTACTTACAACTGCACTGAGAAATGGCTGTTGGCAAATTCACACTATAAATCTCAAAAAGAACTTTCTCACTGTGAACATTTAATATCCATAAGAATAGAATACATGTTTCTATGGTATTATGAAGAATAGAAGTAAAATTAAAAATGAAAAGGTAGTGGGTTTCATCTCAAAGTTTGGGCTTTTGTAAAAATCATTAGTGGTGTTACTCTGGAATCACCTAGAATCTGTAATGGCTCAGAGCTTTTAAAAATATCTAAAGAAATGGATCCCCTTGTCTTGAACAGGTACAGATTTCAAAACGTTTAATCAGGGCTTACAGCTGGTAACCCTTTATGTGCTGGTTGTGTATATCTTCATGAATGTCAATATTGGATAACAACCTGTATAACAATTATGCAGTAAAATCACTAAGAGTTCTGTCTCTCTCTCTCTCTCTCTCTCTCTCTCTCTCTATATATATATATATATATATATATATATATATATATATATATACATCTGTCTATCTGTCTATCTGTCTGTCTGTCTGTCTGTCTTTCTATCTCTATCTCTCTCAGTCTTTATCATGGCTTGAACTCACAACTCACAACCTGGTTATTGCCAGGTAAGTGCTTCTTTGGCTCAGTTTACTGCTTGACTTTTGCAGATATTTGGCATACATATGTCCTATTCTTGTGTCCTTGCTCCTAGAAGTGTCCCTTTCTCACCTCAAGCAGGCTGAGATTGTTGAAAATGAGACAAAATAATTCACTCTGTGTGCATATTTCTTGAAAAGAATGATGGTTCTTAGACTTTGTGGGAATATGTGTTTTGGTATTATCACCCTCAAGTTTTATTTCACGTCCATTCTCTCCTCCTCATTAAAGAGAATAAAACAGGAAAAGCTTTAAAGGAGGATAAAAGGAAATTTTTTATTAATTTTTTATGTGAAAACTTTCAGAACACAGATTCCTCAGCTGTCCATACCTGACTTGCTGATTATGTAGGAGTCATCCCAGTTGCTTGGGAATCGCTGTTCATCCTACAAGGGAGAACATTCAAATGTTAATTTTTTTTCTTTCCAAATATATAAATAATTATTATCTTTTACATGAAATGTGGAAATTAAAAAGTATGAGTTTCTATCACTGCCTCAAATGAACAGCAAAAAACATTGAAAATAACTTACAAAGTGTAATTTCCTCATAGTGAAATGAATGGAGCAAAGTGGATTAGGGCAGAAGATTTTTCAGGGTAAGCACAGGTCTTCTCTGCTTCTCTGAGTACAAATATGTGTTACAGTGACTTATTGTCAAGTGCTTCATAGAAACAGAAGTTATATTGAATGTACAAATTGACCAAAAGAATGTTTTCCTTGCAATTCTAGAGAGGAACCAGGCAAGAATTGCAGCTTAAGTGGCTGAAGGGCAACCAGTGAGATATGGCGCTATATTAACACTCTTGTGAGAATGACATGCCAGCTGTTAAGCATTAGGAGTTAGGACTGAGAATGCGTGTTCATTCCCTCAGTTGGTGTCACAGTGGTGAACTCTTGAAGGCTGATGTGCTCCCATTTCCAGAAAACAATCATCCCTCTGTGATGTTGGGATTCGATGGGGGTTAATGCTAATCCAACATTACTAGCAGAAGACTTTTTTGAAGAAACCACTTGTTTGACTGCTTAATTCTAAGAAAAATATATGACAGAATATGAAGAAGAATTTGCCATAACTGTACAGGCATTCTGAAGCAATGAAATCACCAACTGCATTTGGCAAGCACTGAAAGGCCTGCCAAAGTCCCCGGAGGCACCAATTTACCTGTATCATCCAAAGTTGTGTGTCACACATTCTCGAGCTACTAGTGAAGGCATCTTGTGACACTTCCAACTCTTATGTGCAAACAACACACTAATAAATAAAGTATCTATCCAGGAGTCCCGGATGATGAAAGTGGTAGGAGACTAGTGACAAATAGTAAACTTGCATGAACCATTTCGTTTCCTTCATTCAACTCTTATCACAATATGACTGATTATTTATGTGTATAGTTAGCATGTAGTGATCTCTCACTCAGAAAATCAACAACCCTAGGAAAATATGGAACAGATTTAGAGTTTTCTAACCAAAATGGGAAGCAACAGGAGCCAAATGTACCTGACCTTGAAAGCAGGCACATGGATTAACCTTATCACACCTCTGTGGAAGACATCTCGGTCTAAATTCTTAGGTACTGTAACCCTGAATCTTTAAAGATTCTATTCCTCTTTACTTTCCATTTTGCACTTGTAATTCATCCTACTCTTGATGCTGTCATCTTGCAATCTCAATAAACAACAACTTACTACATATCACAAGGTATATGCCAGGCAATACTCTTGTATGTGTACACAAGAATGTGGAAAAATTTTTGCCCATTCAGTTCTAACACAGCTCTAGGGCTGGATTAGAAACAAAAGCAGCATTTTCTCACCTTTCATCATCCTGGTTTAAAAGGCATTGCTACACAAAGAGAATTAGTGAAAAAATGTACAAAATGTTCCTACAAGGCTGATGACATTTTCCATGCAAATGGAATTCCACAGTGTATCCAAGGAAGAAACTTATACAATATTCTAAGAAGGGTTAATTTTGGAAAAATTTTACCCTATTTAAAAGGCACTTCAAGAGCTTCCATTTCGTTAGCTTTAATACACTTTGTGTGTGGTGTGTGTGTGTGTTTGTGTGTGTGTGTTTATCTCTGATAGTGAGTGTTATGCTGATATCTATAAAAGAAGCTACAGAGAAGAAAATTAATTGCAAATAACCCATGATTTCTATTTTTCTTCTCATTTTGTACAAGAAAGTATCTTCTTAATGTAGAAATATCAAAATCTACACAACTGAGTTACAACTAGTGCACATATTTTGTATAAAATTCAGAACCTAAAATTAACTAAGAGAGCACAGCAATGATGATTGTTGGGTATTGTACTGATAGGGGCATTGAACCTATTTTGGTTATGTTAGTTATTGCAGAATCAGGAAATCATCAACACTAGTGAGGGGAGATGTTTGGATCTGGGGACTCTTGTTCCTGGTAACAGTGACAGCTAGTGATTCCAGTGGACAAGGCTGAGAGACTCAGCAGTGTAGGTAAGCAGCAGACAATGAGGTCTTTACTGTCTGGCACAGAATGGAGAAGGATTTTGTCATTCAGCGGGAGGGAATGTTTGGCGGGAGCCATGTTGAAGTGAAGTCAGATGAACCTTAACCAGAACAGCTGCTGGCTTCCTTTACAAGACCCTAGTTGGGTGCAGACACATGGAAATTGATTGGAATGAGATTATTCCAATGAGTCTCGTCTTGAGGCAGGCTGGCTAATGCTGTCTACTACTCCATCATAAGGCCATGCCTGGTTGGAAGGGAAAGAATGGCAGAACTCAGAACACTCTATCCATAGGGTATCTAATAATGAATCCAGAGAGAATCCTGGAAGAGAATGATTTTTTTTATTCATTTTTCTTTTTGGTTTGGTATTTTCTTGTTTTATTCTTCTGCTTTTGATTTCTCCTTTATTTTGTTCTTAATTTCTGAGGGTGACTGTGATTCCTTACTTCCTTGTGGTTATGCTTTTGTTTGGATTTCAATTTTTCTCTTTCAAATCTCATTTAGTCTTCTGCATTAGTTTCCCCCAGTAGATGGGATCCATCTACCATCTCCATTTTATTGTAATCTCTTTCCCTTTGTTTGTAATCTCTTTCCCTTTGGCCATTGTTCATGGTACTCTTCTTGCTCCAAAATATATTTTGAATCTTAACCCTTGAGGACAGATTGGACATATCATGAATTCATATATTGTTTATGATTGTTTGCATTCTGTTTTATGTTCAGGAATTCAGTTCATACTGTTAGGAAACTAGCAAGTATCACTCCAGGAATACAATTGAAAGAGAAAAGACATGAGAACATACAAATCAGACTAATCCTCTGGCACCCAGGCCACCAAAGCAAACCTGGGGGGAAATGAGGTTGGAAAATTTGAAAACCCAATGCTAGGTTACTTCAATGTGGCAAAAAGGCAATTGAATGAGGCTGTGGAATATATTAAATCAGAAGTAATCTCTCAAGTAACCACAACTAACTACAGAGATTACCAAAATACACAACATTCTTAGTGATGTTAGTTCAGACACAGCCAAAAAACAAGCGAGCTTACAAGAACTGTTGAAGCACAACCTAAGAAATAAATGAACCCATTAAATAGATTCAAGCAGATATGCAAGAGAAAAAAAATCCATTTTAAAACTTCAGAGCACTTTAGGCCAGTTTGAGGAAAGGACTTCAGATACTGAGTACAGGCTGGCACTTAGTGACAAGGAGAGACAACAAATGACATTAAAAGCAATTTGCAGACATCATGAAAGAAAGCTTTCTTGGTACAGAAGAGGAATTTAATCTACCAATCATTGAGGCAATTATTTCTCCAGTTAGCAGTGATTAAAAGACTTCTACCTGCCCATGGATAATAGACAAGTTTGCAGACAATCAAATAAAAATAGAGTATTAAAATCTGTTAGGGATGGGCTTGGGGTTTCTCTCAGCAGGATAAGCACCTGCGTGGCAAGCAGTAGTCCTGAGTTCTATCCCTGGTAACAATAAAAATGAAAAAGCCAAAAAAATATCTGTTAGGGATGAGGACTGTTGTGATCCTCCCAATAATGTCCACAAGTACATGAGGGTATGTATCACTTCTGAGTCTGGTGGAAAACTGGAGCACACTCTGAGTATGTAAAACAGAAAAAAGAGAAGCTTTGGAAGACAGCCTGTGATATCTATCCCTGAAGTGTCAGCCCTTCTTCCTGTCTACCTTCCTTCCTTCCTTCCTTCCTTCCTTCCTTCCTTCCTTCCTTCCATGCTTCCTTCTTTCCTTCCTTGCTTCCTTCCATCCCTCATTCCCTCTGTCCTTTCATTCTTTTGGTTTTTAATTCAAGTTAGTATTTAATCCCACATGTCCTTGAAACTGCAATGATATTCCTGCCTCAGCTTTGTGAGTGCTGGGATTAATGATGTGTTCGCCAACACCCAGCAAATCAGCATTGTTATTTTGTGTCAAAGGAGAAAAAATTAAACACAACAAAACAGAGCAAAATTGGACATAAGAACTCAATTTAAGAGATATAAATTTCAAAACTAGATAATCTGAGTTCTTCCCTACCTATCATGTTGTCTTTTGTTTTCTTCCATATAGTTGTCCATGTCTTGCCATACAGAGAATTCATACTGAGCAACCTAGTATAATATTAATCCAAACAGTCTGATAAAGGAGTTTTAGGTCTTTAAAATCAGACAAAAAAGAAGTCACCAATGGCTGTGCTAGAATCTCTTGTTTGCTTCAAAATGCCTGTGCATACTTTCATGTATGTGGATACTCAGTTAAACACAACCAGCTTTAAAAAAAAAAAAAACGTATTATATAGAACAAACCAAAACATGGATAAAATTATTGGGCTTCAAAGAGATGATAGAAGGAAATCCCCTCCTTACTACATTGCCTAGGGTCAAACTCTCAAGGGACATCCAGATTACTGGCTCTTACTTTCTAATCGGAGAGGGGGAGAAGATGTGATGTTTGTTTCTCAGCCTGCAGGCTGGCAGATTCACAGCTGCTCATGGTGGGGAGAGGCTTTGCCTGGACTCCTGGCACTCCCAGCATGACCCATGTCCCAGGAAATGCCAGTGGAACTCAGTAATATTACTATTTCCAAACATTGGGTCCAAGGAGTGAACTAGGTTAGTAGGAGATCTAAAAGGTCTGAGGAAGTAGCATTTACAGTTGTCCCACACTAGACTTTAGGTTTAGATACATTCTGCCAATATTCACTGTTTGTGCCTGTCCCAAATCCATGTCCCTTGCACCCGACACTGTATCAGATTACCCAGAAGAACCACCTCTTCACTCCCAGCACACCTATTTCTCATGGAGCCTTGAATCTGCTCCCTTCACATTACTTCCCTGCAACTGTCTTTCACCCACATGTGATCCCAAGGGAAAAGTTGCCTTAGTGACCTCTCTGTCCTGCTTTACTCCTTACCACCAGAAAGAAATAAACACAGAGGGCCTACTGAAAACAGTGGCATGCTGGAGTTACTATCCTCCACCTTAGCCTCTCATCTTCTGGAAATGGCAAGAAGATGGCAGGAAGAGGATAGACCAGAGAACTTCCCCATATGAATGAGACAAAAGAAATTCTGGGCTAGTAAAACAGACTGTTTTCATAAACGTATAGAAAAGACAGGTAGGATGAAAATTGACTGACTCTCACATTTTGAGTGAGACACACCTAGGGCAATTGGATTAGAATAGGGTGGGAAGAACCACCATAGGGTGGATCCTGTCCTAAGAGTTATAAAAGGGACACCAAGCAGGAAGAATCCCTTCTGTTTCCATGATGAGGTGGTTCCCTGCTTGAAACTTGGAATTCATATACATGCTTCCAGCCCAGATGAATTAGCCTCCTGAAAGGATCTCAGACGGGACTCAACAAGGCTTCATATTTTAAGGTCTGTGCATTTTGGTGAGCTATTTCTTTGAGTTATCAACAAACATTGCAGAGTTGACTTATATACTAGGAAATCTCAGTCAGCTTATTTCTAAATACGTATTTCTTTTAATCCATAAATTAGGCTCTCTACTTGTGATTGCCATACTGCCCTGCCTGTCTTCGAACTGCTGACTGCAGTGAAATTTGTGCCATCTGGTGAAGAAGAAATTTGATTCCTGTGACTTGACAAGCTTGCTGCACTTTCACTCTGCTGATGTTAATGGTTTCCAGTACCGCAGGCCCAGGAGAAATGTCACGGGGGCCAACAGTGGACAGCAGGTACACCACAGACATCAAAGTAGTGAACGTGTCCTTTTTGTGGACCATTGATAACATTAGATTTTGCCTAAAGGAAATAGATGACTGCATTCAAAGTTCAAGCTTTTCACCTGAAGGAAATGATCAAGTGAAATGGTGCTTACGACTCTACCCAAATGGTCTTGATGAACAAAGCAAAGATTATGTGTGCTTATACCTGGGAATGATCTGCTGTCCAAGGAGGGTAGCTCATGCAAAATTCACCTTTTCCATTCTGAATGCCAAAGGAGAGAAAACCAAGGTGCTCTCAAGTCCACAAGCTTATACATTTGTGCGAGGAAAGGACTGGGGATTCAAACATTTCATCCTTAGAGAGTTTCTTTTGGATCCAAACAATGGGCTTCTCTCCAATGACAAGCTTTCCTTCTTCTGTGAAGTGAAAGTAGCACAAGATCCCACCAATAATTCCAGCCAGAATATTAGGAAGCTGGATAAGGTTCCTGAGGGCTGCTTGGCAGAGGATCTAGGAGGACTGTGGGAGCGATCCCAGCTCACAGACTGTTGCTTGTGTGTGGCTGGCCAGGAATTCCAGGCTCACAAAGCCATCTGAGCAGCTCGCTCTCCAGTTTGCATGGCATTGTTTGAACTTGAAAAGCAAAGGAGCAAAAAGAATCGTGTTGAAATCAGTGACATCGATCCTGAAGTTTTTAAGGAAATGATATACTTTATGTACACTGGAAAGGCACCAAAACTAGGGATAATGGCAACTGAACTGCTGGAGGCTGTAACCAGGTTTGGTCTGGAGCGCCTGAAGCTCATGTGTGAGAACCACCTGTGCAGCAACCTCTCTGTGGAGAATGCCATGGAAATCCTCATCTTGGCTGACCTCCACAGTGCACCTCAGTTGAAAACCCGGACACTGGATTTCATCAATTTTCATGTTTCTGACATCCTGGAGACCTCTGAGTGGAAGGCCATGGTGGTGTCCCACCCTCACTTGGTGGCCGAAGCCTATCACTCTCTGGTTTCCATGCAGTGTGCATTCATGGTACCCCCATGCAAGCGTCTGAGACTGTCCTAAGACCCCACATCTCCATTTATCTTCCCAAAACCCTGGCCACATTTGCTGCCCCTGAACCATAATATGCTAAGGCAATCCGTGGAAACTTCACTCTTCTATGTGGAAATATTAAATTGTGCCTCTCTAGGGGAGAGAAGGGACCACCGTCTTAAGGTCAGAAAAAGGAAATGGGATCTTGAGAATTTAGAAGTCGTGTATCATGCATTTTCAAATCTGTGTTTTATAATATTGTGCAAAGTGGGTTTTTACAATGTCGACGCCAAACTGAAACCAAAAATCCTGTCAATGTTGCAGACAGACCTGGGGTGGGGCTACCCTTAGAGGCAGGGACCATGAACTTCACTCTGTAAATGCAAGACTCCTTTCTGCCTTTCTGCACCATCATGCAGCCCTGGGCACCCCACTTGTAAGAAGGGCTTTTTACTGTCCCTCACTTTTCTCTATAAATAAACCTGTATCTTATATTATACGGTTGTTTGGCTCCTCATCCTTTTTCTGTATGTTAGATTCAGAAGCTAAGAAAAATTTCAGAGTGTGCTGATGATTTCAGGCCCATCCACAGGATGAACACAGTGGATGTACAGTGTCACTAATTAACATAGTAGATGGGAGAAATAAATGACCCAGAACTCAGGCTGCTGAAGCCAAGGACAATCACACAATGCAAGTCTTTGCTCATGTTGTCCTGTCCCAGTGACACAGACACGCAGCACAAGCACTACAGCACATTCCCGCAAAATCTAGGCCTCTGAGAGAGCAGTGCAATCATGGTCCTGGAGAAAAAAAGAGAGGAAAATGCTCAGATTTACGAAAATGGCATAAAAGAGAATTAAAAGTAGAAGTGTTTTATGTATTTCAGAGGAATTCATGTTGAGGAAGCAAAATTTATTACTTACAACTGCACTGAGAAATGGCTGTTGGCAAATTCACACTATAAATCTCAAAAAGAACTTTCTCACTGTGAACATTTAATATCCATAAGAATAGAATACATGTTTCTATGGTATTATGAAGAATAGAAGTAAAATTAAAAATGAAAAGGTAGTGGGTTTCATCTCAAAGTTTGGGCTTTTGTAAAAATCATTAGTGGTGTTACTCTGGAATCACCTAGAATCTGTAATGGCTCAGAGCTTTTAAAAATATCTAAAGAAATGGATCCCCTTGTCTTGAACAGGTACAGATTTCAAAACGTTTAATCAGGGCTTACAGCTGGTAACCCTTTATGTGCTGGTTGTGTATATCTTCATGAATGTCAATATTGGATAACAACCTGTATAACAATTATGCAGTAAAATCACTAAGAGTTCTGTCTCTCTCTCTCTCTCTCTCTCTCTCTCTCTATATATATATATATATATATATATATATATATATATATATATACATCTGTCTATCTGTCTATCTGTCTGTCTGTCTGTCTGTCTTTCTATCTCTATCTCTCTCAGTCTTTATCATGGCTTGAACTCACAACTCACAACCTGGTTATTGCCAGGTAAGTGCTTCTTTGGCTCAGTTTACTGCTTGACTTTTGCAGATATTTGGCATACATATGTCCTATTCTTGTGTCCTTGCTCCTAGAAGTGTCCCTTTCTCACCTCAAGCAGGCTGAGATTGTTGAAAATGAGACAAAATAATTCACTCTGTGTGCATATTTCTTGAAAAGAATGATGGTTCTTAGACTTTGTGGGAATATGTGTTTTGGTATTATCACCCTCAAGTTTTATTTCACGTCCATTCTCTCCTCCTCATTAAAGAGAATAAAACAGGAAAAGCTTTAAAGGAGGATAAAAGGAAATTTTTTATTAATTTTTTATGTGAAAACTTTCAGAACACAGATTCCTCAGCTGTCCATACCTGACTTGCTGATTATGTAGGAGTCATCCCAGTTGCTTGGGAATCGCTGTTCATCCTACAAGGGAGAACATTCAAATGTTAATTTTTTTTCTTTCCAAATATATAAATAATTATTATCTTTTACATGAAATGTGGAAATTAAAAAGTATGAGTTTCTATCACTGCCTCAAATGAACAGCAAAAAACATTGAAAATAACTTACAAAGTGTAATTTCCTCATAGTGAAATGAATGGAGCAAAGTGGATTAGGGCAGAAGATTTTTCAGGGTAAGCACAGGTCTTCTCTGCTTCTCTGAGTACAAATATGTGTTACAGTGACTTATTGTCAAGTGCTTCATAGAAACAGAAGTTATATTGAATGTACAAATTGACCAAAAGAATGTTTTCCTTGCAATTCTAGAGAGGAACCAGGCAAGAATTGCAGCTTAAGTGGCTGAAGGGCAACCAGTGAGATATGGCGCTATATTAACACTCTTGTGAGAATGACATGCCAGCTGTTAAGCATTAGGAGTTAGGACTGAGAATGCGTGTTCATTCCCTCAGTTGGTGTCACAGTGGTGAACTCTTGAAGGCTGATGTGCTCCCATTTCCAGAAAACAATCATCCCTCTGTGATGTTGGGATTCGATGGGGGTTAATGCTAATCCAACATTACTAGCAGAAGACTTTTTTGAAGAAACCACTTGTTTGACTGCTTAATTCTAAGAAAAATATATGACAGAATATGAAGAAGAATTTGCCATAACTGTACAGGCATTCTGAAGCAATGAAATCACCAACTGCATTTGGCAAGCACTGAAAGGCCTGCCAAAGTCCCCGGAGGCACCAATTTACCTGTATCATCCAAAGTTGTGTGTCACACATTCTCGAGCTACTAGTGAAGGCATCTTGTGACACTTCCAACTCTTATGTGCAAACAACACACTAATAAATAAAGTATCTATCCAGGAGTCCCGGATGATGAAAGTGGTAGGAGACTAGTGACAAATAGTAAACTTGCATGAACCATTTCGTTTCCTTCATTCAACTCTTATCACAATATGACTGATTATTTATGTGTATAGTTAGCATGTAGTGATCTCTCACTCAGAAAATCAACAACCCTAGGAAAATATGGAACAGATTTAGAGTTTTCTAACCAAAATGGGAAGCAACAGGAGCCAAATGTACCTGACCTTGAAAGCAGGCACATGGATTAACCTTATCACACCTCTGTGGAAGACATCTCGGTCTAAATTCTTAGGTACTGTAACCCTGAATCTTTAAAGATTCTATTCCTCTTTACTTTCCATTTTGCACTTGTAATTCATCCTACTCTTGATGCTGTCATCTTGCAATCTCAATAAACAACAACTTACTACATATCACAAGGTATATGCCAGGCAATACTCTTGTATGTGTACACAAGAATGTGGAAAAATTTTTGCCCATTCAGTTCTAACACAGCTCTAGGGCTGGATTAGAAACAAAAGCAGCATTTTCTCACCTTTCATCATCCTGGTTTAAAAGGCATTGCTACACAAAGAGAATTAGTGAAAAAATGTACAAAATGTTCCTACAAGGCTGATGACATTTTCCATGCAAATGGAATTCCACAGTGTATCCAAGGAAGAAACTTATACAATATTCTAAGAAGGGTTAATTTTGGAAAAATTTTACCCTATTTAAAAGGCACTTCAAGAGCTTCCATTTCGTTAGCTTTAATACACTTTGTGTGTGGTGTGTGTGTGTGTTTGTGTGTGTGTGTTTATCTCTGATAGTGAGTGTTATGCTGATATCTATAAAAGAAGCTACAGAGAAGAAAATTAATTGCAAATAACCCATGATTTCTATTTTTCTTCTCATTTTGTACAAGAAAGTATCTTCTTAATGTAGAAATATCAAAATCTACACAACTGAGTTACAACTAGTGCACATATTTTGTATAAAATTCAGAACCTAAAATTAACTAAGAGAGCACAGCAATGATGATTGTTGGGTATTGTACTGATAGGGGCATTGAACCTATTTTGGTTATGTTAGTTATTGCAGAATCAGGAAATCATCAACACTAGTGAGGGGAGATGTTTGGATCTGGGGACTCTTGTTCCTGGTAACAGTGACAGCTAGTGATTCCAGTGGACAAGGCTGAGAGACTCAGCAGTGTAGGTAAGCAGCAGACAATGAGGTCTTTACTGTCTGGCACAGAATGGAGAAGGATTTTGTCATTCAGCGGGAGGGAATGTTTGGCGGGAGCCATGTTGAAGTGAAGTCAGATGAACCTTAACCAGAACAGCTGCTGGCTTCCTTTACAAGACCCTAGTTGGGTGCAGACACATGGAAATTGATTGGAATGAGATTATTCCAATGAGTCTCGTCTTGAGGCAGGCTGGCTAATGCTGTCTACTACTCCATCATAAGGCCATGCCTGGTTGGAAGGGAAAGAATGGCAGAACTCAGAACACTCTATCCATAGGGTATCTAATAATGAATCCAGAGAGAATCCTGGAAGAGAATGATTTTTTTTATTCATTTTTCTTTTTGGTTTGGTATTTTCTTGTTTTATTCTTCTGCTTTTGATTTCTCCTTTATTTTGTTCTTAATTTCTGAGGGTGACTGTGATTCCTTACTTCCTTGTGGTTATGCTTTTGTTTGGATTTCAATTTTTCTCTTTCAAATCTCATTTAGTCTTCTGCATTAGTTTCCCCCAGTAGATGGGATCCATCTACCATCTCCATTTTATTGTAATCTCTTTCCCTTTGTTTGTAATCTCTTTCCCTTTGGCCATTGTTCATGGTACTCTTCTTGCTCCAAAATATATTTTGAATCTTAACCCTTGAGGACAGATTGGACATATCATGAATTCATATATTGTTTATGATTGTTTGCATTCTGTTTTATGTTCAGGAATTCAGTTCATACTGTTAGGAAACTAGCAAGTATCACTCCAGGAATACAATTGAAAGAGAAAAGACATGAGAACATACAAATCAGACTAATCCTCTGGCACCCAGGCCACCAAAGCAAACCTGGGGGGAAATGAGGTTGGAAAATTTGAAAACCCAATGCTAGGTTACTTCAATGTGGCAAAAAGGCAATTGAATGAGGCTGTGGAATATATTAAATCAGAAGTAATCTCTCAAGTAACCACAACTAACTACAGAGATTACCAAAATACACAACATTCTTAGTGATGTTAGTTCAGACACAGCCAAAAAACAAGCGAGCTTACAAGAACTGTTGAAGCACAACCTAAGAAATAAATGAACCCATTAAATAGATTCAAGCAGATATGCAAGAGAAAAAAAATCCATTTTAAAACTTCAGAGCACTTTAGGCCAGTTTGAGGAAAGGACTTCAGATACTGAGTACAGGCTGGCACTTAGTGACAAGGAGAGACAACAAATGACATTAAAAGCAATTTGCAGACATCATGAAAGAAAGCTTTCTTGGTACAGAAGAGGAATTTAATCTACCAATCATTGAGGCAATTATTTCTCCAGTTAGCAGTGATTAAAAGACTTCTACCTGCCCATGGATAATAGACAAGTTTGCAGACAATCAAATAAAAATAGAGTATTAAAATCTGTTAGGGATGGGCTTGGGGTTTCTCTCAGCAGGATAAGCACCTGCGTGGCAAGCAGTAGTCCTGAGTTCTATCCCTGGTAACAATAAAAATGAAAAAGCCAAAAAAATATCTGTTAGGGATGAGGACTGTTGTGATCCTCCCAATAATGTCCACAAGTACATGAGGGTATGTATCACTTCTGAGTCTGGTGGAAAACTGGAGCACACTCTGAGTATGTAAAACAGAAAAAAGAGAAGCTTTGGAAGACAGCCTGTGATATCTATCCCTGAAGTGTCAGCCCTTCTTCCTGTCTACCTTCCTTCCTTCCTTCCTTCCTTCCTTCCTTCCTTCCTTCCTTCCATGCTTCCTTCTTTCCTTCCTTGCTTCCTTCCATCCCTCATTCCCTCTGTCCTTTCATTCTTTTGGTTTTTAATTCAAGTTAGTATTTAATCCCACATGTCCTTGAAACTGCAATGATATTCCTGCCTCAGCTTTGTGAGTGCTGGGATTAATGATGTGTTCGCCAACACCCAGCAAATCAGCATTGTTATTTTGTGTCAAAGGAGAAAAAATTAAACACAACAAAACAGAGCAAAATTGGACATAAGAACTCAATTTAAGAGATATAAATTTCAAAACTAGATAATCTGAGTTCTTCCCTACCTATCATGTTGTCTTTTGTTTTCTTCCATATAGTTGTCCATGTCTTGCCATACAGAGAATTCATACTGAGCAACCTAGTATAATATTAATCCAAACAGTCTGATAAAGGAGTTTTAGGTCTTTAAAATCAGACAAAAAAGAAGTCACCAATGGCTGTGCTAGAATCTCTTGTTTGCTTCAAAATGCCTGTGCATACTTTCATGTATGTGGATACTCAGTTAAACACAACCAGCTTTAAAAAAAAAAAAAACGTATTATATAGAACAAACCAAAACATGGATAAAATTATTGGGCTTCAAAGAGATGATAGAAGGAAATCCCCTCCTTACTACATTGCCTAGGGTCAAACTCTCAAGGGACATCCAGATTACTGGCTCTTACTTTCTAATCGGAGAGGGGGAGAAGATGTGATGTTTGTTTCTCAGCCTGCAGGCTGGCAGATTCACAGCTGCTCATGGTGGGGAGAGGCTTTGCCTGGACTCCTGGCACTCCCAGCATGACCCATGTCCCAGGAAATGCCAGTGGAACTCAGTAATATTACTATTTCCAAACATTGGGTCCAAGGAGTGAACTAGGTTAGTAGGAGATCTAAAAGGTCTGAGGAAGTAGCATTTACAGTTGTCCCACACTAGACTTTAGGTTTAGATACATTCTGCCAATATTCACTGTTTGTGCCTGTCCCAAATCCATGTCCCTTGCACCCGACACTGTATCAGATTACCCAGAAGAACCACCTCTTCACTCCCAGCACACCTATTTCTCATGGAGCCTTGAATCTGCTCCCTTCACATTACTTCCCTGCAACTGTCTTTCACCCACATGTGATCCCAAGGGAAAAGTTGCCTTAGTGACCTCTCTGTCCTGCTTTACTCCTTACCACCAGAAAGAAATAAACACAGAGGGCCTACTGAAAACAGTGGCATGCTGGAGTTACTATCCTCCACCTTAGCCTCTCATCTTCTGGAAATGGCAAGAAGATGGCAGGAAGAGGATAGACCAGAGAACTTCCCCATATGAATGAGACAAAAGAAATTCTGGGCTAGTAAAACAGACTGTTTTCATAAACGTATAGAAAAGACAGGTAGGATGAAAATTGACTGACTCTCACATTTTGAGTGAGACACACCTAGGGCAATTGGATTAGAATAGGGTGGGAAGAACCACCATAGGGTGGATCCTGTCCTAAGAGTTATAAAAGGGACACCAAGCAGGAAGAATCCCTTCTGTTTCCATGATGAGGTGGTTCCCTGCTTGAAACTTGGAATTCATATACATGCTTCCAGCCCAGATGAATTAGCCTCCTGAAAGGATCTCAGACGGGACTCAACAAGGCTTCATATTTTAAGGTCTGTGCATTTTGGTGAGCTATTTCTTTGAGTTATCAACAAACATTGCAGAGTTGACTTATATACTAGGAAATCTCAGTCAGCTTATTTCTAAATACGTATTTCTTTTAATCCATAAATTAGGCTCTCTACTTGTGATTGCCATACTGCCCTGCCTGTCTTCGAACTGCTGACTGCAGTGAAATTTGTGCCATCTGGTGAAGAAGAAATTTGATTCCTGTGACTTGACAAGCTTGCTGCACTTTCACTCTGCTGATGTTAAGGGTTTCCAGTACCGCAGGCCCAGCAGAAATGTCACAGGGGCCCACAGTGGACAGCAGGTACACCACAGACATCAAAGTAGTGAACGTGTCCTTTTTGTGGACCATTGATAACATTAGATTTTGCCTAAAGGAAATAGATGACTGCATTCAAAGTTCAATCTTTTCACCTGAAGGAAATGATCAAGTGAAATGGTGCTTACGACTCTACCCAAATGGTCTTGATGAACAAAGCAAAGATTAAGTGTCCCTATACCTGGGAATGATCTGCTGTCCAAGGAGGGTAGCTCGTGCAAAATTCACCTTTTCCATTCTGAATGCCAAAGGAGAGAAAACAAAAGAGCTCTCAAGTCCACAAGCTTATACATTTGTGCGAAGAAAGGACTGGGGATTCAAAAATTTCATCCATAGAGAGTTTCTTTTGGATCCAAACAATGGGCTTCTCTCCAATGACAAGCTTTCCTTCTTCTGTGAAGTGAAAGTAGCACATGATCCCACCAATAATTCCAGCCAGAATATTATGAAGCTGGATAAGGTTCCTGAGGGCTGCTTGGCAGAGGATCTAGGAGGACTGTGGGAGCAATACCAGCTCACAGACTGTTGCTTGTGTGTGGCTGGCCAGAAATTCCAGGCACACAAAGCCATCTTAACAGCTCGCTCTCCAGTTTTCATGGCATTGCTGGAACATGAAAAGCAAGGGAGCAAAAAGATTTGTGTTGAAATCAGTGACATGGATCCTGAAGTTTTTAAGGAAATGATACACATTATGTACACTGGAAAGGCACCAAACCTAGGGATCATGGCAACTGAACTGCTGGAGGCTGCAACCAGGTTTGGTCTGGAGCACCTGAAGCTCATGTGTGAGAACCACCTCTGCAGCAACCTCTCTGTGGAGAATGCCGTGGAAATCCTCATCTTGGCTGACCTCCACAGTGCACATCAGTTGAAAACCCGGACACTGGATTTCATCAATTTTCATGTTTTTGACATCCTGGAGACCTCTGAGTGGAAGGCCATGGTGGTGTCCCACCCTCACTTGGTGACTGAAGCCTATCACTCTCTGGTTTCCATGCAGTGTGCATTCATGGTACCCCCATGCAAGCGTCTGAGACTGTCCTAAGATCCCACATCTCCATTTATCTTCCCAAAACCCTGGCCACATTTGCTGTCACTGAACCATAATATGCTAGGGCAATCTGTGGAAACTTCACTCTTCTATGTGGAAATATTAAATTGTGCCTCTCTAGGGGAAAGAAGGGACCACCGTCTTAAGGTCAGAAAAAGGAAATGGGATCTTGAGAATTTAGAAGTCGTGTATCATGCATTTTCAAATCTGTGTTTTATAATATTGTGAAAAGTGGGTTTTTACAGTGTCGATGCCAAACTGAAACCAAAAATCCTGTCAATGTTGCAGACAGACCTGGGGTGGGGCTACCCTTAGAGGCAGGGATCATGAACTTCACTCTGTAAATGCAAGACTCCTTCCTGCCTTTCTGCACCATCATGCAGCCCTGGGCATCCCACTTGTAACAAGGGCTTTTTACTGTCCCTCACTTTTCTCTATAAATAAACCTGTATCTTACTTTATACGGTTGTTTGGCTCCTCATCCTTTTTCTGTATGTTTGATTCAGAAGCTAAGAAAAATTTCAGAGTGTGCTGATGATTTCAGGCCCATCCACAGGATGAACACAGTGGATGTACAGTGTCACTAATTAACATAGTAGATGGGAGAAATAAATGACCCAGAACTCAGGCTGCTGAAGCTAAAGGACAATCACACAATGCAAGTCTTTGCTCATGTTGTCCTGTCCCAGTAACACAGACAGGCAGCACAAGCACTACAGCACATTCCCGCAAAATCTAGGCCTCTGAGCGAACAGTCCAATCACGGTCCAGGAGAAAAAAGAGAGGAAAATGCTCAGATTTACGAAAATGCATAAAAGAGAATTAAAAGTAGAAGTGTTTTATGTATTTCAGAGGAATTCATGTTGAGGAAGCAAAATTTATTACTTACAACTGAACTGAGAAATGGCTGTTGGTAAATTCACACTATAAATCTCAAAAAGAACTTTCTCACTGTGAACATTTAATATCCATAAGAATAGAATGCATGTTTCTATGGTATTATGAAGAAGAGAAGTAAAATTAAAAATGAAAAGGTAGTGGGTTTCATCTCAAAGTTTGGGCTTTTTTAAAAATCATTAGTGGTGTTACTCTGGAATCACCTAGAATCTGTAATGGCTCAGAGCTTTTAAAAATATCTAAAGAAATGGATCCCCTTGTCTTGAACAGGTACAGATTTCAAAACATTTGTTTAATCAGGGCTTACAGCTGGTAACCCTTTATGTGCTGGCTGTGTAAAGCTTCATGAATGTCAATATTGGATAATAGCCTGTATAACAATTATGCAGTAAAATCACTGAGAGTTTTGTCTCCCTCTCTCTCTCTCTCTCTCTCTCTCTCTCTCTCTCTATATATATATATATATATATATATATATATATATATATATATATCTGTCTATCTGTCTGTCTGTCTGTCTGTCTATCTCTATCTCTCTCAGTCTTTATCATGGCTTGAACTCACAACTCACAACCTGGTTATTGCCAGGCAAGTGCTTCTTTGGCTAAGTTTACTGCCTGACTTTTGCAGATATTTGGCATACATATGTCCTATTCTTGTGTCCTTGCTCCTAGAAGTGTCCCTTTCTCACCTCAAGCAGGCTGAGATTGTTGAAAATGAGACAAAATAATTCACTCTGTGTGCATATCTCTTGAAAACAACTATGGCTCTTTGATGCTGTGGGAATATGTGTTTTGGTATTATCACCCTCAAGTTTTATTTCACATCCATTCTCTCCTCCTCATTATAGAGAATAAAACAGGAAAACTTTAAAGGAGGAAAAAAGGAAATTTTTTATTAATTTTTTGTGTGAAAACTTTCAGAACACAGATTCCTCAGCTGTCCATACCTGACTTGCTGATTAGGTAGGAGTCATCCCAGTTGCTTGGGAATCGCTGTTCATCCTACAAGGGAGAACATTCAAATGTTAATTTTTTTCTTTCCAAATATATAAATAATTATTATCTTTTACATGAAATGTGGAAATTAAAAAGTATGAGTTTCTATCACTGCCACAAATGAACAGCAAAAAACATTGAAAATAACTTACAAAGTGTAATTTCCTCATAGTGAAATGAATGGAGCAAAGTGGATTAGGGCAGAAGATTTTTCAGGGCAAGCACAGGTCTTCTCAGCTTCTCTGAGTACAAATATGTGTTACAGTGACTTATTGTCAAGTGCTTCATAGAAACAGAAATTATATTGAATGTACAAATTGACCAAAATAATGTTTTCCTTGCAATTCTAGAGTCGAACCAGGCAAGAATTGCAGCTTAAGTGGCTGAAGGGCAACCAGTGAGATATGGCGCTATATTAACACTCTTGTGAGAATGACATGCCAGCTGTTAAGCATTAGGAGTTAGGACTGAGAATGCGTGTTCATTCCCTCAGTTGGTGTCACAGCTGTGAACTCTTGAAGGCTGATGTGCTCCCGTTTCCAGAAAACAATCATCCCTCTGTGATGTTGGGATTGGATGGGGGTTAATGCTAATCCAACATTACTAGCAGAAGACTTTTTTGAAGAAACCACTTGTTTGACTGCTTAATTCTAACAAAAATATATGACAGAAGATGAACAAGATTTGCCATATCTTTACATGCATTCTGAAGCAAGGAAATCACCAACTGCATTTGGCCAGCACTGAAAGGCCTGCCAAAGTCCCCGGAGGCACCAATTTACCTGTATCATCCAAAGTTGTGTGTCACACATTCTCGAGCTACTAGTGAAGGCATCTTGTGACACTTCCAACACTTATGTGCAAACAACACACTAATAAATAAAGTATCTATCCAGGAGTCCCGGATGATGAAAGTGGTAGGAGACTAGTGACAAATAGTAAAATTGCATGAACCATTTAGTTTCCTGCATTCAACTCTAATCACAATATGACTGATTATTTATGTGTATAGTTAGCATGTAGTGATCTCTCAGTCAGCAAATCAACAACCCTAGGAAAACCTGGAACAGTATTATAGTTTTCTAACCAAAATGGAAAGCAACAGGAGCCAAATGTACCTGACCTTGAAAGCAGGCCCATGGATTAGCCTTATAACACCTCTGTGGAAGACATCTGGGTCTAAATTCTTAGGTACTGTAACCCTGAATCTTTAAAGATTCTATTCCTCTTTACTTTCCATTTTGCACTTGTAATTCATCCTACTCTTGATGCTGTCATCTTGCAATCTCAATAAACAGCAACTTACTACGTATCACAAGGTATATGCCAGGCAATACTCTTGTATGTGTACACAAGAATGTGGAAAAATTTTTGCTCATTCATTTCTAACACAGCTCTAGGACTGGATTAGAAACAAAAGCAGCATTTTCCCACCTTTCATCAGCCTGGTTTAAAAGGCATTGCTACACAAAGAGCATTCATGAAAAAATGTACAAAATGTTCCTACAAGGCTGATGACATTTTCCATGCAAATGGAATTCCACAGTGTATCCAAGGAAGAAACTTATACAATATTCTAAGAAGGGTTGATTTTGGAAAAATTTTACCCTATTTAAAAGGCACTTCAAGAGCTTGCATTTCATTAGCTTTAATACACGTTTTGTGTGTGTGTGTGTGTGTGTGTGTGTGTGTGTGTTTATCTCTAATAGTGTGTCTTATGCTCATATTTATAAAAGAAAGTATTGAGAAGAAAATTTATTGCAAATTACCGATGATTTCTATTTTTCATGTCATTTTGTACAAGAAAGTATCTTCTTAATGTAGAAATATCAAAATGTACACAACTGAATTACAACTATTGCATATATCTTGTATAAAATTCAGAACCTAAAATTAACTAAGAGAACACAGCAATGATGCTTGTTGGGTATTGTACTGGTATGGGCATTGAAACTATTTTGTTTATGCTAGTTATTGCAGACTCAGGAAATCATCAAAACTAGTGAGGGGAGATGTTTGGACCTGGGGACTCTTGTTCCTGGTAACAGTGGCAGCTAGTGAGGCCAGTGGACAATGCTGAGAGACTCAGCAATGTAGGTAAGCAGCAGACAACGAGGTCTTTACTGTCTGGCACAGAATGGAGAAGGAATTTGTCATTCAGCGGGAGGGAATGTTTGGCGGGAGCCATGTTGAAGTGAAGTCAGATGAACCTTAACCAGAACAGCTGCTGGCTTCCTTTAGAAGACCCTAGTTGGGTGCAGACACATGGAAATTGATTGGAATGAGTTTATTCCAATGAGTCTCATCTTGTGGCAGGCTGGCTAATGCTGTCTACTACTCCAACTAAAGGCGGTGCCTGGTTTGAAGGGAAAGAATGGCAGAACTCAGAACACTGTATCCATATGGCATCTAATAATGAATCCAGAGAGAATCCTGGAAGAGAACGATTTTTTTTAAAATTTTTCGTTTTGGTTTGGTATTTTCTTATTTTATTTATATGCTTTTTATTTCTCCTTTATTTTGTTCTTAATTTCTGAGGGTGACTGTGATTCCTAACTTCCCTGTGGGTATGCTTTTGTTTGGATTTCAATTTTTCTCTTTACAATCTCATTTAGTCTTCTGCATTAGTTTCCCCCAGTAGATGGGATCCATCTACCATCTCCATTTTATTGTAATCTCTTTCCCTTTTGCCATTGTTCATGGTACTCTTCTTGCTCCAAAACATATTTTGAATCTTAACCCTTGAGGACAGATTGGACATATCATGAATTCATATATTGTTTATGATTGTTTGCATTCTGTTTTATGTTCACGAATTCAGTTCATACTGTTAGGAAACTAGCAAGTATCACTCCATGAATTCAATTGAAACAGAAAAGACATGAGAACACACAAATCTGACTAATCCTCTGGCACCCAGGCCACCAAAGCAAACCTGGGGGGAAATGAGGTTGGAAAATTTGAAAACCCAATTCTAGGTTACTTCAATGTGGCAACAAGGCAATTGAATGAGGCTGTGGAATATATTAAATCAGAAGTAATCTCTCAAGTAACCACAACTAACTACAGAGATTACCAAAGTACACAACATTGTTAGTGATGTTAGTTCAGACACAGCCAAAAGACAGGCGAGCTTACAAGAACTGTTGAAGTACAACCTAAGAAATAAATGAACCCATTAAATAGATTCAAGCAGATATGCAAGAGAAAAAAAATCCATTTTAAAACTTCAGAGCACTTTAGGCCAGTTTGAGGAAAGGACTTCAGATACTGAGTACAGGCTGGCACTTAGAGACAAGGAGAGGCAACAAATGACATTAAAAGCACTTTGTAGACATCATGGCAGAAAGCTTTCCTGGTACAGAAGAGGAATTTAATCTACCAATCATTGAGGCAATTATTTCTCCAGTTAGCAGTGATTAAAAGAATTCTACCTGCCCATGGGTAATAGACAAGTTTGCAGACAATCAAATAAAAATAGAGTATTAAAATCTGTTAGGGATGGGCTGGGGGTTTCTCACAGTAGCATAAGCAATTTCCTGGCAAGCAGTAGTCCTGAGTTCTATCCCTGGTAACAATAAAAATGAAAAAGCCAAAAAAATATCTGTTAGGGATGAGGACTGTTGTGATCCTCCCAATAAGGTCCACAAGTACATGAGGGTATGTAACACTTCTGAGTCTGGTGGAAAACTGGAGCACACTCTGAGTATGTAAAACAGAAAAAAGAGAAGCTTTGGAAGAGAGCCAGTGATATCTATCCCTGAAGTGGTAGCCCTTCTTCCTGTCTTCCTTCCTTCCTTCCTTCCTTCCTTCCTTCCTTCCTTCCTTCCTTGCTTCCTTCTTTCCTTCCTTGCTTCCTTCCATCCCTCATTCCCTCTGTCCTTTCATTCTTTTGGTTTTTAATTCAAGTTAGTATTTAATCCCACATGTCCTTGAAACTGCAATGATATTCCTGCCTCAGCTTTGCGAGTGCTGGGATTAATGATGTGTTCGCCCACACCCAGCAAATCAGCATTGTTATTTTGTGTCAAAGGAGATAAAATTAAACACAACAAAACAGAGCAAAATTGGACATAAGAACTCAATGTAAGAGATATAAATTTCAAAACTAGATAATCTGAGTTCTTCCCTACCTATCATGTTGTCTTTTGTTTTCTTCCAAATAGTTGTCCATGTCTTGCCATACAGAGAATTCATACTGAGCAACCTAGTATAAAATTAATCCAAACAGTCTGATAAAGGAGTTTTAGGTCTTTAAAATCAGACAAAAAGGAAGTCACCAATGGCTGTGCTAGAATCTCGGGTTTGCTTCACAATACCTGTGCATACTTTCATGTATGTGGAAACTCAGTTAAATACAACCAGCTTAAAAAAAAAAACGTATTATATAGAACAAACCAAAGCATGGATAAAAGTATTGGGCTTCAAAGAGATGATAGAAGGAAATCCCCTCCTTACTACACTGCCTAGGGTCAACCTCTCAAGGGACATCCAGATCACTTCCTCCGACTTGCTAATGGGAGAGGGGGAGAAGATGTGATGTTTGTTTCTCAGCCTGCAGGCTGGCAGACTTACAGCTGCTCATGGTGGAGAGAGGCTTTGCCTGGACTCCTGGCACTCCCACCATGACCCATGTCCCAGGAAATGCCAGTGGAACTCAGTAATATTACTATTTCCAAACATTGGGTCCAAGGAGTGATCTAGGTTAGTAGGAGATCTAAGAGCTCTGAGCAAGTAGCATTTACAGTTGTCCCACACTAGACTTTAGGTTTAGAGACATTCTGCCAATATTCACAGTTTGTACCTGTCCCAAATCCATGGCCCTTGCTCCTGACACTGTATCAGATTACCCAGAAGAACCACCTCTTCACTCCCAGCACACCTATTTCTCATGGAGCCTTGAATCTGCTCCCTTCACATTACTTCCCTGCAACTGGCTTTCACCCACATGTGATCCCAAGGGAAAAGTTGCCTTATTGACCTCTCTGTCCTGCTTTGCTCCTTACCACCAGAAAGGAATAAACACAGAGGGCCTACTGAGAACAGTGGCATGCTGGAGTTACTATCCTCCACCCTAGCCTCTCATCTTCTGGAAATGGCAGGAAGACGATAGACCAGAGAACTCCCCCATATGAATGAGACAAAAGAAATTCTGGGCTAGTAAAACAGACTGTTTTCATAAACATATAGAAAAGACAGGTAGGATGAAAATTGACTGGCTCTCACATTTTGAGTGAGACACACCTAGGGCAATTGGATTAGAATAGGGTGGGAAGAACCACCATAGGGTGGATCCTGTCCTAAGAGTTATAAAAGGGACACCAAGCAGGAAGAATCCTTTCTGTTTCCATGATGAGGTGGTTCCCTGCTTGAAACTTGGAATTCATATCCTTGCTTCCAGCCCAGATGAATTAGCCTCCTGAAAGGAACTCAGACGGGACTCAACAAGGCTTCGTATTTTCAGGTCTGTGCCTTTTGGTGAGCTATTTCTTTGAGTGATCAAGAAACATTTCAGAGTTGACTTATATACTAGGAAATCTCAGTCAGCTTATTTCTAAATACGTATTTCTTTTAATCTATAAACTAGGCTCTCTACTTGTGATTGCCATACTGCCCTGCCTGGCTTGGAAGTGCTGACTGCAGTGAAATTTGTGCCATCTGGTGAAGAAGAAATTTGATTCCTGTGACTTGACAAGCTTGCTGCACTTTCACTCTGCTGATGTTAATGGTTTCCAGTACCGCAGGCCCAGGAGAAATGTCACGGGGGCCAACAGTGGACAGCAGGTACACCACAGACATCAAAGTAGTGAACGTGTCCTTTTTGTGGACCATTGATAACATTAGATTTTGCCTAAAGGAAATAGATGACTGCATTCAAAGTTCAAGCTTTTCACCTGAAGGAAATGATCAAGTGAAATGGTGCTTACGACTCTACCCAAATGGTCTTGATGAACAAAGCAAAGATTATGTGTGCTTATACCTGGGAATGATCTGCTGTCCAAGGAGGGTAGCTCATGCAAAATTCACCTTTTCCATTCTGAATGCCAAAGGAGAGAAAACCAAGGTGCTCTCAAGTCCACAAGCTTATACATTTGTGCGAGGAAAGGACTGGGGATTCAAACATTTCATCCTTAGAGAGTTTCTTTTGGATCCAAACAATGGGCTTCTCTCCAATGACAAGCTTTCCTTCTTCTGTGAAGTGAAAGTAGCACAAGATCCCACCAATAATTCCAGCCAGAATATTAGGAAGCTGGATAAGGTTCCTGAGGGCTGCTTGGCAGAGGATCTAGGAGGACTGTGGGAGCGATCCCAGCTCACAGACTGTTGCTTGTGTGTGGCTGGCCAGGAATTCCAGGCTCACAAAGCCATCTGAGCAGCTCGCTCTCCAGTTTGCATGGCATTGTTTGAACTTGAAAAGCAAAGGAGCAAAAAGAATCGTGTTGAAATCAGTGACATCGATCCTGAAGTTTTTAAGGAAATGATATACTTTATGTACACTGGAAAGGCACCAAAACTAGGGATAATGGCAACTGAACTGCTGGAGGCTGTAACCAGGTTTGGTCTGGAGCGCCTGAAGCTCATGTGTGAGAACCACCTGTGCAGCAACCTCTCTGTGGAGAATGCCATGGAAATCCTCATCTTGGCTGACCTCCACAGTGCACCTCAGTTGAAAACCCGGACACTGGATTTCATCAATTTTCATGTTTCTGACATCCTGGAGACCTCTGAGTGGAAGGCCATGGTGGTGTCCCACCCTCACTTGGTGGCCGAAGCCTATCACTCTCTGGTTTCCATGCAGTGTGCATTCATGGTACCCCCATGCAAGCGTCTGAGACTGTCCTAAGACCCCACATCTCCATTTATCTTCCCAAAACCCTGGCCACATTTGCTGCCCCTGAACCATAATATGCTAAGGCAATCCGTGGAAACTTCACTCTTCTATGTGGAAATATTAAATTGTGCCTCTCTAGGGGAGAGAAGGGACCACCGTCTTAAGGTCAGAAAAAGGAAATGGGATCTTGAGAATTTAGAAGTCGTGTATCATGCATTTTCAAATCTGTGTTTTATAATATTGTGCAAAGTGGGTTTTTACAATGTCGACGCCAAACTGAAACCAAAAATCCTGTCAATGTTGCAGACAGACCTGGGGTGGGGCTACCCTTAGAGGCAGGGACCATGAACTTCACTCTGTAAATGCAAGACTCCTTTCTGCCTTTCTGCACCATCATGCAGCCCTGGGCACCCCACTTGTAAGAAGGGCTTTTTACTGTCCCTCACTTTTCTCTATAAATAAACCTGTATCTTATATTATACGGTTGTTTGGCTCCTCATCCTTTTTCTGTATGTTAGATTCAGAAGCTAAGAAAAATTTCAGAGTGTGCTGATGATTTCAGGCCCATCCACAGGATGAACACAGTGGATGTACAGTGTCACTAATTAACATAGTAGATGGGAGAAATAAATGACCCAGAACTCAGGCTGCTGAAGCCAAGGACAATCACACAATGCAAGTCTTTGCTCATGTTGTCCTGTCCCAGTGACACAGACACGCAGCACAAGCACTACAGCACATTCCCGCAAAATCTAGGCCTCTGAGAGAGCAGTGCAATCATGGTCCTGGAGAAAAAAAGAGAGGAAAATGCTCAGATTTACGAAAATGGCATAAAAGAGAATTAAAAGTAGAAGTGTTTTATGTATTTCAGAGGAATTCATGTTGAGGAAGCAAAATTTATTACTTACAACTGCACTGAGAAATGGCTGTTGGCAAATTCACACTATAAATCTCAAAAAGAACTTTCTCACTGTGAACATTTAATATCCATAAGAATAGAATACATGTTTCTATGGTATTATGAAGAATAGAAGTAAAATTAAAAATGAAAAGGTAGTGGGTTTCATCTCAAAGTTTGGGCTTTTGTAAAAATCATTAGTGGTGTTACTCTGGAATCACCTAGAATCTGTAATGGCTCAGAGCTTTTAAAAATATCTAAAGAAATGGATCCCCTTGTCTTGAACAGGTACAGATTTCAAAACGTTTAATCAGGGCTTACAGCTGGTAACCCTTTATGTGCTGGTTGTGTATATCTTCATGAATGTCAATATTGGATAACAACCTGTATAACAATTATGCAGTAAAATCACTAAGAGTTCTGTCTCTCTCTCTCTCTCTCTCTCTCTCTCTCTCTCTATATATATATATATATATATATATATATATACATCTGTCTATCTGTCTATCTGTCTGTCTGTCTGTCTGTCTTTCTATCTCTATCTCTCTCAGTCTTTATCATGGCTTGAACTCACAACTCACAACCTGGTTATTGCCAGGTAAGTGCTTCTTTGGCTCAGTTTACTGCTTGACTTTTGCAGATATTTGGCATACACATGTCCTATTCTTGTGTCCTTGCTCCTAGAAGTGTCCCTTTCTCACCTCAAGCAGGCTGAGATTGTTGAAAATGAGACAAAATAATTCACTCTGTGTGCATATTTCTTGAAAAGAATGATGGTTCTTAGACTTTGTGGGAATATGTGTTTTGGTATTATCACCCTCAAGTTTTATTTCACGTCCATTCTCTCCTCCTCATTAAAGAGAATAAAACAGGAAAAGCTTTAAAGGAGGATAAAAGGAAATTTTTTATTAATTTTTTATGTGAAAACTTTCAGAACACAGATTCCTCAGCTGTCCATACCTGACTTGCTGATTATGTAGGAGTCATTCCAGTTGCTTGGGAATCGCTGTTCATCCTACAAGGGAGAACATTCAAATGTTAATTTTTTTTCTTTCCAAATATATAAATAATTATTATCTTTTACATGAAATGTGGAAATTAAAAAGTATGAGTTTCTATCACTGCCTCAAATGAACAGCAAAAAACATTGAAAATAACTTACAAAGTGTAATTTCCTCATAGTGAAATGAATGGAGCAAAGTGGATTAGGGCAGAAGATTTTTCAGGGTAAGCACAGGTCTTCTCTGCTTCTCTGAGTACAAATATGTGTTACAGTGACTTATTGTCAAGTGCTTCATAGAAACAGAAGTTATATTGAATGTACAAATTGACCAAAAGAATGTTTTCCTTGCAATTCTAGAGAGGAACCAGGCAAGAATTGCAGCTTAAGTGGCTGAAGGGCAACCAGTGAGATATGGCGCTATATTAACACTCTTGTGAGAATGACATGCCAGCTGTTAAGCATTAGGAGTTAGGACTGAGAATGCGTGTTCATTCCCTCAGTTGGTGTCACAGTGGTGAACTCTTGAAGGCTGATGTGCTCCCATTTCCAGAAAACAATCATCCCTCTGTGATGTTGGGATTCGATGGGGGTTAATGCTAATCCAACATTACTAGCAGAAGACTTTTTTGAAGAAACCACTTGTTTGACTGCTTAATTCTAAGAAAAATATATGACAGAATATGAAGAAGAATTTGCCATAACTGTACAGGCATTCTGAAGCAATGAAATCACCAACTGCATTTGGCAAGCACTGAAAGGCCTGCCAAAGTCCCCGGAGGCACCAATTTACCTGTATCATCCAAAGTTGTGTGTCACACATTCTCGAGCTACTAGTGAAGGCATCTTGTGACACTTCCAACTCTTATGTGCAAACAACACACTAATAAATAAAGTATCTATCCAGGAGTCCCGGATGATGAAAGTGGTAGGAGACTAGTGACAAATAGTAAACTTGCATGAACCATTTCGTTTCCTTCATTCAACTCTTATCACAATATGACTGATTATTTATGTGTATAGTTAGCATGTAGTGATCTCTCACTCAGAAAATCAACAACCCTAGGAAAATATGGAACAGATTTAGAGTTTTCTAACCAAAATGGGAAGCAACAGGAGCCAAATGTACCTGACCTTGAAAGCAGGCACATGGATTAACCTTATCACACCTCTGTGGAAGACATCTCGGTCTAAATTCTTAGGTACTGTAACCCTGAATCTTTAAAGATTCTATTCCTCTTTACTTTCCATTTTGCACTTGTAATTCATCCTACTCTTGATGCTGTCATCTTGCAATCTCAATAAACAACAACTTACTACATATCACAAGGTATATGCCAGGCAATACTCTTGTATGTGTACACAAGAATGTGGAAAAATTTTTGCCCATTCAGTTCTAACACAGCTCTAGGGCTGGATTAGAAACAAAAGCAGCATTTTCTCACCTTTCATCATCCTGGTTTAAAAGGCATTGCTACACAAAGAGAATTAGTGAAAAAATGTACAAAATGTTCCTACAAGGCTGATGACATTTTCCATGCAAATGGAATTCCACAGTGTATCCAAGGAAGAAACTTATACAATATTCTAAGAAGGGTTAATTTTGGAAAAATTTTACCCTATTTAAAAGGCACTTCAAGAGCTTCCATTTCGTTAGCTTTAATACACTTTGTGTGTGGTGTGTGTGTGTGTTTGTGTGTGTGTGTTTATCTCTGATAGTGAGTGTTATGCTGATATCTATAAAAGAAGCTACAGAGAAGAAAATTAATTGCAAATAACCCATGATTTCTATTTTTCTTCTCATTTTGTACAAGAAAGTATCTTCTTAATGTAGAAATATCAAAATCTACACAACTGAGTTACAACTAGTGCACATATTTTGTATAAAATTCAGAACCTAAAATTAACTAAGAGAGCACAGCAATGATGATTGTTGGGTATTGTACTGATAGGGGCATTGAACCTATTTTGGTTATGTTAGTTATTGCAGAATCAGGAAATCATCAACACTAGTGAGGGGAGATGTTTGGATCTGGGGACTCTTGTTCCTGGTAACAGTGACAGCTAGTGATTCCAGTGGACAAGGCTGAGAGACTCAGCAGTGTAGGTAAGCAGCAGACAATGAGGTCTTTACTGTCTGGCACAGAATGGAGAAGGATTTTGTCATTCAGCGGGAGGGAATGTTTGGCGGGAGCCATGTTGAAGTGAAGTCAGATGAACCTTAACCAGAACAGCTGCTGGCTTCCTTTACAAGACCCTAGTTGGGTGCAGACACATGGAAATTGATTGGAATGAGATTATTCCAATGAGTCTCGTCTTGAGGCAGGCTGGCTAATGCTGTCTACTACTCCATCATAAGGCCATGCCTGGTTGGAAGGGAAAGAATGGCAGAACTCAGAACACTCTATCCATAGGGTATCTAATAATGAATCCAGAGAGAATCCTGGAAGAGAATGATTTTTTTTATTCATTTTTCTTTTTGGTTTGGTATTTTCTTGTTTTATTCTTCTGCTTTTGATTTCTCCTTTATTTTGTTCTTAATTTCTGAGGGTGACTGTGATTCCTTACTTCCTTGTGGTTATGCTTTTGTTTGGATTTCAATTTTTCTCTTTCAAATCTCATTTAGTCTTCTGCATTAGTTTCCCCCAGTAGATGGGATCCATCTACCATCTCCATTTTATTGTAATCTCTTTCCCTTTGTTTGTAATCTCTTTCCCTTTGGCCATTGTTCATGGTACTCTTCTTGCTCCAAAATATATTTTGAATCTTAACCCTTGAGGACAGATTGGACATATCATGAATTCATATATTGTTTATGATTGTTTGCATTCTGTTTTATGTTCAGGAATTCAGTTCATACTGTTAGGAAACTAGCAAGTATCACTCCAGGAATACAATTGAAAGAGAAAAGACATGAGAACATACAAATCAGACTAATCCTCTGGCACCCAGGCCACCAAAGCAAACCTGGGGGGAAATGAGGTTGGAAAATTTGAAAACCCAATGCTAGGTTACTTCAATGTGGCAAAAAGGCAATTGAATGAGGCTGTGGAATATATTAAATCAGAAGTAATCTCTCAAGTAACCACAACTAACTACAGAGATTACCAAAATACACAACATTCTTAGTGATGTTAGTTCTGACACAGCCAAAAAACAAGCGAGCTTACAAGAACTGTTGAAGCACAACCTAAGAAATAAATGAACCCATTAAATAGATTCAAGCAGATATGCAAGAGAAAAAAAATCCATTTTAAAACTTCAGAGCACTTTAGGCCAGTTTGAGGAAAGGACTTCAGATACTGAGTACAGGCTGGCACTTAGTGACAAGGAGAGACAACAAATGACATTAAAAGCAATTTGCAGACATCATGAAAGAAAGCTTTCTTGGTACAGAAGAGGAATTTAATCTACCAATCATTGAGGCAATTATTTCTCCAGTTAGCAGTGATTAAAAGAATTCTACCTGCCCATGGATAATAGACAAGTTTGCAGACAATCAAATAAAAATAGAGTATTAAAATCTGTTAGGGATGGGCTTGGGGTTTCTCTCAGCAGGATAAGCACCTGCGTGGCAAGCAGTAGTCCTGAGTTCTATCCCTGGTAACAATAAAAATGAAAAAGCCAAAAAAATATCTGTTAGGGATGAGGACTGTTGTGATCCTCCCAATAATGTCCACAAGTACATGAGGGTATGTATCACTTCTGAGTCTGGTGGAAAACTGGAGCACACTCTGAGTATGTAAAACAGAAAAAAGAGAAGCTTTGGAAGACAGCCTGTGATATCTATCCCTGAAGTGTCAGCCCTTCTTCCTGTCTACCTTCCTTCCTTCCTTCCTTCCTTCCTTCCTTCCTTCCTTCCTTCCTTCCATGCTTCCTTCTTTCCTTCCTTGCTTCCTTCCATCCCTCATTCCCTCTGTCCTTTCATTCTTTTGGTTTTTAATTCAAGTTAGTATTTAATCCCACATGTCCTTGAAACTGCAATGATATTCCTGCCTCAGCTTTGTGAGTGCTGGGATTAATGATGTGTTCGCCAACACCCAGCAAATCAGCATTGTTATTTTGTGTCAAAGGAGAAAAAATTAAACACAACAAAACAGAGCAAAATTGGACATAAGAACTCAATTTAAGAGATATAAATTTCAAAACTAGATAATCTGAGTTCTTCCCTACCTATCATGTTGTCTTTTGTTTTCTTCCATATAGTTGTCCATGTCTTGCCATACAGAGAATTCATACTGAGCAACCTAGTATAATATTAATCCAAACAGTCTGATAAAGGAGTTTTAGGTCTTTAAAATCAGACAAAAAGGAAGTCACCAATGGCTGTGCTAGAATCTCTTGTTTGCTTCAAAATGCCTGTGCATACTTTCATGTATGTGGATACTCAGTTAAACACAACCAGCTTTAAAAAAAAAAAAAACGTATTATATAGAACAAACCAAAACATGGATAAAATTATTGGGCTTCAAAGAGATGATAGAAGGAAATCCCCTCCTTACTACATTGCCTAGGGTCAAACTCTCAAGGGACATCCAGATTACTGGCTCTTACTTTCTAATCGGAGAGGGGGAGAAGATGTGATGTTTGTTTCTCAGCCTGCAGGCTGGCAGACTCACAGCTGCTCATGGTGGGGAGAGGCTTTGCCTGGACTCCTGGCACTCCCAGCATGACCCATGTCCCAGGAAATGCCAGTGGAACTCAGTAATATTACTATTTCCAAACATTGGGTCCAAGGAGTGAACTAGGTTAGTAGGAGATCTAAAAGGTCTGAGGAAGTAGCATTTACAGTTGTCCCACACTAGACTTTAGGTTTAGATACATTCTGCCAATATTCACTGTTTGTGCCTGTCCCAAATCCATGTCCCTTGCACCCGACACTGTATCAGATTACCCAGAAGAACCACCTCTTCACTCCCAGCACACCTATTTCTCATGGAGCCTTGAATCTGCTCCCTTCACATTACTTCCCTGCAACTGGCTTTCACCCACATGTGATCCCAAGGGAAAAGTTGCCTTAGTGACCTCTCTGTCCTGCTTTACTCCTTACCACCAGAAAGAAATAAACACAGAGGGCCTACTGAAAACAGTGGCATGCTGGAGTTACTATCCTCCACCTTAGCCTCTCATCTTCTGGAAATGGCAAGAAGATGGCAGGAAGAGGATAGACCAGAGAACTTCCCCATATGAATGAGACAAAAGAAATTCTGGGCTAGTAAAACAGACTGTTTTCATAAACGTATAGAAAAGACAGGTAGGATGAAAATTGACTGACTCTCACATTTTGAGTGAGACACACCTAGGGCAATTGGATTAGAATAGGGTGGGAAGAACCACCATAGGGTGGATCCTGTCCTAAGAGTTATAAAAGGGACACCAAGCAGGAAGAATCCCTTCTGTTTCCATGATGAGGTGGTTCCCTGCTTGAAACTTGGAATTCATATACATGCTTCCAGCCCAGATGAATTAGCCTCCTGAAAGGATCTCAGACGGGACTCAACAAGGCTTCATATTTTAAGGTCTGTGCATTTTGGTGAGCTATTTCTTTGAGTTATCAACAAACATTGCAGAGTTGACTTATATACTAGGAAATCTCAGTCAGCTTATTTCTAAATACGTATTTCTTTTAATCCATAAATTAGGCTCTCTACTTGTGATTGCCATACTGCCCTGCCTGTCTTCGAACTGCTGACTGCAGTGAAATTTGTGCCATCTGGTGAAGAAGAAATTTGATTCCTGTGACTTGACAAGCTTGCTGCACTTTCACTCTGCTGATGTTAAGGGTTTCCAGTACCGCAGGCCCAGCAGAAATGTCACAGGGGCCCACAGTGGACAGCAGGTACACCACAGACATCAAAGTAGTGAACGTGTCCTTTTTGTGGACCATTGATAACATTAGATTTTGCCTAAAGGAAATAGATGACTGCATTCAAAGTTCAATCTTTTCACCTGAAGGAAATGATCAAGTGAAATGGTGCTTACGACTCTACCCAAATGGTCTTGATGAACAAAGCAAAGATTAAGTGTCCCTATACCTGGGAATGATCTGCTGTCCAAGGAGGGTAGCTCGTGCAAAATTCACCTTTTCCATTCTGAATGCCAAAGGAGAGAAAACAAAAGAGCTCTCAAGTCCACAAGCTTATACATTTGTGCGAAGAAAGGACTGGGGATTCAAAAATTTCATCCATAGAGAGTTTCTTTTGGATCCAAACAATGGGCTTCTCTCCAATGACAAGCTTTCCTTCTTCTGTGAAGTGAAAGTAGCACATGATCCCACCAATAATTCCAGCCAGAATATTATGAAGCTGGATAAGGTTCCTGAGGGCTGCTTGGCAGAGGATCTAGGAGGACTGTGGGAGCAATACCAGCTCACAGACTGTTGCTTGTGTGTGGCTGGCCAGAAATTCCAGGCACACAAAGCCATCTTAACAGCTCGCTCTCCAGTTTTCATGGCATTGCTGGAACATGAAAAGCAAGGGAGCAAAAAGATTTGTGTTGAAATCAGTGACATGGATCCTGAAGTTTTTAAGGAAATGATACACATTATGTACACTGGAAAGGCACCAAACCTAGGGATCATGGCAACTGAACTGCTGGAGGCTGCAACCAGGTTTGGTCTGGAGCACCTGAAGCTCATGTGTGAGAACCACCTCTGCAGCAACCTCTCTGTGGAGAATGCCGTGGAAATCCTCATCTTGGCTGACCTCCACAGTGCACATCAGTTGAAAACCCGGACACTGGATTTCATCAATTTTCATGTTTTTGACATCCTGGAGACCTCTGAGTGGAAGGCCATGGTGGTGTCCCACCCTCACTTGGTGACTGAAGCCTATCACTCTCTGGTTTCCATGCAGTGTGCATTCATGGTACCCCCATGCAAGCGTCTGAGACTGTCCTAAGATCCCACATCTCCATTTATCTTCCCAAAACCCTGGCCACATTTGCTGTCACTGAACCATAATATGCTAGGGCAATCTGTGGAAACTTCACTCTTCTATGTGGAAATATTAAATTGTGCCTCTCTAGGGGAAAGAAGGGACCACCGTCTTAAGGTCAGAAAAAGGAAATGGGATCTTGAGAATTTAGAAGTCGTGTATCATGCATTTTCAAATCTGTGTTTTATAATATTGTGAAAAGTGGGTTTTTACAGTGTCGATGCCAAACTGAAACCAAAAATCCTGTCAATGTTGCAGACAGACCTGGGGTGGGGCTACCCTTAGAGGCAGGGATCATGAACTTCACTCTGTAAATGCAAGACTCCTTCCTGCCTTTCTGCACCATCATGCAGCCCTGGGCATCCCACTTGTAACAAGGGCTTTTTACTGTCCCTCACTTTTCTCTATAAATAAACCTGTATCTTACTTTATACGGTTGTTTGGCTCCTCATCCTTTTTCTGTATGTTTGATTCAGAAGCTAAGAAAAATTTCAGAGTGTGCTGATGATTTCAGGCCCATCCACAGGATGAACACAGTGGATGTACAGTGTCACTAATTAACATAGTAGATGGGAGAAATAAATGACCCAGAACTCAGGCTGCTGAAGCTAAAGGACAATCACACAATGCAAGTCTTTGCTCATGTTGTCCTGTCCCAGTAACACAGACAGGCAGCACAAGCACTACAGCACATTCCCGCAAAATCTAGGCCTCTGAGCGAACAGTCCAATCACGGTCCAGGAGAAAAAAGAGAGGAAAATGCTCAGATTTACGAAAATGCATAAAAGAGAATTAAAAGTAGAAGTGTTTTATGTATTTCAGAGGAATTCATGTTGAGGAAGCAAAATTTATTACTTACAACTGAACTGAGAAATGGCTGTTGGTAAATTCACACTATAAATCTCAAAAAGAACTTTCTCACTGTGAACATTTAATATCCATAAGAATAGAATGCATGTTTCTATGGTATTATGAAGAAGAGAAGTAAAATTAAAAATGAAAAGGTAGTGGGTTTCATCTCAAAGTTTGGGCTTTTTTAAAAATCATTAGTGGTGTTACTCTGGAATCACCTAGAATCTGTAATGGCTCAGAGCTTTTAAAAATATCTAAAGAAATGGATCCCCTTGTCTTGAACAGGTACAGATTTCAAAACATTTGTTTAATCAGGGCTTACAGCTGGTAACCCTTTATGTGCTGGCTGTGTAAAGCTTCATGAATGTCAATATTGGATAATAGCCTGTATAACAATTATGCAGTAAAATCACTGAGAGTTTTGTCTCCCTCTCTCTCTCTCTCTCTCTCTCTCTCTCTATATATATATATATATATATATATATATATATATATATATCTGTCTATCTGTCTGTCTGTCTGTCTGTCTATCTCTATCTCTCTCAGTCTTTATCATGGCTTGAACTCACAACTCACAACCTGGTTATTGCCAGGCAAGTGCTTCTTTGGCTAAGTTTACTGCCTGACTTTTGCAGATATTTGGCATACATATGTCCTATTCTTGTGTCCTTGCTCCTAGAAGTGTCCCTTTCTCACCTCAAGCAGGCTGAGATTGTTGAAAATGAGACAAAATAATTCACTCTGTGTGCATATCTCTTGAAAACAACTATGGCTCTTTGATGCTGTGGGAATATGTGTTTTGGTATTATCACCCTCAAGTTTTATTTCACATCCATTCTCTCCTCCTCATTATAGAGAATAAAACAGGAAAACTTTAAAGGAGGAAAAAAGGAAATTTTTTATTAATTTTTTGTGTGAAAACTTTCAGAACACAGATTCCTCAGCTGTCCATACCTGACTTGCTGATTAGGTAGGAGTCATCCCAGTTGCTTGGGAATCGCTGTTCATCCTACAAGGGAGAACATTCAAATGTTAATTTTTTTCTTTCCAAATATATAAATAATTATTATCTTTTACATGAAATGTGGAAATTAAAAAGTATGAGTTTCTATCACTGCCACAAATGAACAGCAAAAAACATTGAAAATAACTTACAAAGTGTAATTTCCTCATAGTGAAATGAATGGAGCAAAGTGGATTAGGGCAGAAGATTTTTCAGGGCAAGCACAGGTCTTCTCAGCTTCTCTGAGTACAAATATGTGTTACAGTGACTTATTGTCAAGTGCTTCATAGAAACAGAAATTATATTGAATGTACAAATTGACCAAAATAATGTTTTCCTTGCAATTCTAGAGTCGAACCAGGCAAGAATTGCAGCTTAAGTGGCTGAAGGGCAACCAGTGAGATATGGCGCTATATTAACACTCTTGTGAGAATGACATGCCAGCTGTTAAGCATTAGGAGTTAGGACTGAGAATGCGTGTTCATTCCCTCAGTTGGTGTCACAGCTGTGAACTCTTGAAGGCTGATGTGCTCCCGTTTCCAGAAAACAATCATCCCTCTGTGATGTTGGGATTGGATGGGGGTTAATGCTAATCCAACATTACTAGCAGAAGACTTTTTTGAAGAAACCACTTGTTTGACTGCTTAATTCTAACAAAAATATATGACAGAAGATGAACAAGATTTGCCATATCTTTACATGCATTCTGAAGCAAGGAAATCACCAACTGCATTTGGCCAGCACTGAAAGGCCTGCCAAAGTCCCCGGAGGCACCAATTTACCTGTATCATCCAAAGTTGTGTGTCACACATTCTCGAGCTACTAGTGAAGGCATCTTGTGACACTTCCAACACTTATGTGCAAACAACACACTAATAAATAAAGTATCTATCCAGGAGTCCCGGATGATGAAAGTGGTAGGAGACTAGTGACAAATAGTAAAATTGCATGAACCATTTAGTTTCCTGCATTCAACTCTAATCACAATATGACTGATTATTTATGTGTATAGTTAGCATGTAGTGATCTCTCAGTCAGCAAATCAACAACCCTAGGAAAACCTGGAACAGTATTATAGTTTTCTAACCAAAATGGAAAGCAACAGGAGCCAAATGTACCTGACCTTGAAAGCAGGCCCATGGATTAGCCTTATAACACCTCTGTGGAAGACATCTGGGTCTAAATTCTTAGGTACTGTAACCCTGAATCTTTAAAGATTCTATTCCTCTTTACTTTCCATTTTGCACTTGTAATTCATCCTACTCTTGATGCTGTCATCTTGCAATCTCAATAAACAGCAACTTACTACGTATCACAAGGTATATGCCAGGCAATACTCTTGTATGTGTACACAAGAATGTGGAAAAATTTTTGCTCATTCATTTCTAACACAGCTCTAGGACTGGATTAGAAACAAAAGCAGCATTTTCCCACCTTTCATCAGCCTGGTTTAAAAGGCATTGCTACACAAAGAGCATTCATGAAAAAATGTACAAAATGTTCCTACAAGGCTGATGACATTTTCCATGCAAATGGAATTCCACAGTGTATCCAAGGAAGAAACTTATACAATATTCTAAGAAGGGTTGATTTTGGAAAAATTTTACCCTATTTAAAAGGCACTTCAAGAGCTTGCATTTCATTAGCTTTAATACACGTTTTGTGTGTGTGTGTGTGTGTGTGTGTGTGTGTGTGTGTTTATCTCTAATAGTGTGTCTTATGCTCATATTTATAAAAGAAAGTATTGAGAAGAAAATTTATTGCAAATTACCGATGATTTCTATTTTTCATGTCATTTTGTACAAGAAAGTATCTTCTTAATGTAGAAATATCAAAATGTACACAACTGAATTACAACTATTGCATATATCTTGTATAAAATTCAGAACCTAAAATTAACTAAGAGAACACAGCAATGATGCTTGTTGGGTATTGTACTGGTATGGGCATTGAAACTATTTTGTTTATGCTAGTTATTGCAGACTCAGGAAATCATCAAAACTAGTGAGGGGAGATGTTTGGACCTGGGGACTCTTGTTCCTGGTAACAGTGGCAGCTAGTGAGGCCAGTGGACAATGCTGAGAGACTCAGCAATGTAGGTAAGCAGCAGACAACGAGGTCTTTACTGTCTGGCACAGAATGGAGAAGGAATTTGTCATTCAGCGGGAGGGAATGTTTGGCGGGAGCCATGTTGAAGTGAAGTCAGATGAACCTTAACCAGAACAGCTGCTGGCTTCCTTTAGAAGACCCTAGTTGGGTGCAGACACATGGAAATTGATTGGAATGAGTTTATTCCAATGAGTCTCATCTTGTGGCAGGCTGGCTAATGCTGTCTACTACTCCAACTAAAGGCGGTGCCTGGTTTGAAGGGAAAGAATGGCAGAACTCAGAACACTGTATCCATATGGCATCTAATAATGAATCCAGAGAGAATCCTGGAAGAGAACGATTTTTTTTAAAATTTTTCGTTTTGGTTTGGTATTTTCTTATTTTATTTATATGCTTTTTATTTCTCCTTTATTTTGTTCTTAATTTCTGAGGGTGACTGTGATTCCTAACTTCCCTGTGGGTATGCTTTTGTTTGGATTTCAATTTTTCTCTTTACAATCTCATTTAGTCTTCTGCATTAGTTTCCCCCAGTAGATGGGATCCATCTACCATCTCCATTTTATTGTAATCTCTTTCCCTTTTGCCATTGTTCATGGTACTCTTCTTGCTCCAAAACATATTTTGAATCTTAACCCTTGAGGACAGATTGGACATATCATGAATTCATATATTGTTTATGATTGTTTGCATTCTGTTTTATGTTCACGAATTCAGTTCATACTGTTAGGAAACTAGCAAGTATCACTCCATGAATTCAATTGAAACAGAAAAGACATGAGAACACACAAATCTGACTAATCCTCTGGCACCCAGGCCACCAAAGCAAACCTGGGGGGAAATGAGGTTGGAAAATTTGAAAACCCAATTCTAGGTTACTTCAATGTGGCAACAAGGCAATTGAATGAGGCTGTGGAATATATTAAATCAGAAGTAATCTCTCAAGTAACCACAACTAACTACAGAGATTACCAAAGTACACAACATTGTTAGTGATGTTAGTTCAGACACAGCCAAAAGACAGGCGAGCTTACAAGAACTGTTGAAGTACAACCTAAGAAATAAATGAACCCATTAAATAGATTCAAGCAGATATGCAAGAGAAAAAAAATCCATTTTAAAACTTCAGAGCACTTTAGGCCAGTTTGAGGAAAGGACTTCAGATACTGAGTACAGGCTGGCACTTAGAGACAAGGAGAGGCAACAAATGACATTAAAAGCACTTTGTAGACATCATGGCAGAAAGCTTTCCTGGTACAGAAGAGGAATTTAATCTACCAATCATTGAGGCAATTATTTCTCCAGTTAGCAGTGATTAAAAGAATTCTACCTGCCCATGGGTAATAGACAAGTTTGCAGACAATCAAATAAAAATAGAGTATTAAAATCTGTTAGGGATGGGCTGGGGGTTTCTCTCAGTAGCATAAGCAATTTCCTGGCAAGCAGTAGTCCTGAGTTCTATCCCTGGTAACAATAAAAATGAAAAAGACAAAAAAAATATCTGTTAGGGATTAGTACTGTTGTGATCTTCCCAATAAGGTCCCCAAGTTTGTGAGGGTATGTAACACTTCTGAGTCTGGTGGAAAACAGGAGCACACATCTGAGTATGTAAAACAGAAAAAAGAGAAGCTTTGGAAGAGAGCCAGTGATATCTATCCTTGAAGTGGTAGCCATTCTTCCTGTCTTCCTTCCTTCCTTCCTTCCTTGCTTCCTTCTTTCTTTCCTTGCTTCCTTCCATCCCTCATTCCCTCTGTCCTTTCATTCTTTTGGTTTTTAATTCAAGTTAGTATGTAATGCCACATGTCCTTGAAACTGCAATGATACTCCTGCCTCAGCTTTGTGAGTGCTGGGTTTAATGATGTATTCACCCACACCCTGCAAATCAGCATTGTTATACTGTGTCAAAGGAGATAAAATTAAACACAACAAAACAGAGCAAAATTGACATAAGAACTCAATGCAAGAGATATAAATTTCAAAACTAGATAATCTGAGTTCTTCCCTATCTATCATGTTGTCTCTAGTTTTCTTCCAAATACTTGTCCATGTCTTGGCATACAGAGAATTCATACTGAGCAACCTAGTATAATATTAATCCAAACAGTCGGAGAAAGAGTTTTAGGTCTTTAAAATCAGACAAAAAGGAAGTCACTAATGGCTGTGCTAGAATCTCTTGTTTGCTTCAAAATGCCTGAGCATACTTTCATGTATGTGGAAACTCAGTTAAACACAACCAGCTTTTAAAAAAAATATTATATAGAACAAACCAAAACATGGATAAAATTATTGGGCTTCAAAGAGATGATAGAAGGAAATCCCCTCCTTACTACATTGCCTAGGGTCAACCTCTCAAGGGACGTCCACATTACTTCCTCTGACTTGCTAATGGGAGAGGGGGAGAAGATGTGATGTTTGTTTCTCAGCCTGCAGGCTGGCAGACTCACAGCTGCTCATGGTGGGGAGAGGCTTTGCTTGGACTTCTGGCACTCCCAGCATGACCCATGTCCCAGGAAATGCCAGTGGAACTCAGTGTTGTTACTATTTCCAAACATTGTGTCCAAGGAGTGAACTGGGTTTGTAGGAGATCTAAGAGCTCTGAGCAAGTAGCATTTACAGTTGTCCCACACTCGACTTTAGGTTTAGAGACATTCTGCCAATCTTCACTGTTTGTACCTGTCCCAAATCCATGTTCCTTGCTCCCGACACTGTATCAGATTACCCAGAAGAACCACCTCTTCACTCCCAGCACACCTATTTCTCATGGAGCCTTGAAACTGCTCCCTTCACATTACTTCCCTGCAACTGGCTTTGACCCACATGTGATCCCAAGGGAAAAGTTGCCTTAGTGACCTCTCTGTCCTGCTTTGCTCCTTACCACCAGAAAGGAATAAACACAGAGGGCCTACTGAAAACAGTGGCATGCTGGAGTTACTATCCTCCACCCTAGCCTCTCATCTTCTGGAAATGGCAAGAAGATGGCAGGAAGACTATAGACCAGAGAACTCCCCCATATGAATGAGACAAAAGAAATTCTGGGCTAGTAAAACAGACTGTTTTCATAAACGTATAGAAAAGACAGGTAGGATGAAAATTGACTGACTCTCACATTTTGAGTGAGACAAACCTAGGTCAATTGGATTAGAATAGGGTGGGAAGAACCACCATAGGGTGGATAATGTCCTAAGAGTTATAAAAGGGACACCAAACAGGAAGAATCCTTTCTGTTTCCATGATGAGGTGGTTCCCTGCTTGAAACTTGGAATTCATATCCTTGCTTGCAGCCCAGATGAATTAGCCTCCTCAAAGGAACTCAGACTGGACTCAACAAGGCTTCCTATTTTCAGGTCTGTGCATTTTGGTGAGCTATTTCTTTGAGTGATCAACAAACATTGCAGAGTTGACTTATATACTAGGAAATCTCAGTCAGCTTATTTCTAAATACGTATTTCTTTTAATCTATACATTAGGCTCTCTACTTGTGATTGCCATACTGCCCTGCCTGTCTTGGAAGTGCTGACTGCAGTGAAATTTGTGCCATCTGGTGAAGAAGAAATTGGATTCCTGTGACTTGACAAGCTTGCTGCACTTTCACTCTGCTGATGTTAAGGGTTTCCAGTACCGCAGGCCCAGCAGAAATGTCACAGGGGCCAACAGTGGACAGCAGGTACACCACAGACATCAAAGTAGTGAACGTGTCCTTTTTGTGGACCATTGATAACATTAGATTTTGCCTTAAGGAAATAGATGACTGTATTCAAAGTTCAATCTTTTCACCTGAAGGAAATGATCAAGTGAAATGGTGCTTACGACTCTACCCAAATGGTCTTGATGAACAAAGCAAAGATTATGTGTGCTTATACCTGGGAATGATCTGCTGTCCAAGGAGGGTAGCTCATGCAAAATTCACCTTTTCCATTCTGAATGCCAAAGGAGAGAAAACCAAGGTGCTCTCAAGTCCACAAGCTTATACATTTGTGCGAGGAAAGGACTGGGGATTCAAACATTTCATCCTTAGAGAGTTTCTTTTGGATCCAAACAATGGGCTTCTCTCCAATGACAAGCTTTCCTTCTTCTGTGAAGTGAAAGTAGCACAAGATCCCACCAATCATTCCAGCCAGAATATTAGGAAGCTGGTTAAGGTTCCTGAGGGCTGCTTGGCAGAGGATCTAGGAGGACTGTGGGAGCAATACCAGCTCTCAGACTGTTGCTTGTGTGTGGCTGGCCAGGAATTCCAGGCTCACAAAGCCATCTTAGCAGCTCGCTCTCCAGTTTTCATGGCGTTGTTGGAACATGAAAAGCAAGGAAGCAAAAAGAATCCTGTTGAAATCAGTGACATGGATCCTGAAGTTTTTAAGGAAATGATATACTTTATTACACTGGAAAGGCACCAAACCTAGGGATAATGGCAACTGAACTGCTGGAGGCTGCAACCAGGTTTGGTCTGGAGCGCCTGAAGCTCATGTGTGAGAACCACCTCTGCAGCAACCTCTCTGTGGAGAATGCCGTGGAAAACCTCATCTTGGCTGACCTCCACAGTGCACATCAGTTTAAAACCCATACACTGGAATTCATCAATTTTCATGTTTCTGACATCCTGGAGACCTCTGAGTGGAAGGCCATGGTGGTGTCCCACACTCACTTGGTGGCCGAAGCCTATCACTCTCTGGTTTCCATGTAGTGTGCATTCATAGTACCCCCATGCAATCATCTGAGAATGTCCTCAGATCCCACATCTCCATTTATCTTCCCAAATCCCTGGCCACATTTGCTGCCCCTGAGCCATAATATGCTAGGGCAATCCGTGGAAACTTCACTCTTCTATGTGGAAATATTAAATTGTGCCTCTCTAGGGGAGAGAAGGGACCACCGTCTTAAGGTCAGAAAAAGGAAATGGGATCTTGAGAATTTAGAAGTCGTGTATCATGCATTTTCAAATCTGTGTTTTATAATATTGTGAAAAGTGGGTTTTTACAATGTCGATGCCAAACTGAAACCAAAAATCCTGTCAATGTTGGAGACAGACCTGGGGTGGGGCTACCCTTAGAGGCAGGGATCATGATCTTCACTCTGTAAATGCAAGATTCCTTCCTGCCTTTCTGCACCATCATGCAACCCTGGGCACCCCACTTGAAACAAGGGTTTTTTACTGTCCCTCACTTTTCTCTGTAAATAAACCTGTATCTTATATTATACGGTTGTTTGGCTCCTCATCCTTTTTCTGTATGTTAGATTCAAAAGCTAAGAAAAATTTTCAGAGTGTGCTGATGATTTCAGGCCCATCCACAGGATGAACACAGTGGATGTAAAGTGTCACTAATTAACATAGTAGATGGGAGAAATAAATGACCCAGAACTCAGGCTGCTGAAGCCAAGGACAATCACACAATGCAAGTCTTTGCTCATGTTGTCCTGTCCCAGTGACACAGACAGGCAGCACAAGCACTACAGCACATTCCCGCAAAATCTAGGCCTCTGAGCGAGCAGTCCAATCACGGTCCTGGAGAAAAAAGAGAGGAAAATGCTCAGATTTATGAAAATGGCATAAAAGAGAATTAAAAGTAGAAGTGTTTTATGTATTTCAGAGGAATTCATGTTGAGGAAGAAAATTTATTACTTACAACTGAACTGAGAAGTGGCTCTTTGAAAATTCACACTATAAATCTCAAAAAGAACTTTCTCACTGTGAACATTTAATATCCCTAAGAATAGAATACATGTTTCTATGGTATTATGAAGAATAGAAGTAAAATTAAATGTGAGAAGTAAGTGGGTTTCATCTCAAAGTTTGGGCTTTAGTAAAGATCGCTGGTGGTGTTATTTTGGAATCACCTAGTCTCTGTAATGGCTCAGAGCTTTTAAAAATATCTAAGGAAATGAATCCCCTTGTCTTGAACAAGTACAGATTTCAAAACATTTGTTTAATGAGGGATTATAGCTGGTAAACCTTTATATGCTGGTTGTGTAAATCTTCTTGAATGTCAATATTGGATAACAACCTGTAAAACAATTATGCAGTAAAATCACTAAGAGCTCTCTCTCTCTCTCTCTCTCTCTCTCTCTCTCTCTCTCTCTCTCTCTCTCTCTCTCTCTGTCTCTAAGTGTATCTATCTGTCTGTCTGTTTATCTATCTCTATTTTTCTTGGTATTTATCATGGCTTGAACTCACAACTCACAACCTGGTTATTGCTACTCAAGGGCTTCTTTGTCTCAGTTGATTGCCTGACTTTTGCAGATATTTGGCATACATATGTCCTATTCTTGTGTCCTCACTCCTAGAAGTGTCGCTTTTTCCCCTCAAGCAGGCTGAGATGGTTGAAAATGAGACAAAATAATTCACTCTGTGTGCATATTCCTCGAAAAGAACTATGGTTCTTAGATGTTGTGGGAATATGTGTTTTGGTATTATCACCCTCAAGTTTTATTTCACTTCCATTCTCTCCTCCTCATTAAAGAGAATAAAACAGGACAATCTTTAAAAGAGGAAACAAGGAATTTTTAAATTAATTTTGGTCTGAAAACTTTGAGGACACAGATTCCTCAGCTGTCCATACCTGACTTGGTGATTATGTAGGAGTCATCCCAGTTGCTTGGGAATTGCTTTTCATTCTACATGGGAGAACATTCAAATGTTAATTTTTTTCCAAATATGTAAATAATTATTATCTTTTAAATGAAATGTGGAAATTAAAAAGTATGAGTTTCTATCACTGCCTCAAATGAACAACAAAAAACATAGAAAATAACTTACAAAGTCTAATTTCCTCATAGTGAAATGAATGGAGCAAAGTGGATTAGGGCAGAAGATTTTATAGGGCAAGCACAGGTCTTCTCAGCTTCTCTGAGTACAAATATGTGTTACAGTGACTTATTTGAAGTACTTCATAGTGATGGAAGTTATACTGAGTGTGCAAATTGACCCAAAGAATGTTTTCCTTGTAATTCTAGAGAGGAACCAAGGAAGATTTGCAACTTAAGTGGCTGAAGGACAAACAGTGAGATATGGCGCTATATTAACACTCTTGTGAGAATGACATGCCAGCTGTTAAGCATTAGCAGTTAGGACTGAGAATGCTTGTTCATTTCCTCAGTTGGTGTCACAGTTGTGAACTCTTGAAGGCTGATGTGCTCCCGTTTCCAGAAAACAATCATCCCTCTGTGATGTCGGGATTCTATGGGGGTTATTGCCAATCCAACATTACTAGCAGAAGATTTTTTGGAAGACACCACTTGTTTGACTGCTTATTTCTAAGAAAAATATATGACAGAAGATGAACAAGATTTGCCATAACTGTACAGGCATTCTGAAGCAAGGAAATCACCAACTGCATTTGGCAAGCACTGAAAGGCCTGCCAAAGTCCCCGGAGGCACCAATTTCCCTGTATCATCCAAACTTGTGTGTCACACATTCTCGAGCTACTAGTGAAGGCATCTTGTGACACTTCCAACACTTATGTGCAAACAACACACTAATAAATAAAGTATCTATCCAGGAATCCCGGATGATGAAAGTGGTAGGAGACTAGTGATAAATCGTAAAATTGTATGACCCATTTCGTTTCCTTCATTCAACTCTAATCACAATATGACTGATTATTTATGTGTATAGTTAGGATGCAGTGATCTCTCAGTCAGCAAATCACAAACCCTAGTAAAACGTGGAACAGTGTTAGAGGTTTCTTACCAAAATGGGATGCAATAGGAGCCAAATATATCTGACCTTAACAGCAGGCACATGTATGAGCCTCATCACACCTCTGTGGAAGACATCTTGGTCTAAATTCTTACGTACTGTAACCCTGAATCTTTAAAGATTCTATTCCTCTTTACTTTCCATTTTGCACTTGTTATTCATCCTACTGTCATCTTGTAATCTCAATAAACAGCAAGTTACTACGTCTCACAAGGTATATGCCAGGCAATACTCTTGTATCTGTACACAAGAATGTGGAAAAATTTTGGCCCATTTAGTTCTAACACAGCTCTAGGGCTGGATTAGAAACAAAAGCAGCATTTTCCCACCTTTCATCAGCCTGATTTAAAAGGCATTGCTACACAAAGAGAATTCGTGAAAAAATGTACAAAATGTTTCTACAAGGCTGATGACATTTTCCATGCAAATGGAATTCCACAGTGTATCCAAGGAAGAAACTTATTCAATATTCTAAGAAGGGTTAATTTTGGAAAAATTTTACCATATTTAAAAGGGACTTCGAGAGCTTGCATTTAATTAGCTTTAATACGCTTTGTGTGTGTGTGTGTGTGTGTGTGTATGTGTGTCTGTTTGTGTGTGTTTATCTCTAATAGTTTTATGCTCATATTTTTTTTTATTTAAGAGGAAAAAGAGAAAAACACAAAACAAACCAAAGCGGTGTAAGGGTACACATAATACAGAACTGCAAAAAAAACAAAACAAAACCAAAAAAAACAAACAAACAAACAAACAAAAAAAACATAACATTAAGAAATCACCTGTTAGTATATTACATATTATCATCTTGAAAATAGTTCCTCAAATCACAGTATCAAAGAATACAAGGTGGATATTCAAACAGGTAGACTGCAAACAGCTGTGTTCAATGATCCAAAAAACTATGGTACCTACTATTAAGTCAGGTTATATGGTGGTGAAGTACTAGGTTTTTGAAACAGTCATGCTGTGACCTCTATTGTTTTATTGTTATGTCCTGCTTTATCTCAATCTCCCCCTTATTGTTTTAAAAAAATTAGTCATTTCTTCTGTTTGTCTTAATTAAAGAAAAAATTCAAAAAATTAGGATATATAAATAGTAACTCTTTTTGATTTCCTATTAACTTGTTTTGAAGTCCTGTAGTACTCCCACGATCTTGTTTTGACTGATTAGATGATGCTCATATTTATAAAAGAAGCTCTAGAGAAGAAAATTTATTGCAAATTACCCATGATTTTTATTTTTCTTGTCAATTTGTACCAGAAAGTATCATTTAAAGTAGAAATATCAAAATCTACACAACAGAATTACAACTAGTGCACATATCTTGCATACAATTCAAAACCTAAAATTAACTAAGAGAGCGAAGCAATGATGATGGTTAGGTATTGTACTGATATGGGCATTGAACCTATTTCGGTTATGTTAGTTATTGCAGAATCAGGAAATCATCAAAACTAGTTAGGGGAGATGTGTGGACCTGGGGACTCTTGTTCATGGTAACAGTGGCAGCTGGTGAGCCCACTGGACATTGCTGAGAGACTCAGCAGTGGAGCTAACAGCAGGCATCGAGGTCTTTACTGTCTGGCACAGAATGGAGAAGGATTTTGTCATTCAGCGGGAGGGAATGTTTGGCGGGAGCCATGTTGAAGTGAAGTCAGATGAACCTTAACCAGAACAGCTGCTGGCTTCCTTTCAAAGAGCCTAGTCGGGTACAGACACATGCAAATTGATTGGACTGAGCTTATTCCAATGAGTCTCAGCTTGAGGCAGGCTGGCTAACACTGTCTACTACTCCAACATAAGGCAGGGCCTGATTTGAAGGGAAAGAGTGGCAGGAATCAGAACACTGTATCCATAGGGTATCTAATAATGAATCCAGAGAGAATCCTGGAACAGAACGATTTTTTTTCATTCATTTTTCTTTTTGTTTGGTATTTTCTTGTTTTATTCATATGCTTTTTATTTCTTTATTTATTTATTTTGTTCTTAATTTCTGAGGGTGACTGTGATTCCTAACTTCACTGTGGGTATGCTTTTGTTTGGATTTAAATTTTTCTCTTTCAAATCTCTTTTAGTCTTCTACATTATTTTCCCCCAGTAGGTGGGATCCATGTATCATCTCCGTTTTAATGTAATCTCTTTCCCTTTTGCCGTTCCTCTGCTTTCTCCAAAATATATTTGGAATCTTAACCCTTGAGGCCAGATTGGACATATCATGAATTCATACATTGTTAATAATTGTTTGCATTCTGTTTTATCTTCACATATTCAGTTCATACTGTTAGGAAACTAGCAAGTATCACTCTAGGAATTCAATTGAAACAGGAAAGACATGAGAACACACAAATCTGACAAATCCTCTGGCACCCTGGCCAACAAAGCAAACCTGGGGGGAAATGAGGTTGGAAAATTTGAAAACCCAATAGTAGGTTACTTCAATGTGGCAACAAGGCAATTGAATGAGGCTGTGGAAAATATTAAATCAGAAGTAATTTCTCTAGTAACTACAAGTAACTACAGAGATTACCAAAATACACAACATTCTTAGTGATGTTAGTGCAGACACAGACAAAAAAAAGACGAGCTTACAAGAATTATTGAAGCACCACCTAAGAAATAAATGAACCCATTAAATAGCTTCAAGCTGATATCCAAGGAAACATAAATGCATTTTAAAAATTCAGAACACTGTAGGCTAGTTTGAGGAAAGGACTTCAGAGACTGAGTACAGGCTGGCACTTAGTGACAAGAAGAGACAAAAAATGACATTAAAAGCAGTTTGTGGACATCATGACAGAAAGCTTTCCAGGTACAGAAAAGGAATTTAACCTACCAATAATTGAGGCAATTATTTCTCCAGTTAGCAATGATTAAATGAATTCTACCTGCCCATGTGTAATAGACAAGTTTGCAGACAATCAAACAAAAATAGAGTATTAAAATCTGTTAGGGAGGGCCTGGGGGTTTATCTCAGCAGGATAAGCACCTGCCTGGCAAGCAGTAATCCTGAGTTCTATCCATGGTACAATAAAAATGAAAAAGACAAAAAAAATCTGTTAGGGATTAGGACTGTTGTGCTCCTCCCAATAAGGTCCCCAAGTACGTGAGGGTATGTAACACTTCTGAGTCTGGTGGAAAACTGGAGCACACATCTGAGTATTTAAAACAGAAAAAAGAGAAGCTTTGGAAGAAAGCCAGTGATATCTATCCCTGAAGAGCTAGCCCTTCTTCCTCTGTACCTCCCTACATTCCTTCTTTCCTTCTTTCCTTCCATCCTTCTTTCCTTTCTTCCTTCCTTCCTTCCTTCCTTCCTTCCTTGCTTCCTTACTTCATTCCATCCTCATTCCTTCTGTCCTTTCATTCCTTTGGTTTTTGATTCAGGTTGGTACTTAATCCCACATGTCCTTGAAACTTCAATGATTTTCCTGCCACAGCTTTGTGAGTGCTGGGATTAAAGATGTGTGTGCCCACACCCTGCAAATCACCATTGTTTTTTTTTTTTTTGTCAATGGGGATAAAGTTAAACACAATGAAAGAGAGCAAAATTGGACATAAGAACTCAATGTAAAAGATATAAATTTCAAAACTAGATAATCTGAGATCTTCCCTATCTATCATATTGTCTCTTGTTTTCTTCCAAATAGTTGTCCATGTCTTGCCATACAGAGAATTCATACTGAGCAACCTAGGATAAAAATTAATCCAAACAGTATGAGAAAGGAGTTTTAGGTCTTTAAAATCAGACAATAAGGAAGTCACTTATGGCTGTGCTAGAATCTCTGGTTTGCTTCAAAATACCTGTGCATACTTTCATGTATGTGGAAACGCAGTTAAACACAACCAGCTTTTAAAAAAAGACCGTATAATATAGAACAAAGCAAAACATGTATAAAAGTATGGGGCTTTAAAGAGATGATAGAAGGAAATCTTCTCTTTACTACATGGCCTACGGTCAACCTCTCAATAGATCTCCAGATTACTGGCTCCCACTTGCTAATGGGAGAAGGGCAGAAGATGTGATGTTTCTTTGTCAGCCTGCCGACTGGCAGGCTCACAACTGCTCACGCTGGGAACAGGGTTTGCTTGCACTCCTGGCACTCCCACCATGACCCATGTCCCAGGAAATGCCAGTGGAACTCAGTATTTTTACTAGTTCCAAACATTGGGTCCAAGGAGTGAACTGGGTTAGTAGGAAATCTAAGATCTCTGAGCAAGTAGCATTTACAGTTATCCCACACTAGACTTTAGGTTTAGAGACATTCTGCCAATATTCCCTGTTTATACCTGTCCCAAATCCATGTCCCTTGCTCCCAACACTGTATCAGATTACCCAGAAGAACCACCTCTTCCCTCCCAGTATACCTATTTCTCATGGAGCCTTGAATCTGCTCCTTTCACATTACTTCCCTGCAACTGGGTTTCACCCACATGTGATCCTAAGGGAAAAGTTGCCTTAGTGACCTCTCTGTCCTGCTTTGCTCCTTACCACCAGAAAGGAATAAAAACAGAGGGCCTACTGAGAACAGTGGCATGCTGGAGTTACATCCTGCACCCCGGCCTCTCATCTTCTGTCAATGGGAGGAAGAAGATAGACCAGAGAACTCCCCCATATGAATGAGAAAAAAGAAATTCTTGGATAGTAAAACAGAATGTTTTCATACACATATGGAAAACACAGGTAGGATGAAAATTGACTGACTCTCACATTTTGAGTGAGACACACCTAAGGCAATTGGATTAGAATAGGGTGGGAAGAACTACCATAGGGTGGATCCTATCCTAAGAGTTATAAAAGGGACACCAAGAAGGAAGAATCCTTTCGGTTTCCATGATGAGGCTGTTCCCTGCTCGAAACTTGGAAAACATATCCTTGCTTCCAGCCCAGATGAATTAGCCTCCTGAAAGCAACTCAGAAGGGACTCAACAAGGCTTCATATTTTCAGATCTGTGCTTTTTGGTGAGCTATTTCTTTGAGTGATCAAGAAACATTTCAGAATTGTCTTATATACTAGGAAATCTCAGTCAGCTTATTTCTAAATACTTATTTCTTTTAATCTATACATTAGGCTCTCTACTTGTGATTGCCATACTGCCCTGCCTGTCTTGGAACTGCTGACTGCAGTGAAATTTGTGCCATCTGATGAAGAAGAAATTTGATTCCTGTGACTTGACAAGCTTGCTGCACTTTCACTCTCCTGATGTTAAGGGTTTCCAGTACCGCAGGCCCAGCAGAAATGTCACAGCAGTCAACAGTGGACAGAAGGTACACCACAGATATCAAAGTAGTGAATGTGTCCTATTTGTGGACCATTGATAACATTAGATTTTGCCTAAAGGAAATAGATGACTGCATTCAAAGTTCAATGTTTTCAGCTGAAGGAAATGATCAAGTGAAATGGCGCTTACTAGTCTACCCAAATGGGCTTGATGAAGAAAGCCAAGATTATCTGTCCCTATACCTGGGAATGATCTGCTGTCCAAGGAGGGTAGCTCATGCAAAATTCACCTTTTCCATTCTGAATGCCAAAGGAGAGAAAACAAAAGAGCTCTCAAGTCAACAAGCTTTTACATTTGTGCAAAGAAAGTGCTGGGGATTCAAAAATTTCATCCTTAGAGAGTTTCTTTTGGATCCAAACAATGGGCTTCTCTCCAATGACAAGCTTTCCTTCTTCTGTGAAGTGAAAGTAGCACAAGATCCCACCAATAATTCCAGCCAGAATATTATGAAGCTGGATAAGGTTCCTGAAGTCTGCTTGGCAGAGGATCTAGGAGGACTGTGGGAGCGATCCCAGCTCACAGACTGTTGCTTGTGTGTGGCTGGCCAGGAATTCCAGGCTCACAAAGCCATCTTAGCAGCTCGCTCTCCAGTTTTCATGGCGTTGTTGGAACATGAAAAGCAAGGAAGCAAAAAGAATCCTGTTGAAATCAGTGACATGGATCCTGAAGTTTTTAAGGAAATGATATACTTTATGTACACTGGAAAGGCACCAAATCTAGGGATCATGGCAACTGAACTGCTGGAGGCTGCAACCAGGTTTGGTCTGGAGCACCTGAAGCTCATGTGTGAGAACCACCTCTGCAGCAACCTCTCTGTGGACAATGCCGTGGAAATCCTCATCTTGGCTGACCTCCACAATGCACATCAGTTGAAAACCTGGACACTGGATTTCATCAATTGTTATGTTTCTGACATCCTGGAGACCTCTGAGTGGAAGGCCATGGTGTTGTCACACCCTCACTTGGTGGCCGAAGCCTATCACTCTCTGGTTTCCATGCAGTGTGCATTCATGGTACCCCCATGCAAGCCTCTGAGACTGTCCTAAGATCCCACATCTCCATTTATCTTCCCAAAACCGTGGCCACATTTGCTGCCACTGAACCATAATATGCTAGGGCAATCTGTGGAAACTTCACTCTTCTATGTGGAAAGATTAAATTGTGCCTCGCTAGGGGAGAGAAGGGACCACCATCTTAGGGTCAGAAAAAGGAAATGGGATCTTGAGAATTTTGAAGCCGTGTATCATGCATTCTGAAATTTGTGTTTTATAATATTGTGCAAAGTGTTTTTTTACAATGTTGATGCCAAACTGAATTCGAAACTCCTGGCAATGTTGCAGACCAACCTGGGGTGGGGCTACCCTTAGAGGCAGGGACCATGAACTTCACTCTGTAAATGCAAGACTCTTTCCTGGCTTTCTGCACCATCATGCATCCCTGGGCACCCCACTTGTAACATGGGCTTTTTACTGTCCCACACTTTTCTCTATAAATGAACCTGAATCTTACTTTATACAGTTGTTGGGCTCCTCATCCTTTTTCTGTATGTTAGATCCAGAAGCTAAGAAAAATTTCAGAGTGTGCTGATGATTTCAGGCCCACCCACAGGATGAACACAATGGATGAACAATGTCACTAATTAACATAGTAGATGGCAGAAATAAATGTCCCAGAACTCAGGCTGCTGAAGCCAAAGGACAATCACATGATGCAAATCTTTGCTCATGTTGTCCTGTCCCAGTGACACAGACAGGCAGCACAAGAACTACAGCACATTCCCTCAAAATCTAGGCCTCTGAGCGAGCAGTCCAATCATGGTCTTGGAGAAAAAAGAGAAGAAAATGCTCAGATTTATGAAAATGGCAAAAAAGGGAATTAAATGTAGAAACGTTTTATGTATTTCAGAGGAATTCATCTTGAGGAAGCAAAATTTATAACTTACAACTGCACTGAGAAATGGGTGTTGGCAAATTAACATTATAAATCTCATAAAGAACTTTCTCACTGTGAACATTTAATATCCGCAACAATAGAATACATGTTTCTATTGTATTATGAAGAATAGAAGTAAAATTAAAAGTGAGAACGAAGTGGGTTTCATCTCAAATTTTGGACTTTTGTAAAAATTGCTTGTGGTGTTATTTTGGAATCACCTAGACTCTGTAATGGCTCAGAGCTTTTAAAAATATCTAAGGAAATGAATCCCCTTGTCTTGAACAGGTACAGATTTCAAAACATTTGTTTAATGAGGGCTTATAGCTGGTAAACCTTTATATGCTGGTTGTGTAAATCTTCTTGAATATCAACATTGGATAACAACCTGTAAAACAATTATGCAGTAAAATCACTAAGAGTTCTCTCTCTCTCTCTCTCTCTCTCTCTCTCTCTCTCTCTCTCTCTCTCTCTCTCTCTGTCTCTCTCTCTCTCTCTCTCTCTCTCTCTCTGTCTCTAAGTGTATCTATCTGTCTGTCTGTTTATCTATCTCTATTTTTCTTGGTATTTATCATGGCTTGAACTCACAACTCACAACCCGGTTATTGCTAGGCAAGTGCTTCTTTGTCTCAGTTTACTGCCTGACTTTTGCAGATATTTGGCATACATATGTCCTATTCTTGTGTCCTCACTCCTAGAAGTGTCGCTTTTTCCCCTCAAGCAGGCTGAGATGGTTGAAAATGAGACAAAATAATTCACTCTGTGTGCATATTTCTCGAAAAGAACGATGGTTCTTAGATGTTGTGGGAATATGTGTTTTGGTATTATCACCCTCAAGTTTTATTTCACTTCCATTCTCTCCTCCTCATTAAAGAGAATAAAACAGGAAAAACTTTAAAAGAGGAAACAAGGAAATTTTTTATTAATTTTGGTGTGAAAACTTTGAGGACACAGATTCCTCAGCTGTCCATACCTGACTTGCTGATTATGTAGGAGCCATCCCAGTTGCTTTGGAATTGCTTTTCATTCTACAAGGGAGAACATTCAAATGTTAATATTTTCTTTCCAAATATGTAAATAATTGTTATCTTTTAAATGAAATGTGGAAATTAAAAAGTATGAGTTTCTATCACTGCCTCAAATGAACAACAAAAAACATAGAAAATAACTTACAAAGTGTAATTTCCTCATAGTGAAATGAATGGAGCAAAGTGGATTAGGGCAGAAGATTTTTCAGGGCAAGCACAGGTCTTCTCAGCTTCTCTGTGTACAAATATGTGTTACAGTGACTTATTGTCAAGCACTTCATAGTGATGGAAGTTATACTGAATGTGCAAATTGACCCTAAGAATGTTTTCCTTGTAGTTCTAGAGAGGAACCAGGCAAGATTTGCAACTTAAGTGGCTGAAGGGCAAACAGTGAGACATAGCGCTATATTAAAACTCTTGTGAGAATGACATGCCAGCTGTTAAGCATTAGGAGTTAGGACTGAGAATGCTTGTTCATTTCCTCAGTTGGTGTCACAGTTGCGAACTCTTGAAGGCTGATGTGCTCCCGTTTCCAGAAAACAATCATCCCTCTGTGATGTCGGGATTCTATGGGGGTTAATGCTAATCCAACATTACTAGCAAAAGATTTTTTGGAAGACACCACTTGTTTGACTGCTTATTTCTAAGAAAAATATATGACAGAAGATGAACAAGAATTTGCCATAACTTTACAGGCATTCTGAAGCAATGAATTCACCAACTGCATTTGGCAAGCACTGAAAGGCCTGCCAAAGTCCCTGGAGGCACCAACTTACCAGTATCATCCAAAGTTGTGTGTCACACATTCTCTAGCTACTAGTGAAGGCATCTTGTGACTCTTCCAACTCTTATGTGCAAACAACACAATAATAAATAAAGTATCTATCCAGGAGTCCCAGATGATGAAAGTGGTAGGAGACTAGTGACAAATAGTAAAATTGCTTGACCCATTTCCTTTCCTTCATTCCACTCTAATCACAATATGACTGATTATTTATGTGTATAGTTAGCATGTAGTGATCTCTCAGTCAGCAAATCACAAACCCTAGTAAAACCTGGAACAGTGTTAGAGTTTTCTAACCAAAATGGGATGCAATAGGAGCCAAATGTATCTGACCTTGAACGCAGGCACATGGATTAGCCTCATCACACCTCTGTGGAAGACATCCGGGTCTAAATTCTTAGGTACTATAACCCTGAATCTTTCAAGATTCTGTTCCTCTTTACTTTCCATTTTGCACTTGTAATTCATCCTACTCTTGATGTTGTCATCTTGTAATCTCAATAAACAGCAACTTACTATGTATCACAAGGTATATGCCAGGCAATACTCTTGTATCTGTACAGAAGAATGTGGAAAAATTTTTGCTCATTCAGTTCTAACACAGTTCTAGGGCTGGATTAGAAACAAAAGCAGCATTTTCCCACCTTTCATCAGCCTGATTTAAAAGGCATTGCTACACAAAGAGAATTCGTGAAAAAATGTACAAAATGTTCCTACAAGGCTGATGACATTTTCCATGCAAATGGAATTCCACAGTGTATCCAAGGAAGAAACTTATTCAATATTCTAAGAAGGGTTAATTTTGGAAAAAATTTACCCTATTTAAAAGGGACTTCAAGAGCTTGCCTTTCATTAGCTTAAATATACTTTGTGTGTGTGTGTGTGTTTGTGTGTGTGTGTGTGTGTGTGTTTGTGTGTCTGTGTGTGTCTCTAATAGTGTTATGCTCATATTTATAAAAGAAGCTGTAGAGAAGAAAATTTATTGCAAATTACATATGATTTCTATTTTTCTTGTCATTTTCTTCCAGAAAGTATCTTTTTAATGTAGAAATATCAAAATCTACACAACAGAATTACAACTAGTGCACATATCTTGCATACAATTCAGGACCTAAAATTAACTAAGAGAGCATAGCAATGATGCTTGTTGGGTATTGTACTGATATGGGCATTGAACCTATTTCGGTTATGCTAGTTATTGCAGAATCAGGAAATCATCAACACTAGTTAGGGGAGATGTGTGGACCAGGGGACTCTTGTTCATGGTAACTGTGGCAGCTGGTGAGCCCACTGGACATTGTTGAGAGACTCAGCAGTGGAGCTAAGCAGCGGGCATTGAGGTCTTTACTGTCTGGCACAGAATGGAGAAGGATTTTGTTATTCAGAGGGAGGGAATGTTTGACGGGAGCCATGTTGAAGTGAAGTCAGATGAACCTTAACCAGAACAGCTGCTGGCTTCCTTTAGAAGATCCTAGTTGGGTGCAGAGGCATGGAAATTGATTGGACTGAGCTTATTCCAATGAGTCTCATCTTGAGGAAGGCTGGCTAATGCTGTCTACTACTCCATCATAAGGCAGTGCCTGGTTTGAAGGGAAACAGTGGCAGGACTCAGAACACTGTATCCGTAGGCCATCTAATAATGAATCCAGAGAGAATCCTGGAAGAGAACGATTTTTTTCATTCATTTTTCTTTTTTTTTTTTTGTTTGGTATTTTCTTGTTTTATTCATCTGCTTTTTATTTCTCCTTTATTTTGTTCTTAATTTCTGAGGGTGACTGTGATTCCTAACTTCCTTGTGGGTATGCTCTTTGGATCCCTCACCCAAAGAATAACAGTTAGAGGATTTTTGACCTTGTGCATCCAAATCTAAAGTCCCTTTTGAAACACTGCAGAATTTGGGCTAGAAATAAGTGACAGAGGAAGAATCAGAGTCCTTGCCAACCAAAGAGAGGCAGACTGCACTCATGGGCAAAGCTGCAGTCCTTCAGGATTGGGATAAAGTCTGACACAATTAAGATACAGAAGAGGACAATGAGAGCTAAACAGATCATAGGATCACCTACATGATGCACAAATTTCTTGTGTATACAGACTCCCTCATAAAGGAAAACACAGCAGTGAAAATGTTGGATTTACTGTGGATTCACAAAGGGCAATGAAGAAAACTGGAATTGTCACTATCTGCTGCATATGAACAGAGCATGTGAATACTGTATCACTGTGTCAGGGAAATATGCAAACAGTGGGCACAGCTTGTAACTATGAACTAGGATTGCATGAAGCAAAAATTGCAGAGTATCTGGTGAGCCTGGGTAATGAGAATGGCACAGAAGTGACAAACAGTAGGTTGACAATTATGGTAACACTGCATACAATTCTGGAGATGAATAAAAACAACAAAAAGCATACATAATGTGGGTATTCTTCAGTCACTCTGAAAAGTACCCAGGTGAGCAGATTCCCCAACAGTATGAGGACATACTGCAGCAGATATTGCAGCTGCCATGGGAAATGCAAGAAGGCAAAGAAGATAAACTGAGATAAAGTTAATACTTTTACAAGATGCATATGTGTTGTACCTGCCAAGACCCAAATCAGAATGAAGACATGTGATGAAAAGATAGATTGTGAAAAAAAAAATAAAATGAAACTTAATAAACCTATGTACTGTACTTTTTTCTAATCAATTCAATTTTAATGACCATAACACTTGACCTATACATTAAGTTCTTGAGGCAAAGTTTAGCAAATATGTAGGTTTATTAACACTGACTGTAGAGAACAGCATGCATTTGGATCAGTGTACACAGCCATGATCAGTGTATAATCCTTCTAATAGTGAGAATGTTCTAAGAAATAAACATTTGGTTGGGAGAATTTCATAAATGTATTCTCCCTGGGTGTCTGATCTTTAATTTATTATTTAATTAGGTTTTTTCTTTTTTTGGTGCTAGTGAGCAAACACATGACCTCATGCTTACCAGGTAGGCACTTGACACACTGAGCTAAATCCCCAGCCCTTGATTTTTTAATCTGTACTATTACCATTATTTTCTTCTACACAAACAGCAAAGATAGAAACAATGCTACACACTTGCAAATCCAGTTTCCTGGGAGTCTAAAGGAGGGGGAGATCACAATATAATCAGTGGAAAATTCAGCAGGAATTTGTAATTGTAAGCACCTAGCATAGAATCTTAAATATCTTGTAAAATTTCCCTAAAATTCAAGTAGTAAACAGCATAACTCTACTCAGTGAAAAACAGACTTAACTCAGTCATGTTTTCATTTTTATTTATTTCTGTGTTTTAGGGTCAGAGCGGTACTGGGAATCAAATTGATGACCTTGTGCTTACTAGGCAGATGATGCAACACTGAGCTATATCCCTAGCCCTCAGTCATGGTTTTAGTGGAAAATTTTATGGTACAACAGAGTAGAATTAAAAATTGTTAATTCTAATGCATTCAGAAATATTCAGAATACAGGTATGGATGTATTAAACTGATATATTCAGAGTATAGGTATGGATGTATTTAGACTGATGATGCAAGTTATAAATATTTTTTCAAAAAATCAAGACTCTGCCTGAAAATACAAATTCTTCTGTCAAATACAACTTATAAATGTGATATAGACTGTAATAAAGCAACGTTAGAAGATACAGCTTTACAATTTCTTTTTTTCTTCAGTGAACAGATTGAATATTGGACCTCAGTCACAGTGAGGCTTTGCTCTAACACTGAACTACTGAACTCAGTTGCTTTAGGTACTATGAGACAAAATGCATTTTTTTCCACTTTTTTTAAACAGTCTAATTCTAATTCTGTAGTTCAGGTTGGAACTGAACTCACTGTATAGCTCAAAATGGCCTCAAGCTCATACTGATCCTCTTGCATCTGAATTCCAAGTGTCAAGATTTCAGTTGTACACCACTACAGTCCATTTCAAAACATATTCTTAAATAAATAGCTTTCAAAACATATTCTTAAATACACAGCTTCAATAGTAATTCATGAAATAAATTGAAACATATACAAACACAAGTCTGCTTTCATGCTTACCCTAAGAACAATCTGAGTTTCAGAGACCTTCTATATTATAGATACTATTATTGGCATACTGATATCTCCTGCCTCTTTTCTACCTCCTTTGGTCCTCCCTAAATAAACAAACAAAAAACCTCTTTATACCTAATCATTGATATGCTGCACAACTTCTGTTTTAGGCTTTTCTCCTACTCTATCACTCCTTGGAAAATCTAACTCAAGCAGCATTTTTGTATTTAAACAAAGGTAACAATTAGGCCAAGAATTAGGCCCCTTAATATTGAGATGATGCCCTGGCTCCTTTCCACCCTTACAGGTATCACACATATATATCCATGTAAATGCCCCTGAAAGGTTCTTGCCCTGGTATAAATTACTGTATAATTTATGGCAGTGCTCTAACATGGCAGAAGGCCAAAGCAAGAGCTCTTAACACTTCCTCCTTCTTCAGCCCTAATGGCAACTCTCCTTCCTGTTTGCATGCATACAGAATTCCAATCAGTCCCTTATATGTCACCAATATCGGTCCCTTGTGCCACCTCCAATCAGGTTAAAGGAGACAGCCCAAGCGCCACGGGTTGTTGCTCCAGTCTATGTCCTCAATTCAATAAAACTGTTGGTTTTGTACTTTTTGCTTCTCTATAGCACCAGAATAATCTAACAGCCCCAACTCAAAGTGTCTCTCAATATGGGTTTAATAGGCAGCCCCTTCTGGAAGTTGTCTCTAGCAGGTACACTTCCCCCTTTCTTTTCTAAGACATTAACACCAAATATATTTTCCTCAGCATTCCATCCCTGTTGCAGAACTCACCTAAACTGTCCAATTCTGAGTGGATCTATCATCTAAACAAATTTTTAAATGTCTTTGGCATTGCTCTGTATGGAGCTCAGGAATCCACTCTACATTTGGCAGGTCCTCCTCCACTGGGCACATAACCACATTTTTTTGAATTATCAGGGTCTTTCTCAATATCTACTATGGGTTTAGAAATGTAGGAAGGTAGTGGAAATTTAGAAGATCACTACAAATATTGAAAAATGAAAGTTTGAGGAGAGGAGTTGTCTGTATGAGACCCTGCATCACAGGTATTTATAACCCTCAGACCCTCCAGGTGTGCTGCTGGCAGAAATGAAACCAGGGACCTAGCTCACCACCACTGCACCCTCCTCAGTTTGCATCTGAGCCTGGATCTCCCCAAGGCCCCTGCTCTGTGCAGAAAGGTGCAGATGCAAAGGTAGCAGGGGGTTTCTCAAGAAAGCACTCAGGCTGACAGTGTCAAAGTGGGCAAAAAGTCCTCAGAACTCAGAACTGGTCTTGCACTAGCAATGTTTCAGGCAGATGAGTTAAATAGAAATATTATGGCAGTCAGAGAGGCTAGGCCCTCAAAAGAGCCAGTGTAAGACACCAGATAACTTGCAAGTATGGGGATAACAAACACTTCCTGCTGTGGGACAGATCTCACCACAAAAACAAAGAAAACAGAACCACAACTTGAGTGTCAACATCAGAGATTGATATTCTAAATAGGTATCCAACACCTTGAGGAAATCAGAAGGCACTAACTCAACTCCCTACAGGCAAAGGCCCTGCTCGCTCTTGCTATCTTCCCTATTGGATCCCAACCTAATCAATTTTACCTGAACAACTACACTCATAATCTTACTAATTGATCATAATCTGTCACACCTCATGCATCCCTGCATTGCAAGTTCCCATTTCCCCCCACCTTGAACCTGCCTCACCTCATGGTTTTGCTCTATAAAAATCCCTAGAAAAGGCAGGGTCCTGAGCAACCTACTGGTGAATCCTGCTGTCTGTCTGTTTTTTTGGGACATGGTAGATTATGCCAGCCTGGGGCTTAGCTATCTCTAAAATGACATCTGCCAAACCTTGGTACTGGGCCCAGAGAAGTAACTTAGCTTTCCAAGAGTAACTTGTATGTCTCTTGGTCTCTCTATCACGGTAACCTCTTATCAGGACAGAAGCTTTCTTTCTCCCAATAAATATATGTTTCACTCTTAAACTCCAATGCTTCTAAAATTTATTCTTTGTTTTTAAAAAACACGAAATCAAACCGGACATCTAGTAGGTTGGAAGTTTGCTTCTCTCAAATCAAGGGACAATAGGAACAGAGAATAGAGCACTGCCCACCTGACACTACATCAGGACCTGGAGCTAACCTGGGGGACCTTAGTCACCATAGTTAGGCAAGGAGTTTTTTCTTTTTATTTTTCCTTTGGTACCAGGGATGGAACTCATGACCTCATGATTTTCAGGCAGGCACTGTGCCACGGAGCTATATTCCAGACCCTAAGTCATCATAGTTAGTTTTCACCAATTCTAATTGTACCTCTTGAAGATTCCACCCCATATCAATGCTCCTGTCCCAAAGCCTCACCATTGTGTAGCTTGATGGTCTTATAGGGTCTTTCCTATGCAGTTTGAAGCTTGTAGAAGTCACACAAAGCAGCCCAACCATCTGGGGTCTTTTGCACAAGGTGCTAGGGACAAGCATTTTGGCGCCATGACATTGGAAGAACCCTTCCCCTTTGCCTCCTCTGATTGGACAGATTATACAGCTCGCTCCATTTTTATTGATTAACTTCCACTCTATTGCCCTCCCTCTGAGCCAAGTATGAAAAGAGAAACAAATCTTTAACTGCAAGAGTCGATGGAGCCCAAGAGAAAGACTGTAAAGCAGACACGAGATTGTCATAAAATGTTAATCTCATCTCGCCTAAATAGTACTTGCATTTAAAGGTTTTCTTACATTACTCAGGAAATTTTCCTGCAAATGGATCAGGAATGTGTTCAGAAGATTCCCAGGGTCAATATTCTAGTAAAGAATCAATCTCCTTATGTCAGAAAACAACCTGAGTACAGGCCAGCACAGGACACAATGGAATAGAGGGAGAACTGGTTGCATGAGAGGTCAATATTTGGGAATGAGGCAACTGCCTTCAGTTTGAAGATTTTCAAACTATTGCTTTCCATTTACTGATTTTTCAGCTACAAAAATGAATATATGCCGCTGAAAAAAAAACACAAGATGTTAGGGTTAAATGATAGCAATATTCTGAAAAAGAATTTTAAAAATTTTAAAAAGAAAGCATACATTTTAACTCTGCCACGCAAGCTTACTGCTCACCCAAGGTCAAACCCTCCTCCCCTGTTTTTTCAAAGTGAGCATTTTGCCAAGCATGAGGGTCAGAAGTGCAGTCCCACTGCTTATCCACTGAACCATTTCCTTTAGATGAGCAGGGAAACATTAGGATTTCAGACTGTAATTTTCTCATGCCCTGTAGTTCTCTCCTTACAAATTCAAATTTTGACTCTTTTAGGGCATTAATATTTTTAGAAGGAATATATTGCTTGGAGCCATGTGAAACTTTTGATGTTTTTGTTTAACTTAGACCTATAGACTATTAGAGTACCACACTTCTAGGTGTGTCTGGTGAGTTAATGTGAGTTTGATCTGACCAACTAAATCTTGTCCTTGGAGCCTTTCTCTTTGACTCCTTCTGTACTTTGTCTCCTGAATCTATAAAGTAGTTACTTATTTTTTTTATTTCTATTTGCCAAGATGTTTGTACATTGGAAACAGTCAAAAGCAAACTGCAAACTGAAATGAGACAAAATGAACCTAATTTTCTTAAATTCTATATTTCAGGTATTTTGTCCTTCTAACTAAATAAATAACCATATAAATAAATACATAAAAACCTAGTAACATTCAGTTATGTGCATATCCTAAATAAATTTCCAAATATATCGATTACTTTGATAACTTAGTTGAGTGATTGATGCCTTCTAATACATCATAGACATAAGCAGGAGATCACTGGAGGTGTGCTCTAGTACAGTGGGTATTTTTCATAACCCTGTTTGCTACTGCTTCCTGGTTGTCATGAGGGGACCAACTTTCTTCTGGCACATTATTCTGTAATTCCAATTTTAGGTAAATCAATTTTAATTCAGTTCAAATATTTTTAATTATTTCAATCTTTCTTTACTTTTTTTACTTTTTCCTTTTGGTTTTGGAGACATGGTCTCATACACAATGAGGTATCCCTGTAAAATACTCTGTAGACTCTTGTATACAACATCTAGGAGTAGAAAAAAAATTTGCAAAACAGTCCAAGTGTAAAATAATATGTGCAGATAGAATTGTAGAAGATGATTAAATACAGAGATAATAATTATCCTACAATGTGATGATATAATATAAAGTCTTCAAATTATATCCTTAATATAACTGTATTCATAATATGTGTTAATCCATTGAAAATTGGACCAAAAAAATCTAAATGGTCTCATGATAAATGGGGGATAGTGTTTTATTATACAAATTTTAATAAAGGAACTAAAGAAATGCGACATTCCCTCTACCTAATGCCTGAGTCACCTTAAGAATCGGTTTTTTAAACTGTAATCTGGAGTTAGGCAAAAAAAAAAAAAAAAAAACAGGCACACACATTAAATTTATAAGAAGTGTTTAGAAATACTTCTGTTTTATTTAAAACCTAAACTTGATCAGACTGCCAGTATGAATGCAAAGAAAGAAGCTAGTAATTATTTCATTATGGTCAAAAATATTACTTTTTTTGGCCAAGTACATCTCATTTCTATTGAACACACAAGGAAATGTGCAATCCAGGCAGATTCAGGACAAAATATGAAAGACAAATATGGTGGCTATACAAAATATATGGGGGAAAGAACTTTCTGCTCTAGGACTGAGCACAATTTCAAATATAAAATTGCAAATCTATAAAAGATAAAGTGATTTTAAATATATATAAAATGAAACATAGCTAGGATTTATGCACACTAAACACCATAATGGTTGAAATTTGCTTCAGTAATAATCCCAGAGTAAGGATGGAATATCTAGAGAGAGCAAAAAAGTCAGTTTTATAAAAAATAAGTATCTTCATGGCAAATATGAACACATGATGTAAACAATTTCCAGAATATTTACCTAAGAATATTAAAGGGGTGCGATTAAGAAAGATAGGAAATAGGCAAATGAAAATAAATAATTAAATTTAACTTTCTATCAAGAGAATTCATCAAATTAGAGAATGGTGTTTGTAGTTTAGAAGTAGATACTATCACATGCTACTAGTAGAGGGTGGAAGGTGTTGATTAAGAATAGCATGATGGACACCGTACCACTCACCTGTAATCTGAGCTGGGGCATGAGGCTCACAAGTTCCAGGCCAGTGTGAGCAACATAGTGACAACTTGTTTTGAGAAAAACACACACATCTTTATCCCGTCTTTAAATGTTTACAGAACCTGCATGCCTGTAAACATACTCCAACGTGTCTACGAAGTTTTCTTAAATCCTCTACATGAAATGTGAAAATAGCCATTCTCCCAAAACTGTTATACATATTCAATAAATCTCAATTAAAATGCCATCAACATACCTCATAGATCCAGAGAAATCACTCCTAAAATTCATCTGGAGTGGCAAGAAACCTAAATAGCAAAGACAGTTCTAGGCAGCAAAGGCAAGGCAGGAGGCATCACAACCCCTGACTTGAAGTTATACTACAAAGCAACTGCAATAAAATCAACATGGAACTGGAATCAAAGAGCCAAAGATCAATGGAATAGATTAGAAAATACAACCACAACTACAAACACACTCAACCACCTTATCTTTGATGAAGGGGTCAAACATGTTCACTGGAAGAACGACAGCCTCTTTAATAAATGGTATTAGAAAAACTGGCTTTCCATATGCCAAAAACTAAAACTAGATTCATGCCTACCACCATGTACTCAATGAAAATCTAAATGGATCAAAGACCTGAATAATAAAACAGAAAAACTAAATTTATTGGAAGACAAACTGTAAAAATCTTGAAGACATAGTGGTAGGTAGAGAATTCATAAAAAGGAATCAAACTGCATGGGAAATGTTTCCCAGAATCAATAACTGGGATCACATCTCATTAAAAAGTTTTTGCATGTCAAAAGAAATCTCCAGCATAGTGAAAAGAAAACATACAAACTGGGAAAAAATCTTAGTGAACTCTCCCTCAGAAAAAGGACTTCTATCTAAAACATATAAAGAATTAAAAAAAAAACTCAGACCCCCAAAATTCAAAGATCCAATCCAAAAATGCACATCTGAGATAAATACACAATTCTCAGATGAAGAAATACAAATGGTAAATAAATACATGAAAAAATGTTCATCATCATTAGTCATTAGAGAAATGCAAATTAAAACCACACTGAGATCCCATCTCACTCTTGAAAGAATGGCCAGGATCAAGAAAACCACCAACTACAAATGCTGGAGAGGATATGGGGAAAGGAGCTCTCCTGCATTGTTGGTGGGAGTGTAGACTGGTGCAACCATTGTGGAGGTCAGTTTGCAGATTTCTCAAAAAGCTAGGATTGGAAGTTCCATTTGTTTCAGCTATTCTACATCTAAGCATATTCCCAGAAGAACTGAAAACATCATACCACAGTGACATATGTGCACCAATGTTTATAACAGCACAATTTGTAACAGCCAGATCTTGGAAACAACCTAAGTGTCCATCAACTGAAGAATGGATAAAAAGTTGTGGTATTTTTATACAATGGAGTACTACTCAGCTATAATGAATGATCACATTGAGACATTTATAAATAAATGGATGCAGCTTTAGACCATACTCATAAGTGAAATAAATCAAACTCACCTGTATAAATACCAAATAGTTTCCCTAGTGTAAGAAATGATAAGAATACATAAAAGTATTTGGTAATCATGATTCCCAACCATATTGGTTTGAAGCCATATAATGTTTTCACTCATTAACAGCAATGGTTTTAAACTGGGTTGTTTGATTTTAGTATCTATGACAGTACAAATAGCCATTTTGAAGAAAACAACACAACATAAAAGCTGTGCTGATTTAATATCATCTTGTTTTGAAGTCCCATCAAGCTGTGGTACATCTGTTTCCATTGGTTTTAACATGTTGTATCTTACTATATTTCACTATATACTATAGTATAAACAAAATTCTTTATAAGCAAAGAGATAATAAAGAAACAGTTGTTCGTCTTCCGGGAGAACATGGCAGACAGATAACAGCAACTACCGGAGGCTCTCTGAAAGGCTCGGCTCAGAAGTCAGAAATGATGCGGACTAAGGAGACATGAGCCGGTAGAGATATGCTCTGTTGACCCAGGAACGAACTGGGCTGAGAGAAACCAAATTGGAATGCAGTCCTGGTGCTAAAATAGGAACAGAAAAGACGGTGTGGAGGCTGGACCCCGCGCCATTGGAAACCGCGATTTGGGTTTCCCACCACTCGGCGGCTGGCTGCCTCCACAGCGGCTCGGCAAGGAGAGACGCGCAGAAGCTCTGGGAATGGAAGTCTGCGAATGGAGTCGAAAACAGGATGGACAAGGAGGCGTACACTGCCTTGTGGCGAGGTGAGTGAGACAAACTGACACTCTACCACAGTTTGACTCCAGCGGAGGACTTTCCGGGCTTGGGCAGTCCTGTAAGAGCAGGGCGCGGTGGCGACTCCAGCCACACATTCCCCTCTCAGACGGGATTGGTGAAAAGTGCCTGGCCTGCGTGATGCTGCGGGCGGACTTGGTAGGCTGGCCTAACCCAGATCCCAGAGCCTGACGGTGGCCCAGAGGGGCGACTGACTCCCGCGTAGGCTGCCTAGTCCATAACTCCTTGGTGTGCAGCAGTGGGCGGGAACACCTAGCCAGCACAATTTGATCAGGCTGTGGCTGACAGGCAGGGAAGCTGGGCCTCCTATGTAAGCTTGCATTTATATAAGGAACAAAGAATATGGGGAAGGGAAGCAACAAGAAAGGCTCCTCGGCCCCCAATTCTGAGAAACAGGCAATAGCAGACACCGCACCAATAGACATTAAGCGCCATATAGAGAGCCTCATAGACCAATTCAGGAATGAAGTTATCAACAACCTGAAGCTAGAAGTATGCAGAATAGTTAGAGAAATGCTATGCACCACCCAGGAAAAAACAGATGGTGGAATGGAAGAACAGAAAAAGAGGGGAGAATTGTTTGATGGAGAAAACAGAGAAAGCATAGAGTACGTGAAGCAGGTTCAAAGGGACTATCAAGAAATTAAGAAGTCTATCCAAGACTGGCATAACAGCTTGAAAGAAACTAAGGACAGACTATCTGAACTAGAGGGCAGACTTGTAATATGGGAGAATGAAATGAAAAACTTCTAAAAAATAACAAAGAAACACACAGCAATAATACAAAGACAAGAAGATGATAAGAGGATCCATAACTTAAGGATTAAGAACATAAAAGAAGAAGTTGGGACACAAACAAGTGAACTACAAAAGCTACTCACAGAAATAATCCAGGAGAATTTTCCTAATTTAGCAAAAGGTAAAGATACTCAGATGTATGAGGCATACAGGACCCCAGCTACCTACAACCCTAACAGAGAAACACCCAGGCATATAATAATAAAAATTCCAGAAATTCAATACAAGAACAGAATATTAAAAGCTGTAAGAGACAAGAAACAGACCACTTACAAGGGAACACCCATTAGAATTACAGCAGATTTCTCTTCACAAACCATCAAATCACGAAGAGCATGGGGGGAAATAATTCAAGCTTTGAAAGATAATAATCTCCAGCCAAGATTGAGATATCCTGCACAACTGTCCCTGGAAATTGATGGAAAAACAAGGTGCTTCCAGGATAAAGAGGAACCGGGGGAATTTGCAACCACCAATTCAACCCTACAGAAAGTATTACAGGATATTCTAAAAAAAGAAAAATACAAAGAACCCAGAAATAGTGGCGGGGAGGCCACAATGAATGGAGCAGAGAACAAAATGAAGAAGACAAACTGACAGCTACTGACAGAAAAAGAGCTTAACAGAAATGAGACAGAGAAGATTGGATGATAGGAACAGCTATTTTGGAGAAAAGGACATCTTAATAGGTAACACTGATTTAGTATCATCGTGTTTTGAAGTCTCATCTAGCTTTTGTTCTTCTGTCTCCAATGGTCTAAACAGGTTGTATCTTATTGGATTTTATTATGTACGATAGTATAAGCAAAAACCTTTTAAAGACAAGGAGATTATACAGAAACCATTGTTCATTTTCTGTTAGTCGATTCTAAATACTCTGTAATGCTGTCATTCTCTTAAATGGTTTTACATTGTTTTGATATACTTAATGCTACAGTATACGAAGTTGTACTCAAGGACTTCAAGGAAAGAGTCAATATGGTAACTACACTTGGGTAGGAAATATCTGGTGGTGAAACACTATTCTGCTTAAATGGTTATGTTTTGATCGTTGTTTCACTGTTATGCCCTCTTTTTTCTCAATCTCCACTCCATTATTTACTTTTTAATTTTTATCCATTTAATTAAAGGGAAAAAATAGCAGGATATAATATAGTAACCCACTTTGACTTTCTGTTATCTCGATTTGAAGCCCTGTATTACTCTCACCATCTTGTTTTTGACTGATGTTCCCCTATTCTGTTTTGCTGGATAGTATCAGGTTCGAAAGTTTAGGCATCAGCTGTGAAGATAATGAGATTCATTATAACGCCCATTCTCATTGACTTTTATCTACTTTTGAAGACCTACAATGTCTCCAATGTTTTGGTTTTGTCAGTTTTGTTCTTTACTGTTTTGTTCAATTGTATTATAACTAATGATATAGGCAATTCTATTAGAGATAGTGGGAGGCATTATGGTAACCATTGTTGATCACCTTGTATTATGTTTTTATATTATCTATTATGTCCACCCTTTTGACTTGACCGATTCTGTTCTGTTATGTCTCATTTGGTTTTACTCTCTTCCAAAAAAGCAATAAGAACCATGGGAGCAATGAAACCCAAAATGTGTAATAGTCATTGTACAAAAGAGAGGAAAAGAAAGTGCTCTAAACTATATAACTGCATGTATGTTTAAGTGTATAAGATAGAAAATGATATCACAGAGTTTTATTGGATCATTGAACAGAACTGTTAGCAGTATCATTGTTGGAATGTCCACTCTACAAGCTTTAATTTTGTGACTTGAACAATTATTTCTAAGATGGCAATATGTAATCCATTAACTAATGATTTCCTACTGTTCATTTTTTTCTTCTGTAAATCTGTATAACTTGTACCCTTTCACTGTTTTTTTTTCTCAAATAAAAAAAAAAACAGAAACAGTTGTTCATTTTCTATTAGCTGGTTCTAAATACCTTGCAATTCTTGCATTCTCTTGAATGGCTTCAAACTGTCTTGATATGCTTGATGTTATATCATACGAAGTTACACTCAAATAACTCAAGGAAAAAGGCACTATGGTGACTACTATTATCTTAGATTATCTGGTGGTGAAACACAATAATGCTTAAATTGTTCAGTTCTTCCCTGTGTGATTCTGTTACAATGTCCTCTCTTATCTCAATCTTCCCCACTTTTTAAATCTATTTTCTCTCATTTTTTTAACTAAGGGAAAACTAAATTAAAAATAGTGGGATATATGATAGTAACTTTCTTGGTTTTTCTATTAACTTGATTTGAACCCCAGTATTGCTCTCCCCATCTTGTTCTGTCTGATCATTCTATATTCCATGTTGTTTGATAGTATCAAGTTTGAGGGTATAGGCAACCACTTTGAAGGCAATAAGATATACTATGATGCCCATTATGGTTTGACTATTATCCTTTTTTTTTTGAAGTCCTGCAAGGTCTTCAGTGTAGGTTTTATTGGTCTTGTTCTGTACTGTTTTGATCAATTCTATTATACCTGATGATGTAGACAACTCAATTTAAAAATAGCAAGAGGCACAATGGTAACCACTTTTGATCACCTGGTATTCTATTTTTGCATCATGTGCTATGCCCTCCCTTCTGTTCTGACTGTTTTGCTTAGTCACATTTGGTTTTATTGTCTTCAAAAAAAGTAATAAGAACCGTGGGAGTAACAATACCAAAAAGTCTAATTGTTATTGTAAAAAAGAGAGGAAAGGAAGGTGGAGTAAGGGATATAACTGCAGGTACGTTTGAATGTGTAGGATGGAAAATCATATTACTGAGCTTTTGTTGGATCACCGAACAGAACTGTCTCCAATTTCACTGTATGAAAGTCGACTTTATATGCTTTAATTTTGTAATTTGGACAACTGCTTCTGGGAAGATAATATGTAACCTATTAACTGGTGATTTCTTACTGTATATTTTTTTCTTGAAATATTGTATTATTTGTACCCTTTTACTGCTTTGTTTTTTCATGTCCTTTCTTTTTTCTCTTTAAATAAAAAAAGGTGGTATTTTTATACAATGGAGTACTACTCAGCTATAAAAAATGATCACATTGAGATATTTACAAATAAGTGAGTGCAGCTTGAGACCATACTCATAAGTGAAATAAATCAAACTTACATATATAAATACCAAAGTTTCCCTCGTGTAAGAAATGGTCAGAATACATAAAAGTATGTGGTAATCATGATTACCCATTATATTGTTTTGAAGCCTTATGATGTTTTGATTCATTAATTGGAATGGTTTTATTCTGGGGTGTTTGATTTTATTTTCTGTGATGATATGAACAGTTATTCTGAAGAAAATAAGACAGTATAATAGCTAGCACTGACTTAATATTGGGTTGTTTTCAAGCTTTTCTTCTGTCTGCATCTGTTTTATTATGTTGTATCTTATTGGATTTTATTATATGTGATATTATAAGCAAAATTTTTATAGTCAAGAATATAGAAATTATTGTTCATTTTCTGTTAGCTCGTTCTAAATACTCTGTAATACTTTTACCCTCTTGAATGGTTTTACACTGTCTTTTTATGTTTGATGGTATATGAAGGCATACTCAAATTTTCAAGGAAAGAAACACTATGGTAACTACTGTTATGTCGGGTTATCCTCTGTTGCTTAAATTGCTCTGTTCTGACCTGTGTTGTTACGTCCTCTTTCATCTTAATCTCCTCCATATATATGTATATATATATACATACATATATATATGTATATATGTATATACGTATATATATGTATATACGTATATATACGTATATACATATATATATGTATATATGTATGTGTGTGTGTGTGTGTGTGTGTGTGTGTGTGTGTGTGTGTAAATTGAAAAAATAAAAAACACCAGTTAGGTAAAGCATCTATTCATCCTGTAATGGTGTCAGTTAGGAACAATATCTGTTGAAATCCTCCACATGGTGGCATGTGGCTAAAGTCTAATTGCCATCACTCCCCAAGATATTTCTCTCTTCTCTGTATAAGTTCTAGCGAAGGAAGTAGTTTTGGCTATAGTCTTAAAGAGCTATAAACTTGCCCTTTTTGCCTCCCTATCAGCTTTTTTATTTCCCAAGGATACTTCATACATGTCTCTCTGGTTTATTTTGAAACACATGACTGACCTGCTTAGGGAAATGGACTGCCTCGAGGAGCTGTAAAATTTCCTTCTTGAGATTCAAGTATGATTGCTTATTAGTTAGAAGACCCCATTTCTCCCAGATAATTGCTTGGACACCAATATTAGGAAGGCATATTTGGAAAATGTATAGATATTTAAAATTTGCCTTTTCCTGATATGAATGCCCAAGAAATAATTGTTAGCTTGTCCTTTTGATTAGATGTCCCTGGGGAAAGAGACTGCTTCAATGACTTGTGAACTGACAACAGCAAATCCTATCTTTCAACATTCTTGAACGAAGTTATTTTCTCAGTACACTGTGTCTTCTCAGCATTATGGAAGTGTAGGTCATTAATGTTCTGCCTGATTGCATAGGTCAGAGAGATCACTTGTTCACAAGAATAGCTAATTTGGGGCTGAGGATTTAGCTCAGCAGCATAAGCGCCTGCCTTGCAAGCAGGCAGTCGTGAGTTCAATCCCTGGTACTGATAAAAATGAGAAAGACAAAAAAAAAAGAATAGCTTATTTATAACCCTGAATGTATAGAAGAGGCAAGATTACGTGTAGTACAAGATTTTATAAAAACTGAAGGGTTGTCCAAGTGCACACCCTGATATTTGTTAAGCCATTCTCCTGTTAACAAGTAAATTTTGTCTCTAGTATACCTCTGACCTAATGGAAAATTAGGATTTCTAGTCTCTTAATTTTGCAGCTTTCTCTGTGATTAAGCAGTAGCCGCTACTTCTTACAGGCTGGGTAGTCATCCAGAAGCCACCACATTTAATTTTTAATTTTTTGAAAGTATACCACTAAGTATGGTTTTCTTAACCTTTTTGTCAAAACACAAAAGCAATAATTTTTTTTTCTGATATGTAGAGGAAGAAGGATTTTATTTTAGGACTGGTATTTTCAATGCTGGAGCCTGAGTAAGGGCATGTTATTTCCACTAAATGCATTATCCATCACTTTTATTCATTCTAGAGGTATAGATTGGTCAGCCTCATACAAAGACTTTGATATTAGACCAAAATTGGGTAGCCAGGTCTTCAAAATCCAGGAAGAAACAAAGCTCGTTGGTGACAGGAGATCCAAGATCACAGCCTTAATGAGTTGCCTATGTCAATAAGTATTGGAATTGGTTCAGAAATGACTTCTAAAGTTAGCCATTGTACCTTAGAAGAGATGGTAAAATATTTGGAAACATACATTTTAGGTTCTCTGGTGTCTCTTTCATCATCAGAGACACAAATGAGAGTTTTGGCTGGTCTAGTACCTGTCTATGGGTTTGGACAGTCAACACTCAAGTGCCGTGAGTTAGGCATCTTGGCAGATTCACAGTTTGATCAGTGTCCAAAGGATGACTTGAGATAGTCATGTGCCTAGGGCTAGACGTTTTGCATTTGAAAAAGTAAATTTTCCATCAGCTTTACTTGGATTTTGCCTTAGATAATCTGAGTGTGTTTAAAGTATTGCTAACTGTGATAGTTATAACCTAAACCTTTCTTTTTTGATTTTCTTCTTAGTTCCAAATGTTAAGCACAGAAAAGGCCATGTACAGCAATTAGGCCATAGGTATCTGTGGGTCCATCTGGAGTTTTTTGTAATTTACATTGAATATCTGAGGCTGATTGACAAGTGAAACGGAGTACTTCTCCTTCCCAAGAAAATGTATCTATGCTCATATATTTATGAAATACTTCTGTGAATCTGTTATGGGAGACAGCTGAATTTTCTTCTGTTCCATGTATGATCTCACCCACTTTATAATAATTAACAGATTTTTAAAATAAGCATTTTACTCCCATTACAAGAGCAGCTAGCATATCATACATCACTTTTAGTCACTTATTAGTATTATGGTTCCAGGTTGTTCTTATTGAAGGGAAAATATCCTGTCCATGGTGGTTTTCTTCCCTTTTAAAAGCATATTGCTCATTTGCATAATTCCTAGCCTTTTGTAGGATTGTTTGTCCTTCATCTCAGTACAGCAAGTAGTCAGAATGAATTGGGCAACCCACTATGAGATACAAAAAGAAAGGATCAAAGTTTAAAACACTTCTGCAACATTTGGGTCAACTGACCTAGCCATTCTTTGCATTGCTGCGTATCTGCAACTGAAAAATGAATCTGAATTTGAGTCTTTCTTTTCATACTTGCAACCTCTCTTAGGTGTAGGACATGTTGTGAATTACAGAATAAGAAGCACCATTTATGGTTCATCCTGCAGGGGATAAAGCTGTCTGTGTATAGCCAGTGTGTCGTGCATTGTCTGAAGAACATAATGAGGGAGCTGGTTAAAACTGGGTTCCTTCAGGCCACAAGTGTTCAGTGGAATTCCTGAGTCATGTGGAAGACTGGGCATGATTTACTGGTCTGAGAACTACAAAGAAGAGAGTGAAGAGATCTCCCAATGGAGGTATCTTCACTAAACAGACTGAATAGACACGTATCTCTATGGGAGGCAGGTGGAGGGTCCAACACAATATCATCAAAGATATCTACCTCTCCCTCAGGGATCATTTTAAATACCATAATTTCTGCCCATTTTCTGTGATAAAGGTTCAATAAGTACAGGCTTTAGAGGGTTTTTTTTGTACCCTCTATATTATAAGCAGAAATGAGTTAAAAAAGGACATCATAATTTAAAATGTCATCACTTATCTATCTCTTGCCATTCCCTAATTCACATCAAAAACAAATGCAACATTGGATAAACTGTTCCTGTTTTCAAATTGTCAGGATCAAACCTTTACTTCTAATCAGCAATATCGATGAGTGTTGAAATCACTGGAAACTTTGGGGCAAAATCTGTGAGGTTTCTCATGTCTCCTGTTGGGGCCTATATTCAGAGAGAAGACCAGATCTTAGCTCAAGATGGAGTCCCATGATGGAGGAGACCTACTTTGAGGCACATGGGGTTCCCTTATGACACTCAAATACTTACTAGACAGATACTTCTGTATGACTCTAGAGTGATATTGATGTCTGTTATAGAAATAAGCATACATAATAGACTTTAGTATTGGGGCCAATTAACTCCTTAGGGAGAGAGGTTGAACTATTAGAGAGCTTTACCTGGCACTGTTTCCCATGAAGTCAGACTGTAATCTCCCCACCAGGATTCCCTTGGCCTCTATTGAGCCACTTTATGGCTCTGCCTAAGCAGGGTGAAGCCACTTGAGAAATAATATATCCTCCATTTCTTCTGATAATGAAAATATTGGTACTTGTTTAAGGCATTAGAAATACAAATCTTTTTAAAACAAACTCCTAAGAAAGTTTGAAGAACAAGGATGGCAGTGCTTTTGATACTCACTGGCTGTGTTTTTGTTTTGCTCACACCTTCACTCATAATTCTAATTTATCAGAATTTTGTTAAATGAAATATGAAAAAAGCCCAATTTAAAAGAAAATGGGGAGGAAGCCCACTATTGCCTAAAATTGGAGGTTCATCTTCTATCTATAAGGGTGAGATTTCCCAGGATGGTAAGGCCATTCGATTCAAAATAGGAAAATGGAAAATGAAGCTAAACAAAAATGACTTCAATTGACTCAAAATTGCATCTAGTCCTGCAATAAAACAAGAGTAAATGGCTATAGGGCAAGGCAGCCTGTATCCAGGATGAAAATAGCACTTTGAGAAAGAAAAATACATTTGGGAAAAACACACAGATAGGATTCTGAGCTCAAGAGCTTCAAACTGTGGTATGCAGAATCCAGGCTAATTTGCCCCAAAGAGTAGCAAAATTCAAAGTAGTTGAAAAATGTGCTGATAATAGGGCACCCCAAAATTTATATTGCACACACTATACCAGCCATCATAAACTTTAGGTCAAGCATATACAGCTTCCAAATGATCTACTATGTAACTGGGGCAATAGCAGGATATCTCTTTACTTAATTTGCACCCATAGAGTGACTGCAAATGAGAAAAAGAGAGATAAACTTCCAGCAGGATTGAATGTCTATTGTAGCTGGAGAAATAAAACAGAAGTGATGTATTCCCTATCGTCCTCCCACATGGTGGGAAAAGAAGCAGTTTCTGGTGGCATTAAAATACTCCTGAATTCCCAGCCTAGGGAAGAGAAACTGAAAGAAAACAGAAAAAAATGTGTCCAATGGGTCTTTCCTGATGTCCTGGCTGTCTAAGCCCAGTTGTTACTGTTTCTGGGAATCTGGAGTCTCCATTTAGAGATGATTTCTAGGAACATTTGTCTTGAACAAAGAATTAAATGAAACAACAATAAGAATTAAATGTAGGAAAAACATAAAAGGAAAGGTATGAAAATGGGCTTTGCAGAATGAGTTTTTTCCTAAGCAAATAAAGAAGAAAAATAAAAATAAAAGTAAAACCAAAAGTAAAAGTACTATAGAATACAGAATAGAGTAACTGAGGATCATGATAGTGATTACTTAATGCCATCTGTCTCCTTTACATTTCTTTTCAGATTTTCCCATGCTTACATCACAATTAGATCCTCCCATCCAAAACCTGACAAGTTCTCATGAAAGGTTCACAGGCAAATTTTGAAGAACCAGTTTGGTACAATTTTTCTGGAGTTTTGCCATGCCTCCTTTCCCAGCCAGTTTAAGCCATTCCTTATTTTCTGGTCTCAACTAAACAACTTAAGTTGGCCTCTATCTCCTCATGATCCTCCTCCCTCAGTCTCCTGAATAGCATGAATACAAACATGCATCACAATACCCTACTTCAAAGAGATTGTTGTTAAGGAACTGCAAATATGGGATGCAACATGGCTTATTAGAGGAGACAGTAGAGAAGATGTCATGATAGAAATACTTGGAGAATGGGGCTGGGGATTTAGCTCAGTGGCATAAGTGCCTGCCTTGCAAGCAGGCAGTCAGGAGTTCGATCCCTGGTACCAATAAAAAGGAAAAAGACAAAAAAAATAATAATAATACTCGGAGAAGAGTCTCCAAAACATAGGTACTCTTAAATAGGAGAGGCAATCACATTAAGAAGTAAAAAATCATTCTGAATGATAATTCATAGAGATTAAACCAAATATATAGATAATTGGAAAGACAAGATGCCATCATGGTTGATCTGCATTTCCCCTACACCATCTGGAGATTAGAATTTTACACAATGTACAACTGTTAAAAGTATATTAATTTCACTGTAAGCATAAAAACTAAGTTAATATTTATAAAACCATTTCTATATACTTTTAATGCTAACTAATGCTAACTTCTTGGCATATTAAATATTTAGGTTCCCCAAGTGTACTATATGTAGAAGAATTCAAACTGAGTTAACAGGAAAGCCAGTATTTCGATCCTTGCAGTCCATGTTCAACTAGACCCAGAATACTATGGTACTCCTCTCAAAACATTATATTGTTCTGATAAGTTGTCCAACTTCACAAACAGGGAGATTACTGAATTCCAGAGGACAAGATTTAAACAATGTACATTGCACTAATGGGAGGATCACTAAAGAGAGGAATGTCTGCATGCCTCCAAAGAAAGCCATATAGTCAAGCAAGACCTTGATGCTTCTGGCACTTGACAGAACTGGTAGAGTAAAAGACTATAGAAGAGCAAATAGGTTCCTCGTAAACCTTGTGAAATAACTGGAGAACCGGGGCTGGGGATTTAGCTCAGCGGCATAAGCGCCTGCCTTGCAAGCAGGCAGATCCCTGGTATGGATAAAAATGAAAAAAGACAAAATAAATAAATAAATGAATAAATATTTTTAAAAAAATAACTGGAGAACCATTAATCCTTAACTAAGTTGGAAATATATAATATAATATAATATAATACAATACAGTATAAATCAAAGTCTTAGAGGGCTATGTTGGGAGAAATAGAGATATGTGAAAAAGAGACAAGTAAAAAAATCATAACTTTAAAACTGAAAATTGAAACTTCAAGACACAAACCCAGTATAAACTTTTCCTTTTGTCCAGGACACAATAAGCCTGGACAATTTCCTTTCACCTACAAAAAAGTTTATCTGTTCCTTATTCCCTGGCAAATTGTCCTGTTTCACCTGTGAATAGTCCACATTTTTACATATAAATTAACCTCTTACATTAGGCTCCTCTTAGAGTTAATTATTATCTTAATGTGAGTGAGCCATTTTCCCCATCTACCAAAACAGGAGATTATAGATTGCCAAATTTCACAATTTGTATTGCCAAAAATACATAAAGAATCCTAGTTTCAAACTATTGTGCAGAAAAATTTTTATCAATAACATTTTCTGTGCCTCTTGTGGCTATGCCCTGAAAATTCTTTTTGTGTTAATGGAGTTAGTGAAACCCTAAACGTTGTATGTTTAAGTTAGGCAAAGGTCTTCTCACACTCCATCCAGTAACAAGACTATTAGGGGAAAAAAAAAAAAAAGAAAGAAAAGAAAGATGACCAGAGAAAAAGAGAAAGGGAGAGATTAAAGAAGAATATGTAATCAAAGTGTATTATTTGCATGCTTCAATAGGCCAAAATGAAACCTATTTTTCATTACTTATATGAACTAATAAAAAATATATTGAAATGGCATGTATGAAATTACTTGTTAATTCAGTTAATATTGTCATTCAATAATCTACACACAAAGGATTACAGGGCCTCATACCCCACTACAAACAATTTTTCTACCAAGAGAAGACCATACATTCCTCAAATTTATACTATTTGACATCACAACATATTTAGCCAAAGTGATTATCAGAACAAAACAGTTATTAACCCCGGTACCCCCCCAAAAAAAAGTGTTCTTGAACTTAACTTGTTTCTTTCCTTAAACCTAAATATGTAGATAAAAAAGAGAACTGCTGATTAGTTTGCAAAGGCATCTAGCTGTTATCTACATCATAACTGACTTAAAGCCATGATCATTATGTCTCAAACTCTCTTGATGCTGGTGCTTAAGGGATATTATTTGGTTTAGACCTTTATATGCTAAGTGAGAAAAAGACAAAAAAATTAATGTGTAATAGTTAATGTTAAAATAATTTTGATACTGGGGAGTATACCTAGGAGTACTAAACCACTGGGGTACATTTGCAGGTGTTTGATAAATATTTTGAGACACTTTCTCACTAGGCAGTACTCAATTTAGTGTTCATCCCACTTCTGCCTCCTGAGTTTCTAGGATTGAAAATATATCACCAAGCCTACCAATCTATTTTTCACAGCAAAATAATGGGAAAGTAAATGTGATTAAGAGAAAATGTATTATATTTGTAATATTTTGTTACTATCTGGGATAGCAATATAGAAAACATATCTTCCTAGTGATGTTAATAAGTAGAAATGAGCCTGGGGATTTAGCTCAGCGGCATAAGCACCTGCCCTGCAATCAGGCGGTCGTGAGTTCGATCCCTGGTACCGATAAAAATGAAAAAGACAAAAAAAAAATAGAAATGATTTTTAAAATACAGATTGCAGGAGACCAACTGGGATTCACACATACATGTTGGCAAAGTATGTTTCAAGTCATTTGTAACAAACATCAACATCAGACAGTGAACCTTATGAACAATGAAGAATAGCATTGAGAAGTACATCACTCCCACAGAAAAACCCCTGACACAATGTAAATTATAAATTTCAGCTTTTAATAGACTGAGTGGCACCTCTCATGATTTAGGTTTTCCTTACTTCCAATATTATAGCTAAGTAGATAAAAACAATAAAGATTACCAAAGATAGAATGGTATCACAGTATCAGGGGACAGAATAAGGCATTTGCTTTGTACATTTAATAGTGACTATACTCCCTGAAATACCTAGAGCTGAAAAACAATCTTTTAAAAGAAAGTGTTGCTTTTGATAAATTGTATCATCCTTTATTCTTTCTGGAGAGATTACTATAATTCATGATATCCTTTTGGAGACAAGTTACAGTCTTGTGGGATGCTGGCACTCAGAAACTTACAGCAGTGGTTTATTTTTGGGATATGTGTTGGAAAAATTCCCAGTAAATTAAATGTCATTGCAATATAAATATGAAACATAAAATTCTTGATGGTAAATTTTATAGAAGTGATAATATTGAAGATGAAACAAATCCAAAATTAGGCACATGACATAATCTACAGTGATGTATACATATAAGCAAGCATCCTGTCATGATATGAAAAACAAAATCTGCAAATGTATAACATGTGTCAAAATGATTCAACTTCATGAAAAACACATGTTCAACATCTAATGAAAATACTTAATATGAAAATAGCATCAAATTGAAAAATACATTTTGACACAACAAATACACAGAACATACACCAAAATTTAAAGCAAAAAGTGTGTAATCCGAACAATTTTTTTTGTTAGTGAGTCTCTCATGTATCTGACATGAACTACATATATTCATATACTTGATATTACATGTTTGTGCTGGGAGCACTTCAATATTACTTAAATACATAGGGTCTCACTCCAGTGAGTTTTATGTCTGTTTAATGTGAATTTAGCAGTAAATCCTCTTTCACATTGCTTACATATATAAGGTTTCTCTCCAGTGTGACTTTTTTGATGTTTTTGATGATACTCATATGTGGTAAAAACTTTCCCACACTGCTTACATAGGGTTTCTCCCCAGTGTGAATTTTTTCATGTATTTTACAATAATCCTGTGTAGTGAAAGCTCTACCACATTGCAAACATACATAAGTTTTCTGCCCAGAGTGATTTCTTTCATGTCTTTGGCAGTCATAGTGCCATCTAAAAGCTTCCCATATTGCTTACATATACAGGGTTTCTCCCATCTGAATTCTTTCATGTACTGTACATGCAATCAATCTGCTGAGCCCTTTCCCACATTGCTTACATATAGGGTTTCTGCCCAGTGAGAACTGTTTTATGTTTGTGAAAACTACATGTCATGAAAGCTTTCCCACATTGCTTACATACATAGGGTTTCTCTCCTGTGTGGGTTTTTCCATGAATTTGAATAGCATCACATGTCCTAAAAGGTTTCCCACACTGTTTACATACATAAGGTTTCTCCTCCATGTGAATTCTTTCATGTGTTCTCCAATGACTGTTTCTGCTGGAAGTTTTCCCACATTGCTTACATACATATGGATTCTCCCCAGTGTGTTTTCTTTCATGTATTTGATAAACACCGTGTGTGCTGAAAGCTTTCCCACAATTGCTCACATACATAGGGTTTTTCCATAATGTGAGCTCTTTCATGTATATGACAAGGAAGGTTCTACTCTCTGACCCTAGGTAGTTGATACCTATCTAGAATATCAATGATTGTTCTTCATCCCCTGAGGAAGTGTGTGGATACAGTCACTCTATCTTTTGTCTTGAGGTCTGGCCTTCAAGGAATGTAACTCCAAATACAGTTGTAGAGTATTTTCATCTACATAGCTCTTTCAAGGGCCTAGTCTAATCTGACCACCTATGATATTTCTAACATAACTAAAATAGCGGGACTATAACAATTATTTCAGAGATGACATCCCTTTCCATTCCCACTACTGCTGATATCTCATCTTTAAAGGCAACTGAATTAGATAGTAATATTATAGGCAGTTAGACAGGGCTATGCCTTCAAAAGAGACAGTGCAAAAGACTAGTTATTTTGCAACTTTGCATGAAACAGACACCTCCCAGTGTGGGCCAGACCTCAAGACAAAAGATCTAACAAATATACCTACATCATAAGGGTTGTTATTCTAAATAGATCTCTATCACCCTGGGTAAGCCAGGAGTGACCATCCCAAACCCCAACAGGAAGAGTCAGTGCTCTGTAAGCATGCCAGCCTGCTACCTGACTCACTTCCCCATTTGTCCCTGAGCAATTAGTTCTGTGCCACCTCATACCCACTTTGTGAGTTCCCATTTTTTCTCCACCTTAGACCTGCTTTTCTTTGTGGTTTTACTCCATAAATAAAGTCTCTAGAAAAGACAAGGTCTTTGGCAATCCTCTTGGGACCTCTTCTGTTTGTCTGTCTTTCTCAGAGGCTTTCTTTCTCTCAATAAATATTTTCTGCTCTTAACCTCCATTGTTCCTAAAATTTATTCTTCAAATTTAGAGGACATGAACTTGCTACTTGTACAGTAGGTTGAGGGTACTTGTATAGTAGGTTGGGAGTTTCTTTCCCCTATATCATCATGTACATGTAGATATGCCAGTTCAATGTTTCTTTGTATAGGTTTAACCAGCAACTCTTTTATTAAATTGTCCTCCGCAAGAACCACATCCCCTCTCTTAAGTTAATGTTAAGACATTAACATCCCTTCCATTTTTCTTAGCATTCTAAACTCTCTGGAAGACCTCATTTAAATAATCTAATTGTAATAAATAGTTGACTTACCAATCTTTGAACAAGCCACCTATCTAGTGAAAAGGGGCTGAGAAAGAGGGTTAATAAGCCATATTAATAATAATTAAAATAAGAATAGTAGTTGAACTACACACAGTGCACCCAGAATAAAATTTCTCAGAAAATATGGCTGCTACTTATTAAGCAACCAAGATTCTAAGCACTAAAAAATGAAAACTAAACAGTTTTTCTCTAAAACCCCACTAACCACTTTTCCCCTAAAATTCTTTAAACTTTACATGGAAGTCTAAGTTCCAAATGGTCACTTTAAGTACAGAGTCATTTGTGATAAGTGGCTATTAAACAATGGTGCAATTACTGCAATTACTCTGGTTATATATAATTAGCTCTGGATTGAGTAGCCACATGATCACCCACTCAGGATACTTCAAAGGAATCTGGGAGCTCTTTTTATTTCCAATATAAAACTCTCATAATACACTTCATCTTCTTTAATTCCACAATATTCTGAGACCACAATCTCTCTTTTATCATTGTGTGTTGCGATGTGACATAAATAATTAAGGTGATATTTTTCAATGTTGCTGAGTAAGAAATGTAAGAATGAACTGCGTGCTTGGAAAAAAGCACTCCACCACTTAGTCATATCACCTGCAAGATTAAACTTTGCATTGAATTCTCATGGCCCTTCTCAATACATTATGAGTTTGGCAATGTGAGAAAATATTGGAAAAATGAGATAGTCACCGTAAATATAATAAGCAGAAGTCTGAGATCAGATATGTGAGGGAGACTCTGTTTTGCAGACATTTATAAATATCAAACCCTCCAGATATTTTACTAAAAGGAGAACAGAGAACTGGCATCCCACACGTGCACCTAGTTTCAACTCACACCTTAATCAGGATCCGTATTTCCTCCAAGACTGTTGGAAATGAAGCTGTGCCTGGGATCACCCAGGACACCATTGTGGACTGACAGTGTTATATTTGTTATAGCCTTGCTCTAACCATTGCGTCTCCTTCTTGTTCTATATGTTCCGTACAGCCCCCCTCCCCTTCCCATCTTTCTAGGTTAAGTTTCTATTTCCTGAAAAAGCTGTAAAAGCTTTAGGTTTCAGTTTCTTGTAACTCTCCTACCCCCTCATCTGGCTATCTATAATAAAATGTGCTGTTGTTTAAGAAATGCTTAACCTCAAGGAAATACGGAGAAGCCCAGATGCTATCTGTGTCAATGATTGCAACATTCCTGCGGTTTTCGGCTTTAAAAACTTAATCCCTTAGCTGTGAGGCACGCAGTCTCTGGGTGGATCCTAAGGAGGCTGTGTTGCCAGGCCTGAAAATAAAGCCTTTGCTTCCTTGGATTTTATTCCGGGTCAGAGCTATCACAATATTGGGGACAAGATGCAGGAAACGGTGATTCAGCAAAGGGAAAAGGGGACAAAAAGCAACAAATATCAGTGCCCAAGAGTCTGGAGCAAAGCAGGGAGACTGTAGTTCCGCATACCTGGTTTTGATCACTTTCTTTCAGACCTCACCCAGATTCCATCCCGTCCCCAGCTTCCGACCCGCAACATCAGCCTTGTGTGGTTCAGGATCTCCCAGAGTCCTTCCCAAGCAGCCTGCAGACTTTAAAAGTCACAAAACTATGTCTTTGGTAAGGGCTCTCAGAATTTGCTGTGGAAACGACTTCAGCGCAATAACATTAGAAGGACCTCCTACTTTGGGCAAACTGATTGGACAGTTCCTACAGCCCGCCTCTTTTTTGCTGATTGACGCCTGCTTCGTTGCTCCCCCTCTGCACCAACAGGAGAAACAAATCGCTGCCTGTTAAAGTGGAGCTAAATGACCCAAGAGACTTCTAGACCAGGCTTTTCTCTATAATAATTATATAATAATTATCCTCACCTGAAGGATACTTGCCATTAAGGGCTTTACAACTGACTTTTCAGATCAGCTCCTATTTTTTGAAGGACTCAATGTATTCTTAGTGAAAATGGGAAGATAATCAATATTTAGTAATGATACAACTGACTTTTCAGATTAGCTCCTATTTTCTTGAAGGACTCAATGTATTCTTAGTGAAAATGGGAAGATATCAATATTTAGTAATGAGGTAACAAGTTGCAGTGTCAAGATTTTAACACTGTCTATCTCAATCTTCATTTTCAGATAAGAAAATGAATATACATTTCCCAAAAGAAATATAATCATTCTGTACTACTATTTTTTTTTTTTGTATCAGGGATCGAACTCAAGACTGCGTGCTTGCAAGGCAGGTGCTTGTGCCACTGAGCTAAATCCCCAGCCCCAATTATTGTGTAAATGTAAAAAAGAATTTAATTATAGCAATATTCTTCAAAAGAGTAAAGACGACAGAAAGCCAAATATTCCAACTCCATTAAACAAACTTCAGACTTCATCCAAGGTCATTTTTAAAAACCCTGAAATTGGAAGACAAACATAACCAGTGTGAAGGCCACAATAAATGCTGAAATGATGTCCCACATTTGTTCCATTTGGTCACTATCCAGTTTTGAGGCATGAATTTGTAATAACTTCAGACAGAAAGCTTTGCAGGCTAGTAGATTTTTCCTTGCAGGTTAAAATTCCTCACCCTTCCACATCAATACTTCTAGAAGGAAAATATGTGAAGCCATGTTATTTACAATTGGTTGGCTATACAGGACATTTATAAAGCACACTTCTTACTGTGTCTGGTTGAGTCATGCTAGTGTGACCAAATCTAGTTCCTAATATCTCCCTTTGAGGTTCCTTCTCTACTCTTTCTAGTGTCTGGTTCTCAGAAATTAGTTACCCTTTGTCTTCACTTGTGTTTACCATATTTCTGCTTTGAAACTAGTAAAATACAGACCACAATCTCTGAAACAATGAGACAAAATAAACCTAAAGTTCTTAAGTTCTGATGTTAAGTATTTTCCTCTGTAGCAATAACAACACAGCAATAACAACAGAAAGTATGTTAGGTATCTGTTCTAAATAAAGTCCAAACGTATCATTTTTGCATTCAGAGAACTACTTAAAAGAGTTTTCCTGTGTGACTCTTCATAGATTTCCATCATGTGCACATATATAAATCTGACTCCTGCATGTCTTTGTATTTCAAAAGTAGTTCTTCCGTTCATAATCTATTCTACATACAGGCAAAACTAACAATTCAAACAGGTATCTGGCCATGAACTCATGCTTAAAATAAACACACTGCTAAAGACCTCTGGACTTTTGCATGCTGGTAGAGGACTCCTTATAAACTACTGATTTCACTTGTAGGTGTTGACTCAGCAGAACCCATGAAAAATATCCACAAAAATGTAAAGATGTGTACGACAATACTTTCTGGGAAAATACCCTAATAACCATGTATGTGCTAACACAATGTAACATCATGACAGTTCCATCTGCATGTACCCCAAAATTCACATATTATCTCTTCTATCTTGAAATTAACTCACCATCTCACTACTTCACCTGAAACACAAACACATATTTTTTAGGTATCATTTAAATGTTGACAATGCCAGATACCTCCTCTCAAACCTTGACATTGTTTTTCAACATTACTGGACAGCTATGGGCCCTTGGCTTACCTTACCACACTTTATTTCAAGTTTTCATGTACTGAACTGACTCTGAGGTTAAATCTAGCCATCATTCTACACATTCTAGTCATTTCCTTTGCTGAACTCTTGGACTCTCTTAAATACTCTTTTTCTTTCATGTATGCAACTTTTGTATATGGTTCAGGGGTTATAACATCTTTTAAAAAGTAGGGATTCATAAAGATAAATGTCATTTTATTAGAATGGAAAGTATCTCTTACTGTGTCATTTTTTACATATGTTTTGTAGGATGTCAAAATTGAATACCATCAAACATTTCTTATTTCATCAATACTATGTGATTGTTTCATTTCATGACATCTATGATTGCATTATTTTCATTTTTGTAAAATCTAAATGCAATGCTTTGCTTAGGTTTGAATCTTCCAAAAACTTCTAAATTTTAATTATTGATTCATATGTACTTAATATTTTCACTACCCTAACCATAACCTAATGTATATTTTACTTAAAGGACCTTCTCCAAATGAAAGAAAGCACCACTGTCGCTTCCAAGGGAAGCTATACAGTCATGCAAGACTGACTAATCAATGACACTTGCAAAAGAGCTGAGGCTCTGTAAGAGTCCAAAAAGTAACCCCTGAGCATCCTTACCTGACCTTAATACTATATGAGGTTAATTTTAATTAACATAGATGTTGCTTTACATAAAGCAAGAAAGTATCACCAAAAAGATACATAAAACTTAATAGTAATCTAGGCTAAATATCAAAGAGGTACCAAATCTTATATATTAGCCCCTGTGATAGCCTCCAGCTAAGCTTACAGTTTGTCACTACTGTGGTTCAATGATGTTAAAAAGCTATAGTAACAACTATGAGTTCAACAAAAATCTTTCAATTTCTTAGCTCAAATTATCTTTCAATAATAGAATCCTCAATACTCTTACAACTAAAAATTTTATGTGCACATAAGTAAATTTGTCTTTAAATAAGTAATTTACCTCAGATTAAAAGTTCTTTTAAAATAAAAATTTTGATAACCTCCTAATTGCCAAAAAGGGAGAAACTATGTCTGTTCCTAAATTAGAAATATATCACTTTTATTCCAATCAGTCTAAAAGAATGACATACAGCATATAGGCACAAAAATCTAAACTAAGACTGCTTTGGTTTACATCTGAGCTCCACTCTGTGGTAAGTGTATGATACTCAACAAGTATCATACACATATCAAGGGACCACCCAAGAGTGGTCCCTCGATGTCCAAGGATAATTGTTGCCAGGACTCTTGCAGACACTAAAATCTGCAGATGCTAAATGCCCTTATAGAAAATTGTGTAGTGTTTAAACAGAGCCTATAAAGATTTTCCTGTAAAAATTGTCATTTCTAGATTATTTATCATACCTAAGACAATGTAAATGCTATGCAAAAATTGTTAAATTATATTGTTTAAAAATAACAAAAAGTTTGTATATATTCACTATCAAAAATTGCTTTTCGGATATTTTCAATCTGTGGAAATTTGAGATGTGGAACTTGAAAATATATAGCTTTAAAAATTTGAATGTTGATACAAAAATATTCTCTGATGGGCACTCCTGCTAAATTCTAGAACTCACAGTGATATCCCCTGACTGTTTCCCTACCAGTGCCCTCTCAGTGAAGAATCTGCTGGAGAGATTGATGACCAAATACCCCATGACTCCAGGCAAGGATGACTCCTGTCACTGTAGTGGATAATTGATGCAAAAAAATGGAGGAACAAAGACCAAATACCTCTCTGAAATGAAACAAAATAATTAAACTAATGGCCAGTTGATATATTTGCCTATATTTTTCTTATTATCTTCCTGCTGTTCTTGAGCTGAAGTCTTTGCACTCTTGATTACTATATATCTGTATTCATCTCCAATGATCAGTTTTGAATTGGGTCTTTGAATTTGGAGGTCCTGATGTTTTTCCATTTTTCTACATTCTAGATAGAGGTTCTTTGTCAAAGGGACAATTGGCAAATTTTTTTCCCAACCCACGAGTTTTCTTTTCACTCTGTTGGTGATTCCTTTAGAAGTTTTTAATAAGATGAGATCCCAGTTGTTGATTCTTTGAAATAATTTATGTCAGTTTGAGTTTTATTCATGAACTCTCTGCCTGCACCTGTGTCCTGAAGATTTCAAACTACTTTGTCTTCCAATAGATTCAGTGTTTCTGTTTTAACATTCATACCTTTGATCCAATTTTACTTTAGTTTAGTGCACAGTGATAGGCATGAGTCTACTTTAATTCTTTGGAATGTGGAAATCCAATTTTTCTAGCATCACTTGTTAAAGACACTATCTTCCTGTGAACATTTTTGCCCCTTTTTCAAAAATAAGGTGGCTGAGTATCTTTGTAGTCATGTCTTTACCTTCTATTCTGTTCCACTGATCCTCAGATTTATTTATTTGCCAGTGCCATGTGGATTTTACTATAGCACTTTTATAGTACAATGTCAAGTCAGAAATTGTGATGCCTCCTTCTTTGCCTTTGTTGCCCCAGATTGCCATTGCTTTTCTAAGTCTCTTCTGGTTCCACATGAATTTTAGGAATTTGTTCTGTAGATCTGTGAGGTATGCTAAGGGTTTTTTGATCAGGGTTTCATTAAATTTGTGGATCAGTTTTGGGTGTGTGTTCACTTTCACTATGTTGGTTCTTCATATCCATGAACAAGAGGTATCTCCATTTTCTGAATTCCTCTTTGATTTCCTTTAAAGTACTGTAATTTTCTATATATAAATATTTTACTTCATTAGGTTGATTCCTAAGTATTTCATTTTTTGTATGTTATTGTGAAGTGCATACTTTCCCTAATTCCTGTCTCAACTGAATTTGTTGTTTGTGTACAAGAATGCTATTGGCTTTTGAGTATGAATTTTGTACTCAGCCAACCTCCTGAATTTGCTTCCCAAGTCTACAAGTCTGTTGGTGGAATTTTGCGGGTCTTTTATTTAGAGTATCACATCATTTGCAAATAATGATAATTTAACTTCTCTTTCCTATTCTTATTCCTTTTATATCTCTCTGTATTGTCTAATTCCCCTAGTAATGTTTCCAGAACTATATTGAATAGGAGGGGGATAGTGGACATTCTTGTTCCTAATTTTAGAATAGAAGCTTTCAGCTTTTGTCTGTTTAGTATTTTGTCTCTTGGTCTGTCATAAATGGCTTTTACCAGATAGAGGTAAAGACAAGAAATTTCAGATTTGCAACTTCCAATTTATCTACGACTTGTGGCCTTGTTCTGTGTGTGTTGGAAGCCAGAGATTGCCTTTTAATCTTTCATATTGACATTTTGCTAGTTTCCTCTGGATAAGCCAATTGTGAGGTCCCAGGTGTTTCTCAAATTGGGAACCCATCCACAGTGTAGGATAATGGGTCAGGCACCAGAGTTTCTCCTAACCTAGGTTATTGGGAAGGCAGTGAGGTATGAAGTTGGTCTCTCCACAAGTATGGCTTATCTAAGTTGTGGCTGGCTTGTTTTCCTGGCCTACATTGGCTACACTCAGGAGGGTCTCAATGGCAGCTGGCATATACCTAGGGTAGGGCTAGCTGTTTCTCCTCCTGGTCTGCAGAGGCTACCAGCTAGAGGCTCTTAATGGTGGCCTGCATGCATGTCTTGGTGGGGCTTGCAGCTTCTTCTACAGGCCCATTATGGTCCTCAATCAGTTTCCCACTTTACCTGCTGCCTCATATTGTTGTTGTTGCTTCACCTTATTCTGCACCCCTATCCCTGCCTGTCCATTGGGTGCAATCTAGTTGGGGTTCTACTGAGTCTCTGATTTTTCTGCTGGCCTCTAGTCACTGAGTTCCAGCAATGGAGGGAGTGGGCACTTGACTCAGATCTCTTCCTCACCAGTTACAGCAGCTCCTGTTCAATAGTGCAGAGAGCAGCTCATCTTGGCTCTTTCTCACCATTCATAGCAGCTCCTATTCAATGACAGGTAGAGGAGCCCCTCTCAGTTCCCTTTCTCATGAGTCACAGTGGTGGGGAGAGGAGCCCATCTTGGATTTCTTTCTCACCAGCCACTTCACTGTTATTTTTTTGGAAAGATCTTTCCTTTCATGAACATTAGCTTTCATACTGGCTTCTAGATTTAAGGGTCTACCTTCAGCTTCATTCGAACTATTTTGTCAGCTTTTGATGGAATTTTTAATTTCCTGAATACCCCTATAAATCTGTTGCATGCATTCTAATTCTTTTCTATATTGTTCATTCAAATTTTTATCATTTTCTTATGCTCTACTTTTATATACACCTGCATCAGATATACTCAATATTTGTCATAATAGTTGTTATTTTTACCTTACTCAAAGCTTATTATATCATTCATCATATAATTAATTTTTGTCTTCTTCTTAACCAAGAAAATCAATAAGAGTCATTATTTATAATCTTTAAATTCTGAAAATCTGATTTATCGGTGAAGTGTGGGCTGTGTTTTGTGGACAGTGCTTTTAGCTTTCCTGTCATTTCAGCACTTTTTACTTTTGTGCCATATTTTTGTTGCCAGGGCAGGACTGAACATATATTCCCATAATCTTCAATAAAGATAGTTGCTCTTCACATGCCACATACATTGTGCACTTGCAATTCTTTGGTTATACAAAAAAGCTTGAAATTTACTCATTGAGTTTATCACTGTAAAGAAACTGCTACCAATTCTAATGTAAAGGTGGTTGTAATATAAAGATGAAAAAACAAAGAAAATCAAAACAAAATGAGTACACAATCCAACAAAACAAATGCCTGGAATATTTTTTCCACATCATAATTTCTTCTCACGTGTCAGTGTCCCCAAATTGTCATGTACTTGGCCCAAGTGGCCAGTTTCCAAAGGTGCCTAACTCCACAAGTGGCATGCAACATCAGAGAAGGTCCCAATGGTGTAGTACCTTTCAGCAGCACACTATCAGTTCCTAAAAAAATCCTTTTCCTTTTGCTGACAAACACATTTTTAAACTGTTGATATGAACAGAATTTCCAAATGCAAAATGTCACTGGCAGCTGGTGCAATAAACTTGGAGTCCTGATCATGGATTCAGCTAGCTATGAGCAGTTAGTCACCTGTCTACCATCTTGTCAATAGTTAAGATGCTAATCTTTCCTTTTCATTGCTGTGTATGTAATCCAGTGAGCACTGCACATTTGTCAAATGAACTCCATGGAGCTGATGCTGAGAAAGATTTCCTCAGTGATCCTCAGCTGTTGATGAATGGCAGATTGTTAAACGAATGGCAGTGAGGCAAAACCCAGAGACTGAGACTCTGGGAAAGATCATATTCTGTTCATCCTACCTATAGGAAGGCTGACATCAGTGACAGCAGCAGCTGTCTGGAGGGAGGCTGGATATATATATATATATATATATATATATAACTTTTTGGAGTGCAGTTAGGATTTCAAAGACCCAAAAAATTTGGATGGAATGTTTGAAGTTAAATTTGCAGAGGCAATCAGCTCAGATGTGTGTAGCTAGAATTGGTACCAGAAAGACTTTAAGTCTGGTCCTGATTATCTTTACTGATCTTATTTCTTGTTTGCAGAGCGCTAGCCATTGTCAGTATTTGGATCTATTTATGAAGCAGACAGGGCAGGTCTCTCAGGTCACTCTCAAACCAGACCTGACATTCCCAGCTTTTATGTTATATGTTGAAGAGGGGGATGGAAAGAGGAGAGAACCTCTCAGGAATACCTGAGAGATGACAAATGTGATGGCATGAATCTAATTGGGAAAGAAATCTGGAGGAATCGGACTGTACCAAGAAGTCAGTGCCAGCATTTATCTATTGGTAATAACCTGCACACAATCCTGCAAAAACCAGGAGAAAAGTCTGAGAAGGCACTGCCCAGAGGAGAATCAAATTGATGAAGTGGAAACCATGAGCATTAATCCAAGAGTCAGACAGCCACTGTCCAATTTCTGAAGCCTTTTTTCTCAGTCTGTGATTGTATCTCATTATACTTGACTGATTAGGATAAAAATGACATTCCTCTCCAAGGAAGATAGGTAACACACCTTTTTCTGTAGTGAGATTAAAACTGTTTTTGAAGTGTTAATTCTGCCAAGATATCCTATTTTGTTCTGTAAGTTGAGAATAGAGTCAGCAGTTTGTGCGAGGCTGCCAGAAAGATCTTGAGGACAGTGGTAATCAGAGAGATAGTTAAACTTATGATGCTCATTGCTGTAGAAGCAGTGATATCTAAACAAATAAGCAGAGCGATTAAATGAATAGTTCTGTGTCCTGGACCTAGATTTTAATAGCAGGGTGAGGCACTGATTTCCTGGGACAATATTTAATTTTAAAAGAGGATTTGTAGATTTTACTGGCATTTTTGTTAATGACTCATAACAATGGTCAGCTACTGATGTAGCTGAAAACTGGAAGAGATCAGCAATTGGAGCTTATTATCATTACTTTGTTTTTATGTTTTGGATATATTTTTCTGCAGATGTTTAAAAGCAAGTTAACATGAAGTCTGTGTTAAATGAAATGGACTTCTTGATCTATTAAGGTCATGTAAGCTTCTGGAGGCACTATTCTTAGAACCATGTATAGAGCCTCTTAGCTCTTTTGTCAGTGTCAGATGCCAGGATGGGTCACAGTCTTGTCTAACCACACTGTTTTCTGTGAAACCATGGGAGAATTTCTTCCCTAGTGATCTTCTTAGCAACAATATATGCTTTTGATTTTCTTTCTCTGGTGTCCTGCAATCTCCCTTAAGAGGTTGGGTGACTCACCAAAGTTGCAGGATCTTTCAGAGAAAGGTATCCTCATGTCCTGGATCCTTCTTGACCTCAGAGGGCCAGGGTCAAAAATACTGGCTGTCTGCAGCCCAGTTACCTTTCTAGTTCTGGCCTCTAAACTTCAGTTGTTGAATACCCAGAAGAGATCAGTGACATTACTATTGAATTAGGAGCTCTGAATTTAACTATAATACTTTTACTTAAATATCATGTACTTTAAAATGTAAAATATAATCAAAGGAAAGTTATTTCTTATCAGCAATGGTTGTTCTAATAGTTGAATCCTTGTAGAATGTTAACAGACAAGAGTTACATAGTTTTACAAAGAAAACGAGATCAAAAGTCACACATAATATTTCAGCATGACAATCAGGGTATTATTTTTCTAACACAGTCAATAAAAGTGTGCATTTTAACATAGAACAGCTTTTTTAGTCAAACATCTCTTTCTGATCACTAGACATTAAATGACACAAAGATGCTCTCATTTACTGTGTTATGCTTTAACAGAATGTCATTGAAGTTTGTGACATTGCCTGGACTGTGCACTGTCCAAGCATCTGTAAGTGTGGTAACATTTGTATAGCCAAAACATCAGAGAATCCTTCAAAAATTATTTTTCACAGGTCATCTTATGTTGGTTTGACACACATTTCTTATAAATAGCTGAAGCACAAAAGAAAGCGAAATATCTGAGTCTAAAAGAAAATGGTTATCACCATCAACAATCCTTTTTATATCTTAGACCTATACATTTGAAAGGCATGAATATATTTAATAAACCATGAGATTGGCAATAATGATTGCCATAGCTATATGAAGATTCTTGTTTCTTAATTTAGTTTTGTACCAAGAGCATCTTTAAATCAGAAAATGTATTGTCTTATTCTTAGAAAACAACTTGACAATAACCAATGTAAACAAATTACAATATATTTACCAATGTTTCTTGAGGTGTCTCTTACAAGATTATGGAGATTATTGGGGTATTCGTAGTGGAAAAGGATTGGAGAAATATTTCCAGATGGCTCCTTCTTTATTCACCAAGGAGAGTCCTAACAGTTTTCTCAAGTGTAGAATTCCTATTTATCTTAACAAAGTGTTAATGATCTATGAGCCAGATCTTAACACTTAATAAAAATGAAAGACTAGAATTATTGTACACAGACAAGATATATCATACTTATAAAAGTAATTTTAACATCGTTTTGACTGGCCAATAACTGGCCAATTAAACATCTTTAATTTTGAGGACATCTGTAAACCAGTTTCATTTACAGATAAATGTTTTAAAAATCTAAAAAGACAAAAACAAAAAAAAATTTTTTTGAGCTCAAATAATATCTTTTTTAAGGAATCTTGGTAAAACTTGATGTCCTCCTTGTTTTGGAGTGAAATTGAGGGTGAAAAGGGGGCTGTAACAGATAAAAGACCTGAAATGGGATACAGAAGAATTTAAGAGATTGTATGAGGTATGCAAAGTAGGAATATTAGAGAAGGTAAATAACTCTTGAAGGTAGGGATTTTTTGTTTAGCTTTTGGCAGTAGTTGTCTAACTATGCAAATAGAGGGATCAAAAGTCCCATTCTTTGGTCACCTAGTGTCACTGAGATATTAGATGCTCAGGTTTCAATTCATTTTGGAGGCGGGATGAGGGAGAAAAAATGGAAGAATTTCCCATCTAGAGCAGAGAAAGGTAATTACCACACCTGGTGCAGCAAAACAATAGTGGCAAGAGGGCCTATACTGAACATGTTCAGTTAAAGTCAAGGCTGTTAGGAACATGGGTGAAGGGGCAAGTGGGTAATCACTTCAACTGACTAATCACCAAGGGTGCCGGTTTCCTTGGGAAGCATCCACCCATAATTAATGCTAGGTTCACAGGCAGAGAGGAGTGAGTCTATATTCCAAGTGGTGAGAAAAGGAGAGCAAAACTAGAGAATAGCTGACAGGTGTGGTTAAATGCTGTGGTTGTGGCTGCAGCAGTGAACAAAAGTGTATGGGAGAGTCATAAGGTACAAAGTATTAGAAGCTAGGAAAATGGAGTGAGTTTAAACAATCTGAAGCAATCAGCACGGCAGGACTGGGGAGATACCTGGAACACTGGGAAAGGTCTAAAATCACTGTTACTGAGTAGCCTCAGTGGAAAAGGCTCACAATAAGAAATTCCTTCTCAAAAAGAGCTTCCTATTACCATCCAAGTCACAGCACCATATGTTAGATTAATGGCAGAGGCAGCAGCTAGAGACAGAGGCAGTACGAAAGATGAAATTTTGTTCAGCCTACCTACAGGCACACTAACATCAAAGTGACAGCAGCAATTATCTGGAGGCAATCAGCCCAGGTGTATGTAGATAGAACAAATGCCAGGAAGATGTCAAGTCTGGTCCTAAAATATCTTTACTCTTCTTACTCCTTGTTTGCCAAGCCATTGTTAATACTGGGGAGTTTACTATATATAGTGGGCAGCCCAAGCATCTCAGGCCAGTCCTGACAGAAATGACTGACAGAAAAATTACTGTAAAACCCTTCTTACCAAATTTAAAGATTATCAGACATTTAAACAAAAGGGCTCCAAATGTGAGTTATATAAAGCCTATTGTCAAGTATAATCCTGTCTTTCTGGAATCTGGAGCCTGGATTGTCTCCTGATTAGGTAAAGCAAATATATTACCAGTCACTTAGTTTAAAATGTTCCAGTTTGTGTGTTCACTGTCAAATCAAAGGAGGTCATATTGGAGGAGGGAGGGATTCATCTAAAGCTAGCTGTAAAGAGATAGAGCCCAGAGTCAATTTGCCCAAACCACAATCTCATTATATGGCAGTGTGTCTATGTTATAGTAAGAAACACAAAGTGATAATGTGGAGATATGAAATTATTCATCAATATATATCCTAACACTTGCTTTATTTTTATCCATCTGTACATTACTCAGATCATTCACATTTTCTAGTGGGAAGAAAACTTATCTCTGGAACTCTGAAACCAGCATTTACACACTTTGTCACTTGCTTGGGGCTGAGAAGAGGTAAATGCTTATGTGTTCAGAAGGAAGAAGTTAGCAGCCCTCATCACTAAAGGAAAAGAAAAAGCTGTCTTTTAAACCTGTCATTTTACTGTCAATTGTATATGCAAGGAGTTTTGAGATATTCTCTCAGATATGCCATGAATAACAACAGTACACTTCTATTCCAGGTGAAAACAGAATGACTCAATAAGGGTACAAAGACCTGAGGAATACAAAATAAGTATAGGAGTGAGCTAAACTGCACAAAAATAGACTAACAAACAGGTGCATTGAATTGACTCCACCAGTTTCCTCTCCAAGTTACTACTCCTTCTCTATTTTCAATACATTACTTATATCTTTTGATGACTTTATAAAGATACCTTAATAATCAAAGCATATATTGCATTGTATTCACTTTCTGCTAAGATACACAACAATTAAAGTCTCTGCAGAGTCACTCATGAAAAAAACCCTTTTTATTATTTCCAGGTTGCATTAGTTCTTTTTACTCAACCATGTTATTATTTTGAATACTGGATACATTTATGAGATATGAGAGTTTAAGTAAATGAAATTCACACCAAAAGATTGGATCCTTTTGTCAAGTAACCTGCTGCCAACAGTCCACTAAATGGGCATTGACACCACGGAGATTTTAATCTCTAGAACTGTGGAAAGTTTGCAGACATCCTTGTTATGTGGATTTCCAACTGGCTGAAGTCAGAGCTTTCAAATTAGTAACACTCTGTTAGATTTAGTACCATATTATAATATATGCATACATTTTAGCTTCCCTCCAATAAATCCTGTTATGAAAATTTGAGACACTTAAAAACTTCTCTAGATCAATGTGCTCCATCATTAAAACCAGTCACTCAAACCTGCACCCCAAAAGTTCCTTAGAACAATTAAAATGTGCAAATGTTTATACTGAAATCATTCACCCTAAAAACTTTAGCAAATTGTAATTCTATGTGACACTGCATTACCTACTGTAGTCATGGAGATGTATGCCACCATTTTTTTGTTTTCTATGAGAGAAGCATTGTACTTTCTCATTAACATCTCTCAGTTTCTCCAACTCCACTATTTGCAACCATCATTATCTTCTATGCTTCTCTATAGTTATCAATTTTAAATGCTAAAAACTAGCATAATCAAGCTTTGTTTATGCATTGCATATTTCATACAATGATCTCTTGGCTAATGTACATTGTCACAAATGTGGAATTTCTTTTAAGCCTCAATAAAATTTCAGTGTATGAATAAATTTGGTATTATCATTCTAAGGCCATGGTTTGCTTGTAAAATGTTTAAGGCAGGGTAGTGATGATTTGGGTACAGGGTGTTTTGCTGTTCTAAATTTAACATAATAATGCACTTTCTGACCTCACTTGTCTATTAATACAGAAATAAGGGAGTAAGAATGTCCCTGAGTTTGTTACTTAAAACAGTGTAGCTCATTACTAACAGTCCTGTCTGATTCTTGGTTTTCTCATTTTCTATATTTGTACTATCTTTCATTTTGTTTGTGCATGCTTTATGACAAGACTCATAAAATGTTTTCCACACTAATTAGAAAGACTTTCACTTCATGGGGGAGTTCTATAGTTTTCTAGCTAAGTGGAAAAATTAAAGAGTTTCCCACATTCATTTTCTATTTATCCATCTATTTATCATCTATCTATATAAAATTTTTCTCTCATTTGAAGACTGTGTTGTAGAGCTAAAATGAAACAAGAAAAATAAATCATATCCCAAATTGTTTATGTTCAGATTTTATCTTCTAAGAATTTCTTAAGGTGTGTGATGGTACATGTGTACTTTTTAAGATTTTTTATATTGCATACAAAGAAATAGCTTCTCTTCACTGTCCTTTCATGTCAGTGCAGATCACTTTATATATTCAAAATTAGTTTCTTGAATTTTAGTATCTATATTGATTGCTTAAGTGAAGGCTTTTCCATATTGCTTATTCACATAAGAGTTTCTAACCTATGTGATTCTTTTCATGTACTTGACAACCACTATGTGTGCTGAAAGCTTTACCACAAAGTTTACATATATAGGGTTTCTCACCAGTGTGAACTCTTTCCTGAGTTCAACAGTGACTGTTTGTGCTGAAAGCCTTCCCACATTGCTCACATACATATGGTTTCTCCCCAGTGTGAGTCCATTTATGTCTTTCACAAGAACAGTGAGAAGTGAAAGCCTTCCCACATTGCTTGCACACATAAGGTTTCTCCCCAGTGTGTGTTCTTTCATGTTTTTGACAGTCACCACGTGTGCTGAAAGCTTTCCCACATTGCTTACATACATAGGGTTTCTCCCCAGTGTGAGTTCATTCATGAATTTGACAATGAGTGTGTTGACTGAAAGCGTTCCCACACTGCATACATACATAGGGTTTCTCACCAATGTGAATTCTTTCATGTGTTCGACAATGACTATTCGTGCTGAAAGCTTTCCCACACTGCTTGCATACATAGGGTTTTTCCCCAGTGTGGGTTCGTTTATGTCTTTCACAAGAACAGCGAGAAGTAAAAGCCTTCCCACATTGCTTGCATACATAGGGTTTTTCCCCAGTGTGAGTCCTTTCATGCTTTTGACAATCACTACGTGTGCTGAAAGCTTTCCCACATTGCTTACATACATAGGGCTTCTCACCACTTTGAGTTCGTTCACGAATCTGACAATGACTGTGTTGGCTGAAAGCTTTTCCACATTGCTTACATACATGGGGTTTTCTGCCAATGTCGGTACTTTCATGACTATCAAATGATTTGAAGGATTTTCCACAGTCTGTATATAAACTGGATTTTTCTCCACTGTGTGTTCTTTCATGTTTTTGAATATCATTGAGAGAAGTAAAATCTTTTCCACATTGTATAGATACATAGGTATTCACCATGCTGTGATTTCCTTCATGGATTTGAACATGGTTGAGTGTATGGAAAGCTTTCATATCCGTCTTATAGAAAAAGGGTTCTTCTTCAAGGTTTCTTTCTTCAGTCTGATCAGAGTAAGATTTTTCATGTTCTCTATATTCACATAAATTCTTTCCAAGGTTTGACTTTGCGTCATCCTGAAAGGACTGGAAGTCAGTGTAGGTTTTCCCATTTCTGTGGCAGTTCAGTTCAAATCCATGGTACTTACATGATTTAAGTCCTGTGTTAACAATGATGGACGTAAGTGGTGATGAATGACCAATCCAAAGCTTTCCATGAGCAACACTTTCATCTGGTTTTGTACAAAGAAGTTTCATGTGCACATTATGATTGGAAGTCATAAAAACCATTTCCCTATATTGATCAAATAATTTATGTTGATGGCATTTCTTTAAGTCTTCATTTCTGTCAAAGAAACAAATAACAAATCACAACCAATCACAATGAAAGTATCTTTATATTAAGGGTTTACCAGGAAGAGGTCTATTTTGATTCTCCTAAGAAAATAATATCATGAATTTACTGTATACTCTAAATGACTGCTTGTAAATAGCTTTTGACAAAACAGCATTAATTTGGTATTTATAATTGAAATATTGTAAGGTTTGCAATATATAATACTATTTTTGGGTGACTGGTATATACTTATATGACAGACTACATTTGATACACTTTTCCTCTGTGATTCTACTTCTGCCCCTTCCACTGAGTCTCTTTATCCTCTTCAAAATATTTGCCTCACTTTTTTACCTTTTCTCTTTTATTTTACTTATTAACATTTTGCATTTCTCATACAAAATGTAACATGTAATATTAAATGTTCTGTGTCCTTGTCATTTAATGCAATATGGGTTCCATATCCATCCTTTTTTTTTTTTTTTTTGGCAAGTGACAAAGTTTCACGTAACCTTATAGTCCATCATACATACACACCACATTATTTTCAGTGTTACAGAATTAACCAAGAGGTTTTGTGTTGAGCTACATTCTCAGAGTTATGTATCTTTTACCATGATATAGAATTTCATTAATATTAAGTTGCTGAGTTGGAGTATGAAGTTTTAATGAAACATAAAAAAGAAACAATTTCAAAACAAAATAATTGGAGATTAACAATGGTTCATATATTGTGTATCGGTATCTTCAAAATAGTTGCTCCGATTGTAAGATATACACATGAAAAAATGATCAAACAATGAAGGTACAAACCACTCTTTTTGATGAACTAATATAGATTAGTAGTATAATTAATTATCTTGGAGATAACTTTCTTTTGTCCTTCCTACTTTCCCTCATCTCAGTTGTTCTTACCTCTTGAGCAGTTTCTTCCATTTTCACAATATCTATTTTACATTTTGGATTCAATTTACTCTTTTTTCTATACTAGGGAGAATATACAATGTTTACATATGTAAGTCTCATTTATTTCACTTATGAGTATGACCTCAAGTTGCATCAATTTACCTTTTAAATCTTGGGTTTATCCTTATTTATAGGTGAATAATATTCCATTGTATAAAAACATTACTTTGCTTCCATTCAGTGGTTGATGGGCATTTGGGTTGTTTCTAAGATGTAGCTATTATAAATTATGCTGCTATAAAGATAGGTGCATATACATCACCCTGGTATGATGTTTTCAAGTCTTTTGAGAAAATACCCAGAAGTGGAATAACTGGGAATAAATGGGACCTTTAAGCCGAGATATTTTAGGAATCTGCACCTTGATTTCCACAGTGGTTTTTCCAGTCTATACTCCCACCAACAGTGAAGAACAATTTATTTGTCCACCAAACAGCCCCACTGGTATTTGTTATTGGTTGATTTCTTGATGATACCTACTTTCTGGTATGAGAAGAAATCTCAGTGTTGTTTTAATTTGCATTTCTTGAATGACAAATGATGTGGAACATATTTTTAATATATTTATTTTCTATTTGTACATATTCATCTTAGATGTCCCTTTTGGATTGGGTTTTTGAATGTGGGAGGGCCTGAATTTTTCAATTATTTGTACATTCTAGATAGAAGTTCTTTGTCTGAGGAACAGCTAATTTTTTTTTTTACTATGCTGAGGGTTATTTTTTTCCTCTGTTGAACATCACTTGATGAGATCTCGCTGTTCTTTGAAACACTTTCCATGCAGTTTGTGCTCTGTTTATGAATTCTCTGCCTACTCCTATGTCTTCAAGTCTTCTATCTACCTTATCTTCCAGTTGATTTCTATTTTAAAATTTAGATCTTTAATCCATTTTGAATTTATTTTAGTGCATTGTGAAAGACAATTTTTCCAGCACCACTTATTAAAGAGGCTATTTATTTTTCTGTGAACATGTTTGGTGCTTTTGTCAAAGAAAAGTAGCCAACTTTAACTTTAGTTGTGTCTGCATCTTCTAATCTGTTCCACTGATCTTCAGATCTGTTTTTCTGCCACTACCATGCTGACTTTATCACAGTACCTTTGTAGTATAATTTCAAATCAGAGATTATGCTGCCTCTTACTTTGCCTTTGGTGCCAAGGACTGCCATTGGTATTCTAGGTCTCTATTTTCAAATGAATTTTAGGAATGTTTTCTGTAGATCTGTGAGATATGCTAATGGTATTTTGATTCAGGTTCCATTAAAACTATGTATCAGTTTTTAGAGTATGGCCATTTTCTCAATGTTGGTTCTTCCTACCTAAGAGCAAGGGATATCTCCACTTTCTGAAATCCTCTTCAATATCCATATCATAGTACTATAATTTTTAATATATATATCTTTTACATCCTTTGTTAGATTCATCCCCAAATATATAAGTTTTGGGATGCTAGCTTGAAAGTGATGATTTCCATAATTTCTTCAGTGAATCTTGTTTGTGTAAAGGAATACCTCCCTCCAGGAATGAGTTAGGGAGAACTGCTTCTTTTTCAAGTTTATTAAAGAGTTTGAGGAGTATTGGTGTTAAATCTTCTATAGATATCTTACAAAACACAGCTATGAATCCCTGAGGACATGGGTTTCTCTTTGTTGGTAAATTTGTGTTTTGGTTATTTTGTCTCATTGCTGAGACAAAATACCCAATGTCCAACATTAAAGAAGAATAGGTTTATTTAGCTCAGTTTGTGGAAGTTTAAGTCTTTACTTGGCTGTCTCCAAAGTAGAGTAGCACATATCACAGAGCAACAACAGCTCATGGTGTCAGAAAACAGCACAAAGATCACCAACACAACAAAAGAAGCATGGAGATAAGACTGTCTCTTATATTGTATGTAGGCTACCCACTCTAGGGTGAATGTAGCAGTCACACCCATAATCCCATCAGTGGACCCTGAATCAATCATATATTCAAGAAGCCTGCAACCATGATTATGTGATGCTTTGAGGGCACATCCAGACACAAAGCATAACAGTTTTTAAATAAATTCCCAATTTCACTAACTGATACTGGGTTATTTGATATTTTTATAACCTCTTGATTCAGCTTTGGTAGTTCATACATTTCTAGGAATCTGTCCATTTCTGCTGTGTTTTCAAGCCTGTTCAAGTAAGGATGTTCAAGGAAGGCACTGATAATCTTCTGAATTTCCACAGGCTCTGTAGTGATTTTACCCATTTCAGTTCTCATTGTATGAACTTGAGCTTTTTCTTTCCTTTTGTTCATAAGGTTGTAAAGGGGTTTATTATTGTTTCAAAGAACCAGCTCAATTCATTAAAAGTTTGTATTGTTTTCTTAGTCTCAATTGCATTAATTTCTGTTGTGATTATTATAATTTCCTCCCCTCTATGAGCTTTTTTTTTCTTTCTTTCTTTCTCTCTCTCTCTCTCTCTCTCTCTCTCTCTCTCTCTCTCTCTCTTTTTTAGCTTGAGGTACAGTATTAGGTTATTTGTGCTCATTTTGCTTTCTTGATGTGAAAGTTCACTGGTATAGATTTACCCCTTAGGACTTCTTTCATTGTGTTCCATGGGCTCTGGTATGTTGTATTTGTATTTTTGTTTGATATTGTTTAATTTCTTCCTTAATTTCATCTGTGACCCACTGGTTGTTCAGGAGGATGTTATTTATTTTCCATGTGCTTATAGGTTTTGCAGTTTCTTTTGCCTTTATTTTCCAATTTCTTTGTACTTTGTTATGGTCAGATAAAATATGTGGGATACTTTCAATTCCTTTCCATTTCCTAAAGCATGTTCTGCGGGCTAGTATGCTAAAAATTAAAATAATTGATTAAAAGATAACTAACAAAAATAGTTACTTAAAAAGATAGTTATTAGTAATATTGTCATTCTGTACTGAGCTCATTACCCTAGTAACCAAGCATCAACCACATAGTTATAAATTAACTAACCACGTCGTTCTGCTATTCTGTAATGCGTCACCCCCCCACCTTAGTGATCTGTGTGCTATGTCAACTTTTGTTCCCCTTGTAAGAGACAAATGATACTGTGTCAACCATTGTTCCCTTCATGAGAGACAAATGTTCCTGGAATTGGCAGACCAAGTGCTATGAATTGGCTAACCACCCACTGTGAAATGCCTCTTACATCAAGCAAAAGGGAACAAAGGCCCACCTTATTTCTGTTTCTCATCACTATGTACTTAATGATCAATGAGCTAATCATAAATGAACTGTAAAAATCAGTCAAAACTCTAACTCAGTTGCACAGCTTTGCAAATTCCATCTGCACTGCGTCGCTGGGCCAGCTAAAATAAAAGCGCTTCTTTTAAAAAAGACATCTTGCCCCATTTATCATCTTGGGGTCTTGCCCCGTTTTTCATCATGGGGCCCTGTTTTTTGAGTAGAGTACAACCGTATATGGTCTATTTTACAGGATGTTCCATGGATTGCTGAGAACAATGTGTACTCTGATGCTGTTGAATGGAACATTCTATAAATGTTTTCTAGGGGCTGGGGATTTAGCTCCACGGCATAAGCGCCTGCCTTGTAAGCAGACAGTCGTGAGTTCGATCCCTGGTACTGATAAAAAGGAAAAAGACAAAAAAATGTTTTCTAAGTCTATTTGTTCAAGTTTGATTCAGTTCTGTTCTTTCCTGACTTTTCTGAATATCTCTATTATCTCTGTATGACAATGACATCTTCAAGTCCCTTGTTACCACTGTTATTGCTTATTTGATTTTTCATTTTTGTTAATATTGTCACATATAGTTGGATGCTTCCATATGTGGTGTATATACATTATGATTATTATCTCTTTCTCTTGAATTTTCCCCTAACAAGTATGTAGTGATCTTTCTTTCTTTGGATTATTTCTGGCTTGAAGTTCACCTTGTCTGCATATAGAATAGCTACTGATGCTTTTTTCAGGGTTTCTGTGGCAAGGAGTATAGTTTTTCATCTTGTGACTTTCAGTCTGTTTATTTTTTAGTTAAATAGTTTTCTTGCATACAGCATATTGTTGGAATTCACTTGTTGATCCACTCTGCAGTGAATTCCTTTGGACTGAAATGAGGCCATCTACATTAATTGTTAAAACTGATATATATTGATTTATTTTTGTCATATTATTTTCCTGTTGTTTGTTCCCTGTTCCCATTTGTTTAACTGCTTGTCCTGCTTGGTGGTTTTTTTTACTGTTGTTGTTCTAGGAATTGTGATCAATTTTTTCACTATCTAGAATATCTTTAAGTACTCTCTGTAGGTTTGTTTTTGTGGTGATGAATTTCTTCAGTTACTCTTTGTCATGAAAGTATATTATTTCTTCATTAATTTTGATAGTTTCACAGGGAACATAAATCTGGGTTTTTTCAGGATTTGAAATATTTTTGGAGGGTTTATGTTCAGAAGTTGGCCATGATTCTAATGAGTTTTCCTTTATATATGATATGTTTCTTTTTTCTAACCACTTTTAATATTCTATTTATGTGCTGAACTCCTAGGATGGTGATTATTATGTATCTGGTTGTGGTTTTATTGTGGTTTTGGCTTTGGAGTTCTATATTCTTCACATGTCAGATTTTGTTCCCATGCTTGAGAAATTTTCTGGTATTAATTTCTGTCAATACTTTATGTCGTTTCTGTTAACTTCTTTTTCATTGACACCAATGAGTATTATATTGTTTTTCTTTGTATCATCTTGGAGCTCTTGAATTATTATTTCATAGTCCTGTTATTTTTTAGAAACCTTCCCTTGCATGATTGCTAAATGTGATCCTGTCTTCAAGCTCTGAAAGTCTATCTTTAGTTTCTATCAAGTGGTTTTGCCAGCTTTCAACAGAAGTTTTAATTTCATGGATATCTCTTTGAATCTATTTTATGCATTCTATTTCTTTCCTATTTTATTCATTGAGGGTTTCTACCATTTTCCTATCTTCTTATATTTTCTTATTTTGTCTTCTCTAGCTATGTTGAGAAATTACTTCATTATTATTGTCTTTCTTTTTTATTGAGAGATTATTGCTGATCTGATTTCCTCTGTAGCTTTACTGATTTGTTTTTGGCCTTCATATCTCAGCTTTCCAATATGCTAGGAATTCATGTATCCACCATCCTTCCCAGGCTATCCTATTTTTTCTCTCTACTTATCTGTGAATGGAATCTAGGCTGTTTCCGGATCTTTGCTTTTGTAAGTGGATATACATGTCAGTATAACATGATTATTTTAACTTTTGGGAAATAAACCCAGTAAAATGATACATGAATAAAATGGAATTTCTATATTTACTTTTTGAGGAATCTCTATACACATTTTCAAAGATGTTATATCACAATGACACTTCTACCAAACTTATGAGAAGATGACTTCTAATACTTCAAAAACAAAAAGAATGAATGCTCTGGAAGATGGCTTAAAAACAGCAATTATCAAAATATGAGGCATTCATCTGGATTTTATAATTAAAATTAAACTTTAAATACTTCCTCAAGCTTACCGATTTTTCAAATAAAGAATGTGTAAATTTAAATAGATATAGCATCATTTGCATAATTGTCTGATTCATATCCTGCACTTGGCTTTCAACCTAAACACAATTATTTTATATACATCCATGATTAATGTCTATACACATTTTCATATAAGTTTTACAATCTTGAGGATGGAAAATGTTTATTCTTATATATATTTTATAATCTAACTTGTAGCTCAACATCAATACTCCATATTTCAGATGTTAACATATTTCAAATATTCAACTGTTAGATTCTAGATACTCAAATGTATCAATCTTTGGAGAAATTTTGCGAGATTAAAGAAATTTGAACATTGTTTCAGTTTTTGTAGTTTCTTTGGTTCTAATATTTCTGAACTTTCAAAATATTTCTCTAGTAAATGCAAATTACCTTAGATTTTTTCTATAACTGTTGTACTCCTCTTCAACTTGGTAGTCATCCCAGTTCCTTTCTAAAGTATTGAAAAAGAAATATGATAACTGATAGGGACTCTGGAGAACATGGCGGACAGACAACAGCAACTACTGAACGCTCTCTAAAGGCTCGGCTCAGAGGCCAGGAATGATGCGGACTAAGGAGATACGAACCAGTAGAGATATGCTCTGCTGACTCAGGAACGAACTGGGCTGAGAGAATCCAACTTGGAATACAGTCCTGGCGCTAAAATAGGAACAGAAAAATCTCGGTGTGGAGGCTCGACTCCGCGCCATTGGAAACCGCGGTTTGGATTTCCCGCCGCGTGGCGGCCGGCTACCTCCACAGCGGCTCAGCAAGGAGAGACGCGACTGCCGAGCTCTGGGAACGGGCGTCTGGGAACGGAGTCAGAAACGCGACGGACAGGAAGGAAGGCTGACTGGTGGCGAGGTGAGCGAGGAACTGACTCCCTATCGCAGTCTGACTCCAGCGGAGGATTTTCTGGGCGCGGGCAGTCCTGTAAGAGCAGGGCGCGGTGGCAACTGCAGCCGCGCATTTCCCTCTCGGAAGGGATTGGTGAAAGGTGCCTGGCCGGAGGGACGCTGCTCGCGGACTCCCTAGGCTGGCCTAGCCCAGATCCCAGAGCCTGACGCTGGCCCGGAGGAGCGACCGACTTCTGCGTAGGCTGCCTCCTCCGCAACTCCCTGGGGCGCAGCGGTGAGCTGGAACAACTAGCCAGCGCAATTCGATGAAGCTGTAGCTGACAGGCAGGGAAGCCGGGCCTCCTGTGTAAGATTACATTTTATAAGGAACAGAAAATATGGGGAAGGGAAGCAACAAAAAAGGCTCCTCGACCCCCAATCCTGAGAATCAGGCAATAGTGGACACTGTACCAATATACATTAAGCGCCATTTAGAAAGCCTCATAGACCAATTCAGGAATGAAGTTATCAATGACCTGAAGCTAGAAGTATGCAGAATAGTTAGAGAAATGCTAAGCACCACCCAGGAAAAAGCAGATGGTGGAGTGGAAGAACAGAAAAAGAGGGGAGAATTGCATGATGGAGAAAACAGAGAAAGCATTGAGTATGTGAAGCAGGTGCAAAGGGACTATCAAGAAATCAAGAAGTCTACCCAAGACTGGCATAACAGCTTGAAAGAAACTAAGGACAGACTATCTGAATTGGAGGGCAGACTTGAAACATGGGAGAATGAAATGAAAAACTTCTTAAAAATAACAAAGAAACACACAGCAATAATACAAAGACAAGAAGATGATAAGAGGAGCCATAACTTAAGGATTAAGAACATAAAAGAAGAAGTAGGGACACAAACAAGTGAACTACAAAAGCTACTCACAGAAATAATCCAGGAGAATTTTCCTAATTTAGCAAAAGGTAAAGATACTCAAATGTATGAGGCATACAGGACCCCAGCTACCTACAACCCTAACAGAGAAACACCCAGGCATATAATAATAAAAATTCCAGAAATTCAATACAAGAACAGAATATTAAAAGCTGTAAGAGACAAGAAACAGATCACTTACAAGGGAAGACCCATCAAAATTACAGCAGATTTCTCTTCACAAACCATCAAATCACGAAGAGCATGGGGAGAAATAATTCAAGCTTTGAAAGATAATAATCTACAGCCAAGATTGAGATATCCTGCACAACTGTCCCTGGAAATTGATGGAAAAACGAGGTGCTTCCAAGATAAAGAGGAACTGGGGGAATTTGCAACCACCAATTCAACCCTACAGAAAGTATTGCAGGATATTCTAAAAAAAGAAAAATACAAAGAACCCAGAAATAGGGGCGGGGAGGCCACAACGAATAGAGCAGAGAACAAAACGAAGAAGACAAACTGACAGCTACTGACAGAAAAAGAGCTCAACAGAAATGAGACAGAGAAGATTGGATGATAGGCACAGCTTTTTTTGGAGAAAATGACATCTTAATAGGTAATGCTGATTTAGTACCATCTTGTTTTGAAGTCTCATCTAGCTTTTGTTCTTCTGTCTCCAATGGTCTAAACAGGTTGTATCTTATTGGATTGTACTATGTACGATAGTATAAGAAAAAACCTTTTAAAGACAAGGAGATTATACAGAGACCATTGTTCATTTTCTGTTAGTCGATTCTAAATACTCTATAATGCTGTCATTCTCTTAAATGGATTTACATTGTTTTGATATACTTAATGCTACAGTATATGAAGTTTTACTCAAGGACTTCAGGGAGGGAGTCAATATGGTAACTATTTTGGGGTCAGGATTAGCTGGTGGTGAAACACTATTCTGCTTAAATGGTTATGTTTTGATCTGCCCTGTTTCGCTGTTATGCCCTCTTTTTTTCTCAATCTCCACTCCATTATTTACTTTTTTATTTTTATCCATTTAATTACAGGGAAAAATATAGCAGGATATAATATAGTAACCCACTTTGACTTTCTATTATCTCGATTTGAAGCCCTGTATTACTCTCACCATCTTGTTTTTGACTGAGGTTCCTATATTCTGTTTTGCTGGATAGTATCAGGTTCGAAAGTTTAGGCATCAGCTGAGAAGATAATGAGATTCATTATAACGCCCATTCTCGTTGACTTTTATCTACTTTTGAAGACCTACAATGTCTCCAATGTTTTGGTTTTGTCGGTTTTATTCTTTACGGTTTTGTTCAATTGTATTACAACTAATGATATAGGCAATTCTATTAGAAATAGCGGGAGGCATTAGGGTAACCATTGTTGATCACCTTGTATTATGTTTTTATATTATCTATTATGTCCACCCTTTTGACTTGACCGATTCTGTTCTGTTATGTCACATTTGGTTTTACTCTCTTCCAAAAAAGCAACAAGAACCGTGGGAGCAATGAAACCCAAAATGTGTAATAGTCACTGTACAAAAGAGAGGAAAAGAAAGTGCTCTAAACTATATAACTGCATGTATATTTAAAAGTATAAGATAGAAAATGATATCACAGAGTTTTATTGGATCATTGAACAGAACTGTTTGCAGTATCATTGGTGGAATGTCCACTCTACAAGCTTTAATTTTGTGACTTGAACAATTATTTCTAAGATGGCAATATGTAATACATTAACTAGTGATTTCCTACTGCGCATTTTTTTATTCTGTAAATCTGTATAACTTGTACCCCTTCACTGTTTTTTTTTCTTTCTTTTCTTTTCTCTTTAAATAAAAATTAAAAAAAAAGGAAATATGATAACTTAATACACTAATGAAAAGTATTATATTCCATTTGATTCATCATATAATGTGACCATATCTGGAAAATTCATCAAAATGTTTCCACAGTCCAATTAAGAAACTACACTGATGAGGAACAATCAATACTGTCTCATTAAATAAATGTGAAAATGTTATCTTCCTTACCTACAGCAGCCACATTCCAAAAGTTTTCCCACATCACATCTCTATAGATCATCTTTTGGGATAGATCCAGTAAAGTCCACTCCTCCCTGGTGAAAGTCACAGCCACATCTTCAAAGGTCACTGCCTTCTATGTCATCAGAAATATATTTGCAGGAAGAAGAGTGAGGCTCACAAAACGAACTGTTTTTTTCTACTCATAAAAAGTTGAAATAAGGCTGACTCCTACAAATGTTTACTTCAGGCTTTAGTCATCAAATACTAATTCTCATTCTATAAGTGCTTGTCACATAACAATTTTGATGCCAGTGGGAACTCATTACTAAATACATAGAAGAATGAGAATCTAGTTCTCCTTCTGGTTTAATGTAATTTTATTTCTGCACTCTCTCTAAAGAAACGCTCATAGGAGACTGCTAAGTCATACTTGAAGGAAACAAAAAAAACCACTTATGTATATGAAAATCTAATGACTTATTCTGACAGATCATAGAAAAATATCAGTATTTTTAAACTTATCATTTAGGAAAAAGATTACTTCCCCCTCTGATTATATTTAGACAGCACTGTGAAAGTTGAAAGTGGTTTCATAGAAAAAACTTTAATTAAATACAAAGTAAAATTCATGAATGGTAAGTTAAAATGTTACTGAAGAACTTTTTTTTTTTACTGGAGAATATCATTGAAATTAGATTAAGGTAGAGATTATCTTATAGCTCAATTACATAGAATGCTTGTTATAGAAATATAAAAACTTCTAAGGTGTAGTAGAAAAAGAAATATGGGGGTATAAATAAACCAAGTGAATATCATGCCTCACATCACAGGTAAGGGCTGTTCACTCAGCCTAGGGAGGGTTCCAGGACTGACCAAGGGTCCACTGTCAGCCACACATTGTGATTCACATGCTGAGGTCAGGGACAGCCTCATGATTGACCATCCAATATGTCACCTTTAAGTCCAGGTTGGGGCCTTTGTGCTCTGCTGAGGGAGAATATCAAGACCTACTGATCAAGCATCCTACCCACAACTGCACATCAACAGCTGCCTGTGGGATCTCCTTAGCACATGACAGCAGAGGTGACAGCAGACACATGATTAAAGATAACAGGAGAGTTTTGCTTAAGGACTGAAGTGTTACACTACAAAAGAGATGAGCCAGAGAAAACTTAGGAGATAGATTTGGAAAAGGGAAGTAGTAAAGAGGAATCTCTTAGCATCCCTTGGGAGGACTGAGATCAGACCAGTAGAATCCCAAAGCCAGTATTTTATTGAGGAAGGCTAGGTTTCAAGATAAAATCATTAGAATGGGTTGCCCTGAAAAAGAAGACACAATACTAGTATTTTGAGCTCTGATACTGCTGCCTACATCCAGCAGAAACTAGTTACATGAAGTATAATAGGCTAAGATATGAATGGTCTTCTTTCACTAAAATCATAATCTTTTGCTTATGAATATCTATGAATGGTTCCTATATTTGTCAATATTCACTTGTCATTCGATGTCAATGATGTCAGTTAATTTACTACTGTACTCAAGGTAACATACAAGTGAATAACAACTTGTTTTCCCTCTAGATCAATACATGGAATTCCTGGAGATCACAGTATAAAATGGATATATATATATACATTAGTGCACGGGGAAGCAAGGCAACTGAAGATCCTCAACATCCCCAAAAGCAGAGCAAACGGGCACATACAGAAAGGAAAAAAATATCAGACAGCAGAACTCTACACAAATTTTATAGATGCATAAAACCAGATGGTTTAAAGAATAAATGAATCAAAAGTACACATCATTATCACTCAGTATGCTCAAGGTTGATTCAGAGGAAGTAAATAGATTAGACAAGCTGACCACAGCAGCTCCAAATATGAATGATACATTCAAGAAAAATACAGAATTCTCAAGATGATATCAGGTAGAATTACCTGAAATAAAAATTCCTAACTCCAGAAATGAGCAATGTAAAGATACTCTGATTGAAATCCACAATATGGTAAACTATTCAGTAGTTTTCAAATAGACAACAAAAGAGAAGAAAAGATAACACTAAACAACACTAAACATCAATTAATGCAATCTGAGTTCAAGAAAAACTAGAAAATAACATGGCACTAATAATCTGTTTATAAAAATCATAGTGGAAAATTTTGCAAACATCAAAAAATGTTAAAAGTAGAAATGAGGATTAGATAATATACTAACTCTATAATGAAAAAACTCACCTAGGTATATCTTTATTAAATTTTCTCCTAGCCAAAAACAACAAACATTTTAAAGCAGAGTAAAAACAAAAAAATCACATAGCTTAATGGTCAAAAGAATTTGGAGTGAAGTATTTCAAGCCCTAAAAGCGAGTAACTTCCAACTTAGTTTAAGTTATCCAGCAACTCTATCCTTCAAAATAGATGTAGAATTAAAGGCATTTAATGAAAAAGACCAACTTAGGAGACATGAATGCTAAACAAGAAGTTCAGGAAATATTCAAGAATATCCCAGAGAGAAACACCAAAATCAATACAGATATTCCTTGTTTAATGAACTACTTGTTTTAATTACTGTCTAGACTTACACCAGAGGCACACTCTTTCTGATTTAAGATCAGCCACTTCGAATTGGGACCAATCTTTTTTGTACAGTTCTGTGCATATTGTTGACAGAGCCTCTGCATTTTTTGGGTACTCTTTATTACAGTACTGATTTTTTGCTGGTTGTAGTGTATAGCAGGGAGATTTTACGTTCTGTTATATAAAGGACCCTGGAGTTGTAACTGAGCTCACATAATGAACAAGTTGGGTTATGACTGGAATTTTAGGTTTCACTTATAACCAAAGTCTTGAGTTATGACCTAAATGTAGCCTGTAGCTGTAAATACTCACAATGTCAGAAAAGTGTATGTAAGCATTTATAAGCATCAGTCTGAGCTCAGAGGCATGTTTGTGGACTAGTTTGGTTAGCACTTTATATAATTGCTATGACTGCTATTATCAAAATGGCCTCAAAAAACTAGAAAAGAAGCTAAGGAAGAAAAGGAAGACAGGGCTGGGGATTTAGCTGAGCGGCATAAGTGCCTGCCTTGCAGTGCGCAGTGGTGAGTTTGATCCCTGGTACCAGAAAAAGAAAAAGAAAAAAGAGAGAGAGAGAGAGAGAGAGAGAGAGAGAGAGAGAGAGAGAGAGAGAGAGAAGAGAGAGAGAGAGAGAGAGAGAGAGAGAGAGAGAGAAGAGAGAGAGAGAGAGAGAGAGAGAGAGAGAGAGAGAGAGAGAGAGAGAAAAGAAAAGGAAGACAAGGAAAGAAATCACAATAAAAAAGAAGCAAACTGTGGAGAAAAGTTGCATTTGTGTGCTCAATGTTGCTAGTATATATGGCATGTCAAAATCCACCTTCTTGACAATCTTATGGAGAAAAGATTAGTATAAGGAAGCCAGTATTGCTAAAGTTGTTACTCAGATTTTTAAATCATAATCAACAATGTTAGACTTGGTGGAAAGCCAATTACTACTTTGGAAAAATGAAAGGCAGGTGACAGGTTATTATCTATCTGAGTTTATGATTTTTGAAAAAGCTAGAGCTGGGGGCTGGGGATTTAGCTCAGTGGCATAAGCACCTGCCTTGCAAGCAGGCGGTCGTGAGTTCGATCCCCGGTACCGATTAAAAAAAAAAAAGAAGAAGAAAGAAAAAGCTAGGGCTATAAATTCAGACCTTGCAAAGGAAAATCTGTTAAAGAGTGATAATGATGAAACATTTCATGCCAGTAGGGGATGGTTTCACAATTGTAAAGTGAGAATAACAGATCACAGAATAACTAGGCATGGTAAGGCACCTGGTGTTGATGGAAGGGCTGCTGAAAATTACATACAATACTTCAAAATGATGACCCAGAGAAATGGCTATTGCACTCAAGTTTTCAACTGTGATAAGTTGGCCTTTTCTGGAAGAAAATTCCCAAGAAAATATACATTACATGGGAAGAAAATAAAATGCCAGGCCACAAGGTGGCTAGCCTTATTGCTATGTTCTAATGTGAGGGGTGACCTCAAGATAATGTTTACCACTCTATTACCTTAGAGTAAATGTTCAGAAAACAAAGTCATAAAGAATAGGCTGTGGGTTATTTGGAGGCCTAACACAGGAGCCTGGGTAATAAGAGTATTTTCTCTTCTGTGGATCAGGAAGGTCATCTGTCCCTCTGTTAAGAAAAATCTAAAGTACAAAAAAAAATCTAATGCTCATGGCTTTCATCATGTACAATGCTCCTGTTCATATATGAGATTTGGGAGATTTGAGTGAAGAATTCCCATGACTCTCAATTGAATTCCTCTCAAATACTCTCTTCTACTGCAACCTATGGACCAGCAGGTTAACTTTAAGAAGCTATACACCAAAGAAACTGTTCCTGGAATGCTTCCAGATACTCAGAATGCAGATTTAACTCTTATTCTGGTAGGAACATTACAACAACATCCTTTCTCTAAAAGGACACTGAGATCTACCTGGGAGAGAGTCTAGCCTAAAATTATACATGAGAGAGACTTTGAAAACTGCATAGAAGAGCCTGAGCCTTTAATTCATACTGTAGTTGATGACACTGTCAGGAGAGGAGAGTCCATAGGCTTGCAAGTAAAGAGTGGTGTTGTTGAGGAATTGGTGGAGGAATTCTCAGAGGAATTGTCTATAGAGGATCTTCAGCAACTTCAGGCTAAGCAACAGGAAATTGCAGCTAATTAGCTTTCTAAAAAGGAGGAGAAGAATCAACAATCAACATAGCAAAATTCTGAAATAAAGACAATCCTGAAAAATTGGACAGTTAAAAACATTGGAGAGAAGACCCACCTAGAGAAAAAGCCAATCATTGCATTCACTTACTTAATTACAATATCATGTGATAATATAGAAAAGCACTAAAAATAAGACAAAAATGGACAACTTTAGACTAATTGTTAGTTCTGAAAAGGCTGAGACCTAGTGAGCCAGAAGCAGGTCCTAGTGGGCTAGGGCCTGTCCCACGGAGAGAAAGGATACCAGATAGCTAGATTGCTGAGGTTCTTTTGGAAGGAGACTACCCTTCCAAACAATTCCAGCTTCCATTTCATACTGCCTTCCTGAAAGCCAAAAATGTCAACTTGAATGGTGAAAATACAGCATGAAATTGTTGTTTATGGTAAATGAGGTACATTTTATAAGTTTTTGGTGAACAGACTAGGAAAATTAGTGGTTTTTCTGGTAAATTAAACACATCATACAATACTTTTTGTTATGAAAATGTTAGTTAAGGGGTGCTTTGGGAGGTTCAGAATGCATTTACACCTATTTCCATTATTTCTTATGGGAATAATAGTCCTGACTTACAACCAACGTGAGTTTAACCAGACCTCATGAATGAACTGTGCTCAATGTCAAGGGTCCACTGTATATCACAGTACTGTACACTAAGATTTATGCAAAATAAAAGCAAATTCACCAAGTTGGAATTTCTTAAGACTATCTCTTTTCTCAGAACATTTTAAGGCATATACTATACACATTTCCTCCTTTAATTATCCTTTCATTTAATAACTTAATCACAGGAACATGACTCAGTTGTTAAAAGAAATTCCTGCAGCTTTTTATATGTTAGGCACATTCTCTAAGCCTGTTGTACATATAAACACAGTTTTCATGAAAAGACAAATGTCTTCAACGTATGTATTATTTCTGTAATATATGGTGCTGGGAAAAAATAACCCAGCTTATGGTTTTTGAATATTCAGAAGAAACAAACAAACAAAATATATTTTGCCTAGTCTGATGCAGAGAGGAGTGACCTGGAGCATAGTCTTTTTTTTTTTAAATTTTATTTAAGAGGAAAAAGAGAAAAACACAAAACAAAACAAAGCGGTGTAAGGGTACACATAATACAGAACTACAAAAAAAAAAACACATAACAGTAAGAAATCACCTGTTAATAGGTTACATATTATCATCTTGGAAATAGTTGCTCAAATCACAGTATCAAAGGATACAAAGTGGACATTCAAACAGAGAGACTGCAAACAGCTGTGTTCAATGATCCAAAAACATTAATATAGTCAGCTACTTAACACCCCTAAATACACTTGCTGTTATATTCGTTAGAGCTCTTTTTTTCCCCCCTCTCTTTTTTACAACAAAATTTACACATTTTGGATTTTATTACTCCTTAGTTCTTATTACTTTTGGGGGGGGAGAGAATAAAGTCAAATATGGCAAAACAAAGCTGTCAGTCAAAACCAAGGATAGACATAGCACATGATATAGAACAGAGTACAAGGTTATCAACAATGGTTATCAACGTTGTCTCTTGTTTCCTTAAAAAGAATTGTCTATCTCATTAGATATTATAAAGTTGGGCAAAACAGTAGAGAACAAGACCAATAAAACTTAGGCATTGTAAACATTACAGGACTTCCAAAGGAGACAAAAGTCAAACCAGAATGGGCATCTTAGTGAATCTTATTGCCTTCAAAGTAGTTGCCTATACCCTCAAACTTGATACTATCATACAGAATGGAAGAGTCTAATCAGTCAAAACAAGATCATGGGAGTATTACAGGACTTCAAAACAAGTTAATAGGAAATCAAAGAGTTACTATTATATATCCTAATTTTTTAAAATTTTCCCCTTAATTAAAACAAACATAAGAAATAAATAAATATTTTTAAAGAATAAGGGAGAGATTGAGATAAAACTGGACATAACAATATAACAATACAGGTCAAAGCATGACTATTTCAGCAACCTAGTGCTTCACCACCAAATAACCCGACTTAATAGTAGTTACCATAGTGTCTGTCTTTTTCCTTGAAATATTTGGATAAAACTTCATATACTATAGCTTCAAATATTTCCATATCAAGAAGCCCAGAATAAAGCCTTTCTAATTAATAAGTGTAAACTTTATAAGGCTTCAAGGCCACATAATGGGGAATCATGATTACCACATATTTTTATATATTTGAATCGTTACTTACATTAGGGAAACTATTCGATATTCACACATGCGAGATTGATTTCTTTCACTTATGAGTATGGTCTCAAGCTGCGCCCATTTATTGATAAAGATCTCAATGTGATCCTTCTTTATAGCTGAATAATACTCCATTGTATAGAAATACCACAACTTTTTTATCCATTCCTCAGTTGATGGACACTTGGGTTGTTTCCAAGATCTGGTGATTACAAATTGTGCTGCTAGAAACATACGTGCACATATATCACTGAGGTATGATGCTTTCTGTTCTTCTGGGAATATGCCTAGAAGTGGAATAGCTGGAATAAATGGGATTTCCAATCCCAACTTTTTGAGAAATCTCCAGACAGACCTCCACAAAGGCTGTACCAGTCTACACTCCTACCAACAGTGCAGGAGAGTTCCTTTTTCCCCACAGCCACTCCAGCATTTGTTGTTGTTGGTTTTCTTGATCCTGGCCATTCTTTCAGGAGTGAGATGGTATCTCAGTGTGGTTTTAATTTGCATTTCTCTAATGACCAATGATGATGAGCATTTTTTCATGTATTTATTTGCCATTTGCATTTCTTCATGTGAGAAGTGTGTATTCATCTCAGATGCCCATTTTTGGATTGGATCTTTGAATTTTTGGGGTCTGAGTTTTTTTAATTCTTTATATGTTTTAGACAAGAGTCCCTTGTCTGAGAGAGAGTTCACTAAAATCTTTTCCCAGTTTGTGGGTTTTGTTTTCACTATGCTGGAGATTTCTTTTGACATGCAGACACTTTTTAATAAGAAGTGGTCCCAGTTATTGAAAAGAGACTGTCGTTCTTCCAATGAACCTGGTTGGCTCCTTTATCAAAGATACGGTGGTTGAGTGTGTTTGTAGTTGTGGTTGTATCTTCTAATCTATTCCATTGATCTTCGGCTCTGTTTTGATTCCAATGCCATGTTGATTTTACTACTGTTGCTTTGTAGTATAACTTCAAGTCAGGGATTGTGATGCCTCCTGCTTTGTCTTTGCTGCTTAGAATTGCCTTTGCGATTCTAGGTCTCTTCTGGATCCAGATGAAATTTAGGAGTGATTTCTCTAGATCTATAAGGTATGTTGATGGTATTTCTATTGGGATTGCATTGAATCTGTATAACAGTTTTGGGAGAATGGCCATCTTCACAATGTTTGTTCTTCCTATCCATGAGCAAGGGATGTCTTTCCATTTTCTGAGATCATCCTCAATTTCCTATTTCAGTGTATTATAATTTTCACTGTATAAGTCTTTCACTTCTTTCGTAAGAGTAATTCCTAAATATTTCATTTTTTTGCTTGCTAATGTGAAGAGGGTAGTTTCTCATATTTCCCTCTCTGTGATTTTGTTGTTCGTGTATAGGAATGCTATTGACTTCTGAGCATTGATTTTGTATCCAGCCTCATTACTGAATTTATTTATTGTATCTAAGAGTCTTTCAATGGAGTTTAGGCGGTCTTCTATGGAGAGTATCATGTCATCTGCAAACAATGATAATTTAACTTCTTCTTTTCCTATCTTTACCCCTTTTATTTCTCTCTCTTGCCTAATTGCTCTGGCTAGTACTTCCAGTACTATATTAAATAGGAGTGGTGATAAGGCACATCCTTGTCTTGTGCCTGATTTTAAAGTAAAGGCTTTCAACTTTTGGCCATTTAGTATGGTGCTGGCTGTTGGTTTGTCATAAATGACCTTTATTATATTGAGGTAAAGACCATCTATTCCAATTTTCTGAAAAGTTCTTATGATGAATAAATCTTGGACTTTATTGGAGGCTTTTTCTGCATCTATAGAAATGATCATGTGATTCTTACTTTTGGCTTTATTGATATGGTGGATTACATTTATTGATTTAAGTTTGTTGAACCATCCTTGCATTCCTGGTATGAATCCCACTTGGTCATGGTGTATAATCTTCTTGATGATTTGCTGCATCCTATTTGCCAATATTTTATTGAGGATTTTTGCATCTGTGTTCATTAGGGAGATCAGTCTATAGTTCCCTTTTTTAGTTGGGTCTTTCTCAGGTTTTGGTACTAGAGTAATATTTGCTTCCAGGAATGACTTAGGAAGGATTGCGTCCCTTTCAATTTCATTGAATAGTTTGAGGAGTGTTGGCATTAGGTCTTCTTTGTATTTGATGTAGAATTCTTCAGTGAATCCATCTGGGCCTGGGCTCTTCTTTGTAGGTAAAGACTTAATTACATTTTCAATTTCATTAACAGAGATTGGGTTATTCAACAGTTTTACATCGTCTTGATCTAGCTTTGGTACTTCATATGTTTCTAAGAATCTGTCTATTTCTTCTGTGTTATCAAACTTTTGAAAGTAGAGGTTTTCAGAATAGGTGTTGATGATCTTCTGTATTTCTATTGGGTCTGTAGTGATTTCACCTTTTTCATTTCTTATTGCATGAATTTGAGCTTTTTCTTCCCTTTTTAAAATAAGGTTGGCTAGGGGCTTATCGATTTTATTTATTCTTTTAAAGAACTAACTCTTTGATTCGTTGATTCTATGGATTGTTTTCTTAGTCTCTATTGCATTGATTTCTGCTCTGATTTTTATAATTTCCTCTCTTCTTTTGGCTTTGGGCTTGACTTGCTCTTCTTTTTCTAGCTGTTTGAGGTGTAGCATCAAGTTATTTATTTGTATTCGTTCTGTTTTCCTGATGTAGGAACTCAGTGCAATAAATTTTCCTCTCAGAACGGCTTTCATTGCATCCCACAGATTCCGGTAATTTGTATATGCATTTTCATTTTCTTTTAGGTATTGCTTAATTTCTTCTTTAATTTCTTCTGTGACCCACTGATTACTCAAGAGTGTGTTATTCAGTTTCCCTGTGTTTGCGGGATTTTTGCAGTATCTTTTATCATTAATTTCTAATTTCAGAGTGCTATGATCCGATAACATGCAAGGGATGATTTCAACTCTTTTGCATTTGTTTAAATATGTTCTGTGAGCTAATATATGGTCTATTTTAGAGAATGATCCATGTACTGCTGAGAAGAATGTGTATTCTGATGTTGTTGGGTGGAACCTTTTGTATATGTGTATCAAATCCATTTGTTCACAGGTGTGATTCAGTTCTGTTATTTCTTGGCTCATTTTCTCTCTGGTTGATCTGCCCTTTGGTGTCAATGGCTTATTAAGGTCTCCTGTTACAATTGTGTTACTGATAATTTGAGTTTTCATTTCTGTTAATAGTTGTTTTATATAACTTGGTACTCTGGAGTTTGGTGCATATATATTTAAGATAGTTTTCTCTTCCTCCTGGAGTTTTCCCTTTACAAGTATGTAGTGACCTTCTTTGTCCTTTATGGTCATTGTTGGTTTAAAGTTCACGTTGTCTGCAAGCAAAATGGCTACTCCTGCCTTTTTTTTTTTTTTTTTTTTGATTCCTGCTGCATGAAGTATTTTTTTCCATCCTTTGACTTTCAGTCTGTGAGTATCCTTCTGGGTTAAATGGGTTTCCTGTAAACAGCATAAGGTTGGATTTTGTTTCTTGATCCATTCTGCTAGTCTATTTCTTTTGATTGGTGCATTGAGACCATTTACGTTAATGGTTATTACTGTTAAATGCTGGTTAATTGTTGACATGTTATCTCTCTACTGTTGCATCTTTATCTTTCTGTTCTGTTTAATTATCTGCTTTGCTTAGTGGTGTTTTCCTTTGTGTATCTAAACTGTCTTTCAATATTTTTTGCCAGTTTTGTTTGGTGTTCATGAAGTTCTTCAGCTGTTCTTTGTCATGGAAGTATCAATCTCAATCTCAATTTCAATCTCAATTTTGAATCATACTTTTGCAGGATACATCAGTCTAGGTTGGAAATCAGTTTGCTTTAGGATCTGGAATACTTCACTCCATGCTCTTCTTGACTTTATTGTTTGTGCTGAGAAGTCTGCTGTGATTCTGATAGGTTTTCCTTTATAAGTGATCTGTCTTTTCACTCTGACAGCTTTTAATAGTCTATTCTTGTGCTGGATTTCTGGGATGGTGATTATTATATGTCTGGGTGTAGTTTTATTTTGGTTATGACTATTTGGAGTTCTATATGCTTCACTGATCCTGATGTCAGTTTCTGATCTCATGCTTGGGAAATTTTCAGCTATTACTTCTCTAAATATCCTCTTGACATCCTTTATGTTGTCTCCTTCTTTTTCATTAATCCCTATCATTCTTATGTTATTTTTCTTTGCATTGTCTTGCAGTTGTTGAACTGTTGTTTCCTGATTCCTTGTTATTTTTAAAAGATCTTTCCTTTCCTGTTCACTAGCTGCAATCCTGTCTTCAAGGTCTGAAATTTTATCTTCACTTTCATTAAGGTGGTTTTTACAACTTTCAGTGGAGTTTTTTATTTCCTGTATATCTCTGTGCATCTGCATTATGTATTCTGTTTGTTTCTTATATTGCTCATCTAGGGATTCTATCTTTTTGTTTAGTTCCTCCAATTTTTTATCTGTGTTTTCTTAAATATATTTAGAATCTCTTTCGTTTCTTTTATCATTTCTTCTTTTACCTGGGAGATTATTTTGAGTTTTAATTTCTTGAAAGCTTCCTGGAGTTGCTTGTTAATTTCAGTAGCTATTGTGTCTGATATTTGAGGTGAATGGCATATATTTTCTTCTATATACGTAGCTCCTAGGGTTTCTTGAGATGGGCTGGAGGTTTGAGGTTGTAATTTGGTCTTTCATTTTGTCATTTTCCTATATTTCTGTGTTCCCAGTGTTATTTCAAAGCTTCCTCAGGATCTGTTGTAAATCCCCTTCCACGTTTGCAGCTACTGAGACTCTGGCACCATGCTACCCCAAGCCATTGGTCCTGCAGAACCAATGGCCCTCCTCTGCCTGCTCAGAGCTCTGCAGTTCCAGACAAGCTGGGCCTCAGGGACACTGTGTGCCCACCTGCCTGTTGGAAGCTCCACAGCTCCCCAGTCACAGCCGGGATGTGGAGGCAGATGTAGAGGCCTCAAACCCACCTCTCCACTTCACTCCACCTGGAAGCCTCGAGGGACCCAAACAGTCTGGGCTCTGGGCAGAGTGCACTGAGCACTCACCACAGGCTGCAGGGCCTCTGGAACCCATGATGCTCCACCACCCACAGAGACATCCACAGTCCTCCAGACACCTGGGGAGGCTGATGCAGGCACCCCAGATCCGCTCAGCCCCTCCTCTGCACACCGTTGGCTAGGTGCAGGAGGCCCAAACAGGCTGGGCTCTAGGGATAGTGTGGGCCCGCCCACCCATTGGAAGCTTAGCAGTTCTCCAAGTGCAGCCGGGATGGGGAGGCAGATGTAGAGGCCTCAAACCCACTTCTCCACTTCACTGCACCTGGAAGCCTGGAGGTTCCGGAACAGTCTGGGATTTGGGCAGATTGCACTGAGCACTCACCACACGCCGTGGTGCCTCCGGAACCTGCAATCCCTCCCTGCTGGCTGAGATATTCACTGGCCCATGGGCTTTTTAGAAATAGGTATCTGTTTATAATCTTGTGTCTTTATAATCATAAGCTTTTATAGTTTGAACGAGATCTTTTACATAGTTTATCAACTCACTCACAATACAAGGCCCAGTAGAATTAACAAAGGTCTTGTAGCTGCCATTATTAAAGCTGTTAACCAAAAGGAGAAAGAAAACCAACATGTAAATTAACTCTGTTTTGTCTGATGACTCCAGAATGATTGACATATAAGTAACAATTTTTTTAAAGCCAGACAGAGGCCTCTTTGGGGTTTCTATAAGGGAAAACACAAGATTATCAGTTACATTTGGCATGCTTAAGTTTTAAAAAGTCCTTGGAGGGAACAATAGTCCACTTATCCATAGATTGATCATCTTTGGAAGCTGGGACCTGCTTGAAGTGGGAATGATGAATCCATGCAGCTTTTTTTGGCTACCACCAAGGCTCAAGAGATTCATGGTGATGCCACTTGATAAGCACCAGTGTCCAGCCTCCACAGAGGGCATTTGTACTCACAGTGCACAGCAGGTGGAGGATATTTTTGTCCAAATAACTGGTGGGTGGAAGACAGAACTGGCTGAAAATCTGGGGGGACTTAATAAGATCTTGATTAGCTAAATAAGTTAAATTTTTTCAGAGATCTTTGGGACAAGAGGAAGAGGTCTCCCATACAAAGCCTCAAAAAAGGGAAATACCTACAACATAGGGGTACACCATGCATGCAAAAGAGCAAAAAGGAGACTCACCCAATTTTTGCCAGTTGCTAAGGCCATCTTAGTTATTATTGTCTTTAAAGTCTGATTTATCCTTTCTACTTGTACTGAAATTTGAGGCTGGTAAGCACAATAGAGTTTTCAATTGATCTGCAAAGCTTAGGTTAGTTTTTGAGTTATCTGGGCTATAAAAGCTGGGCCATTGTCTGCCCCCATGGGTAAAGGTAGGCTAAATCGGGGAAACTGCTATCAGGGCTGACTCAGCCTTAGTAGGCAAAGCTTTAACCTATCTAGTGAAAAATATCTATCATTACTAATAGGTACTTATTTCCTTGAAGTCGAGGCTTCTCCATTTTTGTAAAGTCTACTTCTCAATGTTCTCTAGACATAGTCCCATGAAGGCAGTGGTTTTTATTTGTGGCAGTTGTTTTGGGTTCACCAATTGGCACTGAGGGCATCTGAGGCTCACAGATGGGGCAAGCTTTGATATTAGCCCCCAGAGATCACTTGAAGTTGAGCTGCCAGATGCAAGTGTTTTTAAGTGTAAATAGGCTCTGACAAAGTAGGTGGGATCAGCAATAATGTCAGAGCTATCTCAGTCTCCACTGATTTTGTGCCTGCCTTTTGGGTGGTGGCATCTGCCAAATTATTTTTCTGTATGACAAGGTCATCTCCTGCCCAATGGGCTCCACAGCAGATAATACCTACTCTCTTTGGCATCAGATGGCAGCCAACAAGTCCAAAATTTAGGGGGCATTTCTAATGTTTTGACCCCACAAGTCAATAAGCACCGTTCTTGATAAATGGCCCCATGAACATGGGCAGTAAAAAATGCATACTTTGAGAACTTGAGGCTTCAGTGAGGGCAATGAGTTCATCCCATTGGGCAGATGTTTTTGGCTCCAGGGTTTGTTCCCATAGAATCTGAGAGTCTGTGGTAACAGCAGCTCCTGCAACCTGCTTACCTTGATAGATGTAATTGCTTCCATCAGAGAAATACAAAGGAACTCTGAATAGTGGCTCATCTGTCAAGTCTGATCCCCAATACAGTCATGGAGGGGCAAGGAGGGGCACCATCAGGCAGCAGAGTAGGAGGGTTTGAAGCTGCTGTTCTCTTGAAACTGATGGTAGTCAGATCTAGAAATAATGCCTGATAATTTATGACTTGGGAGTTGGGCAGCCATCGGTCCAGTGGAGCTTTGATGAGCATCTCCAGCAAATAGGAGGAGACAATTAAGAGTTTTTGTCCAAAAGTCAGTTTTTAAGGTTCCTTTACCAGGAGGGCCACTGAGGAAATGACACGGAGACAAGGTAGCCATCCCGCTCCCACATAATCAATTGTCTTGGAAAGATAGGCAACAGGCCTCTGCAAGGGTCCCAAACTCTGGGTCAGTCCTATAGCTCCTAGAAATTCTCCAATTTGCTTTTTAGTCACAGGGACTGGAATCTGTTGGATGGCTTGCATCCGCTGGGAGGAAAGAGACTTATTTTTTTTTAATGAAGAGTCTAACAACCAATGTAGTCTTTTTGCCCAGCAGAAACCTCTTAAGCTGGGTCTTTAGGGTCCTCTTGGTTGTCAAGTCTCTTTTAAGCAACCTCTAATAACTGACTGAAGGGCATTTCCTCAAATCTCTCAAACTTTTGCAATGTTTGTTTAATATCAGGGGCCGACTGGGTTACAAAGACAATATTAATGGCCCTTGCATTTTTAGGTGCTACCGGTGTATAAATGTGATGGGCCTTTTGCAATCTTTTCAGAAAACCCCGAGGGAGACTTATTAGCCAACTGTCTCACATCTGTTATCTTGGTCATATTGGTGGGTTTTCTGGGGTGCCCTAATGGTGATATTGGCAATATTGATGGGGAACCTCCTTACCTCTGGTTGTCCATTTGGGGTGGGACAAAAGGAAAACATGGTTCTGGCATTTTGGATCAGAGGGCAGGTTTCATCTGGATGGCACAATGCTTTTTTTGTCCCAGGGCGCCACATGCAGGCCATTGTTCTACTGAAATTTTATACTTAACAAAAAAAGGGCTTTTTCATAGGTAACAAAATTAATTGTGCTGCATACTCTCTCAGATATTCACAGCACATGCAAGAACTTGTATTTCATCGCTATAATCACCAATCACATTAGGCACAATAGTTATTTTTTTGAAATTTAGATTGGCTTTTTCCTGTATAAGATGAATTGTTCCTTTTTTTTTTTTTTTGACAACAATCAAAATAAAATCTCAACTCTGTCTTTACAATATATAGCATTCCTGGAAATTTTCCTCCCCCAAACTCACAATATTGCAAATTATCCCATTGGGGCCTTTGCTCTTGATAGCCATGCCACAGAAAGAAAGGCATTTTCTCTTTTACATTTTTACTTTAAGACAAAACCACTTTTTTTACTTATTGACAGTCAATTACCTTTTTTTGTTTTTTAGACATTAAAACCTTTAACAAAATCTTTGAAGTGACCTTTCTAAACATATTTTATGATTTTATGTCTTTTTAACCCATTAAAATGCTACATTTTAAAAACTGTAACTTTTTTAACTGGCTCAATTACAGTATGATCTGACTTTATTTGATAAAGTTAACATAATTTTTAAAAACCATAAATATACATATATATGTGCACATATAACCAGAAAGAAAAATACTTTTTAAAAGGCATGCCAAGGTCACAAGCAATCAAATCAGGACTACAACATTAAACAAGGTGCCACAAAAGACAAGACCAACATTAAAGACACAAACAAAGGTTTTTCTGTCCACAGTTTGGCGAGCTAAAGGAACACAAATGGACCCCAATACCCCACGTGGGCCTACGTCCCACACACGGGCCTAGGCCACACACATGGGCCTAAGACCTGCACACAGGCCTAAGCCCTCACATGGGCCTAAGCCCTCACATGTGCCTAAGCCCTACACATGGGTCTAAGCCCCCAAATTATTAATGGGTGAAAGTCCCTGGAGTCCGGTACAGAAGGAGCCCTAGCTCATGTGCAGTCACTGCACACATCTAATTACAAATGGGCAAAAACCCCCACAGGGACCGAAGCCCAAATTTACAAATGGGTCCCCAAAGCCCTAAAATACAAAAGGGGGAAAAGGCCCCCAGAAGTTGTCTCATTTTATCTGCAGTTATAAATGTGTGCATTCAGACTACAAACAGGTAAAAAATCCCCAAATACTTACAGATGTTTAGCTGATCGATCAGTGAAAAAATAATTTGAGGTGGTTCCCTCAGTAATCCAGAGTGAGCCCCCAAATCTTGTAATCCACAAATGAGCCCCCAAACTCGAGTTCAAAAAATGAGACAAAAACATATTTAAAAAAAAAAAAAGCAGCATTGATTTATTTTATCCTGGGCCCAGCAACACAGTGCAGTTGGAGTTGCAAAAGCTGTGTGTTGCTCCTCCATACTTGCAGCTTTTATGTACACATCACAGCAAAGCTCTTTTTGCTAGTGTACAGCATTCATGTATTTATTTATCTACTTATTTACTAAGCTACATGGATGAACTACCTGAGACCCAGAATTTAAGAAAATTCTGTTCATTTTGTCTCATGGTTTCAGATTGCAGTTTGCTTTGTGCTGTGTCAGGCACACACAGGACTGGGAGCAGTCTTAGGCTGAATCTGTTTGAGGATTTCACAGCAAACAGGAGATCAGTGCAGAGACAAACAGGATAAGGAGTAGTGGGCAGGATGAATAAAATACTGCTGGCAAGCGACTTGCCATATCAGCCATATTTGGAAGCCAACATCAAACCTATATCTAATCCAGCACAAATCTATTACACAATTCATAGAACACTGTTTGAGACAATACCACAAAGCAGTGGACACAAGAGGAATTTCATTTTTTTTCTTTGTTTCTGTGTATAGCCTTATATTATAAGACCCATCAGCCCTTTTACTTTTCTGCAAAAGAGGACAGTGCAGCCTAACAACAAATTTTGCTGGCAAACACAAGGGTGGGTGCTTATTTTCTAATTAAGTTTTGTTTGGTTGGTGTTTTGTTTCATTGATTATTCAGGTATTTATTTTTCTTTTTTGTGCTTATACATATATTTTTGTTCTATTCTATTTGTCTTTTTTTCTTCCTCTCCTCAAGTATCACTTTGCATCTTAGAATATCTTCATGTGATATTTTAAGATCCAGAGTGATGATCAAGTAAACATTGTACCCTAGCATTTTTAATTCACTTCCATAATCTTTGCTTTCTCCTGCATTGTCTCCTGCCCTATTCTCCAGCTTCCCAAACCTTGCATAATCATCCTACATCCTCCAGTTTTGCTATGACATTTCTTTTCATATCTCTCTCTGTTTTGCCCTCTATACTTCCTAAACCTTCTCACTGCAGAGAAAAAACACTCCACTTGAAAGAAACACATTGCATACCAATTTCTAATTTGCTTTGTGGTTTCTTAGAGAACTGCAGACATAGCCCTTATAGCTAATGATACCAAATCAAGATTTACCACAATTTGAAAGTTTGTAGGTTGTGCATGATTCTATTGTTGTGGCTAATCATAATACATTAGCCAGTATGTTATACTTGCAATAAGTTGGTCTGTCTTCTATAACAATACTGTGACAATTGATACTAATAAATGTCACCATTATGCAATACCAAGGAAATGGAGGCTGAGTGAAATTGATGGCAGCATCCCATACTTAAGAAATTGGAAAGATAGGCTCTTGAGACAGGCACAAAAACCAAAAAATTTCTACCCATAGAGTACATCTCTAAAAATACAAACTGCCTAGGGAGTCTCATATTAGTTAGGAAGCTATCTAATGTAAGAAATATGCAGGAATCAACATAGGAAAAATAAAATTAAAGTATCAGAAAATGAAAAGATACAGGACAACTGAACCCAACAGTTCCAACCCACCAAGGAAATGCCCAAGTGACAATGAGGTAGAAGAAAATGGAAGCTACCCATTTGAAATTTCTGAAATGTTTGCAGTACAAGTTCAAAAACACATGGAGAATTCTACAAAGGCGATAAAATGAGATGAGATCAGGTGAAATGGGAATTGTAACCACAATGAAAGACTTACTCACCAAATCCATAGTAGACATAGATAAAAAAGACCAGTAAATGAAAACAATATAAATCAATTTTGCACAACATAGGAATAAATGGAATCCATGAGACAGATACAAAGAGATATTTGGGAAATAAAAACCTTCATTCAAAATTGGAAAAATCTCCTCAATGAAAGTGAAAACAGAATTGAAGACCTAAGAGACAAAATTACAGCTGGTGATCTTGTAAAGCAAGATATTTTGAAAATAAGTAGGGATCATAAAAATATTCCCATACCTGAAAAATATAATATCTGGTTCACTAGAGACAATGAAAAAGCAGAAGTCAGCACAAATGACATTAAAAAAGTTTATGGAAGTAATGACAGAAAACTTCCCAGGTATAGAAAAATAATTCCACTTACACATAATTGAGTTATATAGATCTCAAATTAGCCATTACCAAAATAAATTTATAAAGGCACATAATAATTAAGATGCAAGAAATCTATCACAAAGTCAGACTATTAAAATCTGTTACAGAAAAGAAACAAATCACCTATTAGTAAAAGTCCATCAGGACCACAGCAGACTTTGCAACATAAAAGCTTAAGTCATAGGGAACTTTCAGTGACATATTCCAAGTCCAGAAAGAAAATAACTTCCAACTCAGATTGAAGTATCCTGCCCAGTGAACACAAGGAGCTTGCGAGCTTCAGTGTGCCATGTGGCATGAATTCAAGGCCTTCACAGCATGTGCCACCTCACTTTGCAGCATTGATGCACCACTCAGGATCTGGTATGACCCCATCTAGTGGTACCAAGCAGCCAAAGAGCTTCAATGTGCCATGTGATACAAGTTGAAGGTCTCTATGTTATACTCTACCTAGATGTGTAGCCCCAGTGCACACTCAGGACATGGTAGGTTCCTGCCCAGTGAACCTAAGAGGCTATGAAACTGTGCAGAGTGAGCTGAAAACATGTACAGTACATTCCACCTTGCTGTTCAGCACTGGTGTGCCACTCCGGAACTGGTATCGTCCCACCCTAAGACCCCAAGGATCTGGGAAACCTAGTTTCCCTGTGTGGGGTGATTCAAAGGCTGGCAAAGTGTACTTCATGTAGCCATGTGGCCTTAGTGTGCTGCACAGAACCTAGTGAGCCTTCCCAGTGAACCTAGCTTGAGAGCCTTTCTGGGCTATTCTGGACCTGCGAAGGTCCCACCTAGCAACCCCAAGCAGCCAAAGAACTTCAGTGCATAATGTGTGGTGAGCTGAAGGCCTGGAAACATTCTTCACCTAGCCATGCAGCTTTAGTGCACTGCTTGGAACTTGGTAAGGACCTGCCCACTGATGCCAAGCAGTCAGGGAGCCATGGTATGCCACTCTGGACCTGGTAAAGCATTATCCATTGACCTCACACAGATGAGAAACATAGGTGTGCCTATTGGGGTGATCTGAAGTCTTGTACATCATACTCCACTTATTTGTGAAGCACTGGTGCACCTCTCAGGACCTGGTAGGGTTGCGTGCAGCAACCTCAAGCAGTCAAGGGGCACTGGTGTGACATGTGCCATGAGTTGAAGCCTTGCAAAGCACACTCTACTCAGCCATGTAGTCTTGGTGCCCACTTGGACCTGGTAGGGCCACACCCAGTGACCCAAATCAGCCAGTGAGACTCACTGTGCAATGTGGGGCATGCTGAAGGTCTACCCAGTGTACTCTTTCCATTCAGGGGGTCTCCAAGAGCTGCTCAGTATCTGGTAAGGCCTACCTAAGAAGCTATACTCAGCAGCCACTCCAGTATGGGCAGTCATACTCAACCCAGGAAAGAATGGAGTGTTAGCATTTAACTTCCCCAGGGAAACACAAGAAAATGAAAAAACAAAAGAGCAAAGTGCAATTGCAAAGCTCCAACCTATCCCCAATGAGCCTAGCAGACTTGGACTTAAATTAAAGTGTAAGTCATGCACCTGTCATTTTTGAAAAGATAGCAACTAAAGAAACAACTCCATGAAAATGTAAAAGAAATCAGATCAGAAATAATCTCCCAGGTAAAACAAGAGATGGTAACTATAATGAAAGAAATACTGAACACATCTAAAGAAGACCTAGTTTAAAAAATAGAGGACCACTGCTAAATGATGGAAACATTGGATGAACAATATAACAAAGAATTAGAATAGATAAAACAAGTTCAAAGTTGTTTACAGGAATTCAAAAATTCTATCAAATGCTGCCAAAATGGACTCAATGTGTGTGAAGATAGGCTTTGAGACCTCAAAGAAAAGATTGCTGCTAATGAACAGGAAAGAAAAGATGTAAAATTAACAAGGAATCAGGAAATAATGAATCAGTTATGATCAGACTATGCAAAGAAAAACAAGGTAAGATTAATAGGTGTCTATGAAAAAGAAGGTTATAACACAAAGATGCAAAGAGTCTATTTATAGAACTAATAGCAGAAAATTTCCAAAACATGGGAAAAGAAAATGACATACAGATAACTGAAGCATGGAGAACTCTAGTTAGCCATAAACAAAATAGAACTACACCCAGGCATATAAAACTCAACATTCCAAAGATTCAATATAAGGATAGAGTATCAAAAGCTGTTAGAAAAAGAAAAGAAATAAACAACTTATAAAATAAAACCCATCAGAATTATAACATTCTTCTTAACAGAAAAGAATCAAGTCAAGAAGATGGTGAAGTGAACTATTTCAAACCATAAAAGAAACAACTTCCAATGGGATGGATGTACCCTGCAAAAACATCCTTCAAAAATCAATGCAGAAATAAGATACTTACATGACAAAGAACAGTAAAAAAGCTTTATGATTACAAAACCAACCCTACGAAGAATGCTGAAAGATATGCAAGATAGACATAATAGTCAGTATAAATTCAAGGACACCAACAGAAAAAACCACCAAGCATGGCAATTAATTAAACAGAGGGGAGAGATAAAGAACCAACATAGAAAGATAACATGACAAAAATAAGGCAATATAAATGGTCCCAACTGACCAACAAAAAAAAAACCAGAAAGACAGAATAGATAAAGAGACAACATTCAACTCTCCACTATATACAAGAAACCCATCTAACTAAAAGGGAAATTTGTAGACTAAAAGTCAAAGAATGGAAAACAATGCTTCATCTAGCAGAGCCCAAAAGAAGCAGGCATAGATTTTCTATTTAAACAATGATCAGAAGAGACAAGGAAAGTCATTATATTCTGGTTAATGTAAAATTTCAAGAGGAATAATTAACAAATTGAAATACATATGCTCCAAGTATGCGAGCACTCAGTTATATAAAACAAATACTAATAGAAAAGCAAAATCAAGTAAGCAATAACACAATCATAATGGGAGACCTTAACACCCCATTGACACAAAAAGACTGACCAACTAGACAAAAATCAACAAAGAAATAACAGAACAGAGCCAAACTGGTGAACAAATGGACTTAGTAATTGTGGACAGAGTGTTCTACCTAACAACATCAGAATACACATTCTTCTCAGCTTCACACAAGACATCTTCTAAAATAGATCATATACTAGCCCATGGAACATGCTTAAGTAAAGAAAAGAATGAAAATTATCCCACGCATATTACCTAGTCAAAGTGCCATGATATGGAAACTTAATGACAAAAGAAACTGGAAACAATCCATCAACATATGAAAATTGAATAATACATTCCTCAGCAATCAGTGGGTCCAATAAAAAATAAAAAAGACATTAAGCAATATCTAGATGCAAATTAAAATGCAAATACAAGTTACCTGAACCTATAGGATGCAATAAAACAGTCCTCAGAGGAAATTTATTGTGGTAAATTCCCACATCAGGAAAACAGAACAAACACAAATAAATAACCTGATGCTACACCTTAAATATCTAGAAAAAGAAGAGCAAATCAAGCTTTAAGTCAGAAGTAGGGAAGAAATTCTAAAGATCAGAGCAGAAATTAATGCAATTGAGACTATGAGAATGATACAAAGAATTAATGAATCAAAGGGTTGCTTCTGTGAAAGGATGGAAATGGACATTTTTGCAAAATTTGTATACCGATGTCATGCAATTCCATTCCGGATATCACTAACATACCTCACAGATGTACAGAAATCATTCCTAAAATTCATCTAGAACCAGAAGAGACCTACAATAGCAAAGGCCTTTCTGGGAAACAAATACAAGGCAGGAGGCACCACAATCCTTGACTTGAAAATACAGTACAAAGATACTGTGATAAAATCAGCATGGTACTGAAATTAAAATACACCTAAAGATCAAAGGCACAGATAGATGATACAATCAGAACTATAAACACAATCAGCTAACTCACATTTGACAAAGGATACAAACATTTTCAATGGAAGAAAGATAGCCTCTTTAATAAGTGATGCTGGAATAACTGGCTTTCCATATGCCAAAAATGAAAGCTAGATCTATGCCTAACATCATGCAGTTATCTATAGTCAAAATGTATCAGAGATCTAAGTATATAAAAAGAAATATTGAATCTGCTGGAAGAAACTTTAGGTAGAAACATGAAAACATGCTGTCCTCCATCATGAGCAAGTATTGTACCATACACCACTAGGGCACAAAAACAATAAAATTGAAAACTAAAGTAAGATTTACACTAAATAGTTTTTCTGTATTTTTCAGAAGGTATTTTACCAGGCCTAGGGGATGTTAAATAAGTTACTGTCTATTGGAGATAAATCCCAGAGTTCATAATTTGTGTTCAAAGAGGGCCATACTCAATTCTTCAGGCCAGTTGTTGTAACACTTCCTGTCAGAGTCCCCAAGTGGCTGAGAGTAAAGTTGTGAACTACCACACATCACTGATGATTATTTTACCCAAGCATTGAAATCTTGGCACATCATGCTGTATAAAAACATCCCAAAATTAAAGTGATATAAAACACATGTTTTGTTTCCTCACACTAAATTAGTTACCAACACTATAAAAAATTCACACCACTTAGGGCCACTTAGTAAGATCACATCTCAAAAATTTTTAGAAAATTTAAAAACTTAGCTCAGAGCAAAATTCCGGATTTCAGTCCTACACCAAAAAACAAACAATCAAGCAGGCTGAGCAGGGTGGTGTACACCTATAATCATAGCTCCAAAGAGGCTGAGGCAAGGAGTTTACCATGAATTTGGAGCCACCCTGCATTCCAAAGTGAGACCTTGTCTCAAAAAATTAATTAATAAATTAATCATTAAGAATAGCTGGAAGCACTTCCTGTGCAACTCCTGCTGGCCCTGGGGAATACATTCTGACCTCAGACCTTGGCCCGCACAGGTGTGTACTTCCTGCATGAGTCCAGCTGGCAATGAGGAATGCCACACCATCCTGGGACCGTGGCCTGTGCACAGCACGTGACCAGACCTAGGACGTCTGCTGGCTCCTCAGCGATACTCTCTACCTATGGGACTTAATACTGCTGTTGATCTTCAGCTCCCACCTTTCTCCCAGAATCTTGAACTACAGCAGATTAACTGTGCTAGCTTGAAGGGAGATTTGGTAACTGCCTCATCCAAACAGATCTCAGCAGTCCAGTCAGTGTGGTGGGTATGACCCTAAAATAGAGGTGTACAGTGGGTAAATAGGGCCAGTAGTAAAGCTCCCTCCAAATAACTGTCAGACCTTTGTGAGTCTGACAAGAGTCCTTCCTGTGCACAGAAAACATCAGGCAGGGTGAGGAGTGTGCCAATAAGGACTCTCCCAACTAGGAGGAAATCAAAAGGGCTTATGAAACAACAGGCACACAATAGGGACACAATAGGGCCTCAGCTGACACAAACACTATAGACAGGGAGGTTTGGTGAACTAGAAAGACCTGAAGATAAAGTAACAGTAGGAACTAAAAGTTGGTGCATGGCTCCTTCCTGCACACAGAAAACATCAGACAGAATGAGGAATGCATCAATAAGGACTCCCCAAACTTGGAGAAAATCAAAAGGGCTTATGAAACACATAGGCACACAATGAAGACACAGTAGGGCCTCAGCTGGCACAAACACTGTAGACAGGGAGGTTTAGTGACCTAGAAAAACCTGAAGAAAAAGTAATAGCAGGAACTAAATGTTGACCTACATCAATATTACTAAGCTTGTCAGCCCAGGAAGAATATAGGACTCACCAAAAAGGCCCTGCAGTGGGAAGTCAGGTAACTGGCCCACCTATTCATTGTGGGACCCAGCAATTGGACAAACATCAACCTTACATTAGGACTCCAAGATACACACTACAAAGAGTTAACACAAGTGGGATTGAAGGACCAAATATTAACTTGAAAGGGAAAATGGCAAAATACAATCTCAAACATCCAGTCAACCAGAAGCAGGTACAAGAGACATTGAAATAGAGGACTTCAAAAGTAACACACTGAAAATCTCTGAAAAGTTGGTGAATGAAATAAAACAACTCTATGAGGCTAAAGAGGAAATGAAATTAAAAGTACTCTCCCATGTAAAGATAGAAATAGAGGGAAAAGTACAGGAGCATTCGAAACCGATTGAAATCTTGAATGAACAATATAGAAAACAAGCAGAATTCATGAAACAAACTCAAAGAGACATCCAAGAAACAAAAATTTCTATTGAAAACTGGCAAAACCATTTAAATGAAGATGAGGAAGGATTTCAGACCTTGAGCACAGGATCACTATTAGTGATCATGAAAGGATAGAACTTTTAAAACTAATAAAGCAGCATGAAATGACAAACCAGGAGCTTCAAGAAGGTGCCAAGAGTAACAATGTAATATTAACAGGCATCAGTGAAGACACAGGAGTCAATGCGAATGACACAACTAAAATATTCACAGAAGTAATATCAGAAAATTACCCAAACATGGGGAAAAATCTGATATGCAGATAAGTGAGGCATTTAAAATTCCAAACAGTTACAAACAACATAAATCTACACCCAGAGAAAAAATAACTAAGATTTTTAGTTAAATAATAGCTAAAAGCTGTTAGAGAAAAAACACAACTCATCTATCAAGGAAAGCCCATTAGAATCATGGTAGACTTTTCAGCACAAACCTTCAAGTCAAGACAAACTTGGAGTGAAGTATTTCAAGTTCTGACAGAAAACAACTTTCATCACAGACTGATGTACCCAGCAAAATTTTCATTCAAATTTAATGGAGAAACAAAATATTTCCATGACAAAGAAAAATTGAGGAAATTCATGTCCACCAAACCAACCCTAGAAAGAATATTGAAAGCCATACTAAATAGAGATAAAAATGACCACAATCCCCAGAACAACAGCAGAAATAAACCACCAGGTAGGACAAGCAGGTAAACAGAAAGCAAACAACTAGGACATAACATGGCAAAGTTGAGCCAGCTCATATCAGTGATATCCATAAATGTAAACTGTCTCAATTCACCTGTCAAAAGAAATAGGTTGACAGAATCAATCAAGAAATATTATCCCACAATATGCTGTATACAAGAAACAATCTGACCCAAAATGAAACTCATAGATTAAAAGTCAAATGATGGAAAACAGTATTTCATGCAACACAAGGTCCCAAAAAAGCAGAGGTAACTATTTTATTTGCATACAACATAAACATCAAACCTAAAATGATAAAAAGAGATAAAGAAGGTCACTACATACTTGTTAGTGGAAAAATTCAAGAGGAAGAGCTAGCAATCATAAATATATATGTACCAAATACAGGAGCACATAACTATATAAGACAGATACTTACAGGGATAAAAAAAACCAAGTACACAAGAACACAATTATAACAGGGGACCTTAACACTCCATTGTCACAAAGAGATAGGTCAACTAGACAAAAAGTCAGCAAAAAAATGACCAAACTCAATCATACCTCTGAGCAGTTGGACTTAGGTGTTTACAGAGTGTTCCACCCAACTACACCAGAATACATATTTTGCTGAGCTGTGCATGAGACATTCTCCAAAATAGACTGTATATTATCCCATAAAACACTCTTCAGTAAATGAAAAGGTATTGAAATTATCCCATGTATAATTTATGACCAAAATGAATGGAAATTAGAAATTAATTGCAAAACCTGAAAAAATACATGGAAATTAAATAACAGCCTTTTGAACAAGCAGGGGCTACAGATTAAATTAAAGAAGTAATAAAGCAATACCTACAAGTCAGTGAAATTATGGCAATAACATTGTAATCTGTGGGATACAATGAACACAGATTAACAGGGAACTATAGAGACATAAATTGTCATATTAAGAAACAGAATTAGCAAAAATAAACAACCTAATGCTTAATCTCAAGTTTCTACGAAAAGAAGAGCAAGTTAAATTCAAAGCTCATAGACAAGAGGAAATTGTAAAGATTAAAACAGAAATCAATGCAATTGAAACTAAAAAAACAATACAAAGAATTAATGAATCGAAAAGCTGATTTTTTGAAAGAAGAAACAAAATTGATAAACCTCTAGCTAATCTTATCAAGAAAAAGAAAGAAAAACTTAAATTCACACAAGAAGGACTAAAAAGGGAGAAGTTATTGCAGATCCCATGGAAAATCAAAAGATCATGAGTACCTACTTGGAAAATCTCTACTCACATAGAGTGGAAAACAGAGGAAACTGACAGATTTCTATGAACGCATGAACTACCAAAGCTCAACTAAGAAATATAGCAATTTTGAATAACCCAGTATCAGATATTGAAATTGAAAACATAATTAAAAATTTACCAACAAAGAAAAGCCAAGGTCCTGATGGATTCACGGCTGAATTCTACAAGAAACTTGGAGAAGATTTGATTCCAGTACTCCTTAAACTCCTCAATGAAATTTAAAAGGAAGCAATCCTTGCTAACTCATTCCTGAAGGCAAATATCACTCTCATACCATAACCAGAGAAAAACCCAAGCAAAAAGGAGAAATAAAGGCCAATCTCACTAAAGGAAATTGATGTAAAGATTCTCAATAAAATATTGGCAAATATAGTGCAGCAAATTATCAAGAAGATTATACACCATGACCAATTGGGATTCATTCCAAGAATGCAGGGATAGATTAACATACATAAATCAATAAATGTAATACACCACATTAACAGAGCCAAAACCCAAAACCACATGATCATCTCCATAGACGCAGAAAAAGCTTTTGATAAATTCCAACACATGTTTATGAAAAAACCTTTCAGAAACTCTGAATACACAGTGTCTATCTTAATCTTATGAAGGTCATCTATGACAAACCAACAGCCAACATTATACTAAATGGACAAAAACTGAAAGCTTTCACTTTAAAATCAGGAACAAGACAAGAATGTCCACTAGCACTATTCCTATTCAATACAGTTCTGGAAAGCAGCCAGTACAATCAGACAAGAGAGAGAAATAAAAGGAATAAAAATAGGAGAGGGAGAAGTTAAATTATTGCTATTTGCTGATGACAACATACTCTGGATAGAAGACCCAAAAAACTCCAGTAATAGACTCCTAGAGGTAATAAAAAATTCAGCAGTATAGCTGGATACAAAGCCAATGCTCAAAAATCAATAACATTTCTGTATACAAACAAAAACTTCACTGAGAGAGAAATTATGGATATATCACCCTTCACAATAGCATGTAAAAAATGAAATACTTAGGAATCAGCCTAACAAAGAATATAAAAGACCTATATGCTGATAGTTATACTATGCTAAAAAGGGAAATTGAAGAGGATACTAGAAAATGGAAGGATATTCCTTACTTTTGACTAGGAAGAACCAACACTGTGAAAATGGCGATACTCCCCAAATTGCCATACCAATTTAATGCAATGTCAATCAAAATATCATTAACATACCTCACAGATCTAGAGAAAACACTCCTAAAATTCATTTGGGAATGGAAGAACAAAGGCAGTTCTGGGCAACAAAGACAAGGCAGGAGGCATCTCAATTCCTGACCTGAAAATATACTGTGAAGACACAGTAATTAAATCAGCATGGTATTGACAAAGAAATAGACCTGAGGATCAGTGGAACAGATTAGAATATGTACACACAACTACAGAGACATTCAGTGACCTTATATTTGACAAAGGGTGTAAACATATTCACTGGAAGAAAAAGAGGATAGCCTCTTGAACAATTGGTGTTGAAAAATTGACTTTCCTTATGCTGAAGACTGAAACTAGAGCTATGTCTATCAACATGCATTAGACAAAAGTCAAAATGCATCCCAGATCTAAATATTAAAACAGAAACACTAAATGTAGTGGAAGAAAAGGTACGTAGAAATCTTGGAGACATAGGGGTAGGCAAGCAATTCATGAACAAAAGGCAAACCACTTGGGAAATACATCAAAGAATCAACAACTGGGATCTCATATTATTAAACAGTTAGTGCACTTCATAAGAAATCACCAACAAAGTGAAAAGAAAATCCACAGAATGAGAAAGAATTATAACCGTCCGTCCCTCAGACACTGCACTTCTATCCAGAACACAAAGAATTAAAAAGCATCAAGCCCTCAAATTCAAAGACCCTCTCCAAAATGGGCATCACTGCAGAATGGGTGAAAAAGATGTGATATTTTTATACAATGGAATATTACTCAGCTATAAAAAGCATGATCTTGAAACTTTTGTGGGTAAATGGAGACAACTTGAGACTACCCTCAGAAGTGAGATAAATCAGATTCACATTTGTAAATATCATATTGTCTGTCTAGAAAAAATAAAAATAAAAAGCTGAAAGAGTAATAAGATCCAAAATGTATAGTAGATACTGTAAATTGAAAAGGAAAGAAGGTGCTCTACAGGATATAACTGTATGTGTGTCTAACTGTGCAAGATAGATAATTAAACTACTAAAACCTTTTTACATTCATCAAACAGATTAAGTTGTACTGTCATTTGATTTTCTGTCCGCATTTTATGCTTTGATTTCATAACTTGATTAATTACTTCTAAGGTAACAGTATGTAATTTATCAACTAGTCATTTCTTACTGTTTGTGTGTTTGAGAAAAATTCTGTATTATTTCTACCATTCCTCTGTTTTGTTTTTTTCTCTAAATAAATAAAATATTCAATAAACCTCGTGAAAGAGTAAGAAACTGCTCACGGGGGAAAACATCTCATGGAAAAGAGGAAAAGAATGAAGGCAAAGCAAAAAGATACAAATTTGAGTGTATACACTTAAGATAGGTTAGATGATTGTACTAGTAATTTTATTCTTCATACAAAACAGCATTCATAGGTCAATTTTGCATGTCTATATGTGGTAATCTTAGTAACTCATTTGAAGATAACTGTGCAAAAAAACAACCTTTGTTAAACTCCTACAACCTTGTTTTGAAAGCCTACATTGTTGCTTTGGACTCTGATATTGTTATATAATTGTCTCTTTTGTTTCAAATAATTCATGAATTCTTTGTATATGTTTGTTTCTTTTGTTTCATCTTTTGTACTTTCTGTTTTCTTTTCCCCTCTAATATAAAAAGGATAGATGTACATGTATAGGGTTATACATGCCTAGAATTTCTCCTAAAGTGTTTGAGGAACCAATTTTATTGTATGTGATGGTGTGAGTAGCCATTTTGAAGCAAATAAGACATTATGGTAGTCACTGCTGTTTTCCTGCCATCTTGTTTTGAAATCCTATAGTGCTTTTATTCTTTCTTTTGATTTGTTTTAGTGTCTTTTCCATTATTTGATAATATATGTGAGCGATTAGAGAGCTGTTTTGAAAGGAACAAGAGCCATCACACTCGCTACTGTTGATTTTTCCTATTGCCTGGTTTTGAAGGCCTATATTTCTTTCATTCTTCTATTTTGATCAGTATTATACTGTTTTATATTGTTTGAATTCATTGCATGTGCAGATATGAACAACTATTTCAAAGTAAACAAGAGACACTATGGTAGCCACTGTTGATTTTCTGTTTTCTTGTTTTGAAATCCTGTATATTTCTTGTAATGGGAATAGAAACTGGGATATTCACTTTGGTTATTTTAAATGCTAACACTGGGTTTCAGTATGTTGCCCAGGCAAAGATGGAAATTGTGAGCTTCTTGCCTCTGCCTATTTGATAATGAGACCAAAGTTGTGGATCACCCAACCAAGATAGTGTGAGGGATTTATCTTTACTCCTACACTCAAAGTTTACAAATTCAATAAGACTACTGATTTGCATGTCAAGAAATTTGTAAATTCGTGTCCACTGAGAATGCATGAAGGCAAGCCTGACAGACACCCTTGTATTCTTCTGTAAAACTAAGTGTGTATAAATTTGAGATTAGCTATTTGTAGGTTAGTTTTTGAAATGTACTTCTTTCTCATGTTTTGAACACAGCCTCTCAGATGATCTTAATTTCTTTAGCATCAGGAAACACTATTCTTTCTCATCAGAAGCTCCTTGGAGGCAGTACATTTATTATTGTTAATTGGATGACTTGATGTACCACCCCTTGAGAACATTAGAGTGGTGACTCATAATGAATGACAATAGCCCATACTTTGAACAGTCATCTGCACTTGCAGTAGTGTACAGTAGTAGGACTCGACTCTGAAGTGGTCAGCACTATGATAACTCATGGGTAAGTTTACAAGTTTAACAAAGCCACTCAGGGAGTTGTTGTCCTTAGTATGTAAACATCCTCATCCTGTGCAACAGGAGGGCATGTCCACTGTGTGAATGCTACACCTACCATAGGAAGGGCTGTCCTGCTTACCGTAGAAGGAAGGAAAGGAAATTTGAATTCCCCACCCCACTTTTTGCTCTTGTTGCTTTTTCTGTCCTTGTGACACCTTGATCTCTTTCCTCTGTGCCATTCCAGCCTGTATTAGAGCTAACTGATTACGGACTGAAATCTCTGTGAACTCTTAGCTAAATAAACCTTTCCTTCTTTAATTTTGCATATCATGTATTTTATCCCAACAATGAGAGAATAGTATCTAAGACAGTACAGTGAAGAATTGTGCTTAAAGCTTTTCAATTTGTTATATAATGACTTAGGGACTGTAGTATCTAGAATATCCTTATATACCTCCTGGATTTACCTTAGTCTGAGGTGAACTCTTCCCTGTTGGCATCTTGGTAGGCCAGTGGAAATGGCTTATACAGAAAGGCTCATTAGGAATAAATGATGAGTCTTCAGTTTAAGGAATCTATTCAAAATCCCTGCACGACTTGCAGCTTGTCTCAACTTTCATCATTACTCAGTGAAGCCTCTTTTACCTTGTTAATGTAGGGCAGCCCAGATTGTGAGAAGCTAGGAAAGAGAGGGTGCAAGAGAGGGTGACAGACTTCGAAAACTTGTGATTCAGTTGCAGAGCTAGAGATATGGAGACATCTCCCAGGGAGACAGATTTCAGGGGTGTTAATTTGCCCCTTTGAAATACCGTGTCATATAGACAATTCAAGTGTCCAAAAACATTGCTAAGTCAACAGATTAGAGTTACTCATCATAGTGTTACAAATGATGTGAATTGTTTCAATAATTTTTACTGTCATGTTAGATTACGAGTGAATTTTACTGGCATCGTGTTGGTGATCACAAATTCAGAATAACTGACTTTACATATTTCCCAATGGGATAAACAGAAGAATTAGGATTATTGGTACCACCATATGAGATTTCCCATTGACTCTTCCCAGTATCGATCATCTACACCTTCATGAGTCATCTCCAGGATTATACTTATTGTCAAGATATTTCTAAGCATATGATTATCTACCTTTCTTGCATCTGAATTTTAGGATGAATTGCGATCATTTATCAGACCCACCTATCACTGGATACACCAAAAAAAGAATGGCTGCTTTGGGAGTAAGGAAGTTGGATCCAGCGATTTTGACTTCCCAGCCAAGGTTTGGAATATTATAGTTTCTTCTGTTTTTTTTTTTTTTTTTTTTTTTTTTTTTTTTTTTTTAAGTTTTCCTCAGCACATTAAGACTGACAATTGGGACTCTTGGCCTGGCTCTCAGTATTGACAATTGGGACTCTTGGCCTTCTTCCCTATCTTGTAGTGGTGGTTGGGTTATGTGTGATGCTCATTATTTCCCAAGAGATGAGATACCTCTATCCTAAGAAAATATTTGCCCACATGTCACTAGGAACATAGTTTCATGTGAGTCTTCATTCTGTTGCCAATCCCTCCTCATAATTATCATATTATAGGCCACTGTTCTCTGTACATTATCATGTTGCCTAGCCATCCTAGAGAATTCAGACCAGTATACATGAGTTTTACTGAGAAATCCAGTTTCAAATTTTTAATATGACCTAATTGATATAGTTAAGATTTCATCTCAATTCACATACTGTCATTTACCTCTGTATTTGCATTCTTCTATGTACATCTCATTCCTGCTATGGGCACTACATGTCCTCACAACATCTTATGTCCATCTTCCCCAGCAATGGGAAAGCAGTCTTTTCCAGTTCTCTTACTAAAATAAATTCAGCAGACATTTTGTTGTGGGTGACCTAGAGGATTTGACAAAGTTTCATAGACATCTTGGAGTATTTCACATGTCTACAGAGTCTGTATGCAATTGAAGACTTGAAATATATGTGTGTATTTTTTTTTCAAACCAAGATGTCTCTACCTTGCTCGCACTGCACTGGAACATGTGATCATCATGCCTCAGCTTGCTAAACATCTCAGATTACTGGTGTGTGGTACTGCATCTACCATGCTATCACACTGCCTACCCTCTTCTAGTAGTGTATGATAATATCTGCTTATAGGCAAAAAATACTGGCCATTTTCTAATCTAATGAACTCTCTAAATAGAAATTTAAATTCCATTGCTCATTCTAATTTGCCTATTTTTCTTAATTTTGTGCCTGTTATTAAATTACATGTACATTCCAAAAACATATGCTCATATCATCTGTTCATTTTTGTGAAGACTTTTATTTTTGGTAAAACTGATTTTTTGGCCTGCTCTAGGCTTTCCATCCTTACTCCAGGACACCTTTTCCAATTGAAGCAAATTCTAATCATTATATTTTTTGTGCATAAAGCATATAAGTATATATATATATATATATATATATATATATATATATACATATATTTAAAATCATTTTATCATTTGTAGATTTGCAGTCTTATGTTTGAAATTAAGCTCAACTCTAGTTAGAGAGTTGTTTCGCCCATACATTTTGTATAGCCAGAATATTTGTGTTTTGTATTTTGTCCTGAACCTGCCTGGATTGAACATTTCCTTGTGTGTTCAGTAGAACACACAAGAGATATACTTGGCCTAAAAATAAGTAGCTCTTTTTTCCCATAATGAAATAATTAATGTCTTCTTTCTTTGCATTTGCACTGGCAGTTCTAGCAAGGTTTGGTTTTGAATACAGGAGAAGTATTTCTCAATTTTTCTTGTAAGTTTAATGTACGTGCCTGTTGCTCTCTGCTACAATTTAAATAACTGATTCTTAAAGTGACCCAAGAATTAGAGAAGAGGGAATGTCTCCTCTCTTTCCTTCTTTTATCCAAAATTTCTGTATTATATTATTATCCTTTATTTATCACTAAGAACTTTGAAGAATTTTTGTCCAATTTTCAATGGATTCACTGATATTATAAATACAATTATACTGAAAATGTATTTTTTTTATTTTAAACAGGGTAAGACAGAGCATAATAAAACAGAACAAAGCAAATCACAAGAAAATGATACAAGTGAAACAGGCTTTCAAAGTAAGACAACAGGTGATCAACAGTGGCTAAGATAATGACTCTTGTTTTGTTCAAAATAGTTGTCTATATCTTCACATACAATGAATTGAAATAAAACAAATAGTACAAAAACTGATGAGAACAGAAGAATGAAAGCATTATGACCTCCAAAACCAGACAATAGGAAAATCAACAATGGCTAGCATATCTTACTCTTTTCAAATAGCCATGCATACTGAAGATATAAATTAAAGGATTCATATTATTTCATATATCATCATATCCAAGGGTAACTATTCATTCTGTGTTTAAGTCATCCTTTAGAATCTATTTACTAGCATTATTGTGCATTTCAATGTTTTGCAAATATTTTTTCTATTCCTGAATATTGTGTAGAAGAATCAACAAAATAGGGTATAGGGAAACATAATGGTGTCTGAGTATATGTCCCAAAACCCACAAAGAAGAAAGAAAAAAAAGAAAGATTCAAGTAACTAAAAAACTTTTAACTGAATTAAAATTGGGTTACCTAAAATTAGAATTACAGAACAGCATACTGGAAGAAAACACATTTATGACCCATGCTCAAGAAGAGTCTCCACTGAGCCCTATAAGAAAATAGGGTCAACTCTGAGACCACAGGGTAAAGCCCAGAATTGTGTTATTATAGGTGTGGGTTGCTAAATCCAACAGGAAGGGGATTTATAAATTAAATTAAAAACCAGCTGTTAGTTTTCATATCAAGAAAACTAATTTGTTTCTATTTCATATATAATAGGGCCATTCTGAAAGACATCCTTGCACCCTTTCTGCTATAGTTATGTTTCTCTACATTCTAAATTAATTGAATGTAGTATAATTGTCTCTGAAGGAGAGCAATGGAGCTGGCGTCTGTTATACTAAGATGCTAAAAATTAAAATAATTGATCAAAAGATAATTAACAAAAATAGTTACTTAAAAAGATAGTTATTAGTAAAATTGTCATTCTGTACTGAGCTCATTACCCTAGTAACCAAGCACCAACCACATAGTTATAAATTAACTGACCGCATCATTCTGCTGTTCTGTAACGTGTCATCCCCCCCCATCTTAGTGACCTGTGTGCTGTCAACTTTTGTTCCCCTTGAAAGAGACAAATGATGCTGTGTCAAACATTGTTCCCTTTATGAGAGACAAATGTTCCTGGAATTGGCAGACCAAGGGCTATGAATTGGCTAACCACCCACTGTGAAATGCCTCTTACCTCAAGCAAAGGGGAACAAAGGCCCACCTTATTTCTGTTTCTCATCACTATGTACTTAATGATCAATGAGCTAATCATAAATGAACTATAAAAATCAGTCAAAACTCTAACTCAGTTGCACAGCTTTGCAAATTCCATCTGCACTGTGTCACTGGGCCAGCTAAAATAAAAGCGCTTCTTTTAAAAAAGACATCTTGCCCCATTTGTCATCTTGGGGTTTTGCCCCATGTTTCATCATGGGGCCCTGTTTTTTGAGTAGAGTACAACAGCATCAATCAGGAATGAAGAGTCAGGCTGCATGAATTGTCCACGCAGGTGTGCCAAAGTAGGAAGGTTTTTCCTGCTATGTTGGCAGCACACCCTTAGCACATTGCTGGGAGTCACCCTTATCCCTGGAGACAGCTTTCTGTGACTTCTGCTGAGTGTGGGCTTCTTGGAGAGGACTCTAGGAGACCCTGGTCATGCAGAAGTTATGTTGTGTGACAGAAAAAGTGGATGGTACTGAATTGGGATGAGGCCTGATAGGAAGTGACCGGAACTACCTACAGGGATATGCAGCCTCCTTTCTTAGGTTCAGAATCTGAGGTTCTCCTGGTCTTTGGTGCTTCTGTCTTCTTTTCCTTTTTCTGTGTCAGTGTTAGTTCAGTTTCCTGCATACTGTTCCAGTTTGACACTATCAATGCACCATGCAATTTTGGGTGGTGCCAGGCACAGCCTCATCTATGTCAGTCTAGGAAGTTTGGCTGTACTGACTTCAACTCAGGTGGCTGTAGAAGCTGGGTGTATCTGTGTTGTGTTTATAACCCTGCTCTGCTTCCTTTCAGCAGCAGACCTGGAAGTTCTGACATTTATAAATGTCTACAGTGCAGGATCTTCCACCCACAACTCATCTCAGAACTCTGCCTTTTTATACTCCTGTTGAATTTTCAAGTTTCCAGTGTTTCCCCACATTGGCAAATTTATGAAAGGGCCATGAGAATTCAAAGATAGTTTTAACATCACAGGTGTCCTGATTCCGTGGGGTGCTTTTGCAAAGTATTCAGTGAACTCTTCCTACATCCCATAGTCAGCAACCCAAAATTTTGTCACCTTAATGATTTGTGTCCTACTTCTACTTACAAGAGTTTGTGTTCTCACAATAGTGTGTGATTCAGCCACAAACAAAAGGAGAATGTCCTATGTGGTTAGTATCACCCAATAAACTTGTATTCTATGTAGAATAAAAAGCAATATAGAGGTATTTTCCCCCATGAAGAAACTATGGTTTTGGCCACTTCTTTTGGTTTTTGGTCTCCAGTAAATTTGGCTTCCCAGTAGCCATTTTTCAGAATTCCAATGGGAATTCTTCAGGATAAAGTGACTGAGAAAAAGGAACTGGAGACTGGATGTAATATCTATGGTCATGCCTCTCTGTCTCAACCAGATCCACTCAGACATGGGCATTACTAAATGTCCTAGGCATCTGTGAAGCTAATGCACTTCACAATAAGGCTAAATGCAGTGATTCAAGGTGATAACTTTACAGTGGTGAAATTAACACATTGCAAGAGAACATTTTTCAACCAATGAGGAAAGGGTAGTATACTACAGAAGAATTACTCTTGAGTTGGTAGGTTTTTGTGCCTCATCATTGATAAGAGAACAAAGATGGAGCTACACTATGCCTCTCATTCTGGCCCTCCTCATACAATTAGTCTTCAGAATTCTGACTTTCTTCATGACTCTGGATATAGAACTTGCCTGTCTGTGGTAGCCAAGATATTTTATTTCCTTTCACATTGGTTTCTTTGCATGGTACTGTTATCATATTATACATGAATTTTTCACTTATTGGAGAATTATATTCTCTTTCTCACATGGTTTTCTTTCCTTGGCTGAAAATGTCTAGATGGAGAGATAGGCTTTGAGAAAATCTGTGCTAGGAAGCCACCTTTTATAAATATTGGGTCTTCCCAACAAATCACAATATATTAGCCATTGTTAATTTCTTGTTATCATGTTCTGAATTTCTGCATTATAGTTTTTATTTTTGACTTATACTATCATTTTAAAATAGAAAATTGTTGAGTTACACATTAAAAAGCACTTTAAAAACCCTCAAAATTTTTATTTTGTATACACATTGTTCAGTTCCAAAGCTATTGGAATTTTATTTCATGGATTTTAATTTAAGAATGCCTCTCTTCTTTTAAAAAGAATTAGTGCTTTCCTTCTATTCCATCTTGTCCTACTCTTGCCTGGAGACACATTATTGGGTCTGTGGATTTTTTCCATGTGGCTTTGAATTTAGAAATTCTGGAGTAATTTCAGGATCAAATTTTTAGGAACAAAAAATAGGAAGGTCCCACTGGGAACAGTAAGAAGATACAAGCAGCTTTAAAAGGCTAGAAGTAAATCCTGCTTCAGGGCTGTAATCCTTCAGGCTGGTGATGGACACATCAAGGAAAGAAGTGATCAAAGATGGAGTGAGACTAGACAGAGAAGAATTTGATTAGAGTGTAGTATTTCAATGTCATACATGCAGGTAGTACACTGTTACTCTTGTGCCTATTGAGTCATCGTACACGAAACTGAGCAGCCTGTCATCAGTGAAGAAGAGTTTGTATTACGTGAATCATCCAGTCACATACACTGGCCAGAGAAGTGGGTTCTCCTCTGTCAGACATCCAAGGCAGAAGCTCCCAGTGTGTTGCTGAGTGCCTTCCTACCTGCTAAACTTGACTTGTTTGTGGGATCTAATGACAGTGCCTGCATGGGAAAAACACTGGGAGAGAATTAGTCCAAAAATAATGCTTGTGCACTGCCCAATGATCCAAGATCAGAGTGGGGGTTGTGGTTAAGACATGATTCATGGTTGAAAGTGAACAGAAACATCCTTGTCAGGAACTAGTTCTATCGGCATCAGTTGGAATATTTGGTCCTAGGTGAAACTGTAGTGGTACCCATTTGTTTCTTTTGGCCCTGTACTTTGGACTGAGATTGCTTCCAGGACATAAGTATACTGTCAAGTTGAGGTAACCACCATGGCCAGAGACTGACCTTTGGCATCTCAATGCTTGAGCCTAACACTAATCCTAAATTCACTCCTCACCATACTGTGAAGCACATACGCAGAGTCAAGGGGAGTGTCCTGGATCCTGTGTGAGGTTTCTGTGCTGTTGCATGTCTTGTTATTCCTTCCAACATCAGTGTCATGGTTTTATCTGAAATGTTTTGTAAGTTTCAAAGTTGACTGCATTGTGTGGAATCAGTATTCATCATTAATCTATTGATGATTTCAGTGTATGAAAATGCTGTGAGGAGGATGGGTCCTGTTACACATGAGCCACTTGAAGCAAGTTCTGGAAACGTGTTCTGTCGGCAGCTTACCTATCTTTTTCGGCTTTCCAGCTGGCACCTTTGGAGAACATTTTTCTTCACCATGTGACTCTGCCATTGTATTTCTGCCTTGCAATTAGTAGACCATGTGGCTGATACTGGGAGACAAATAAAACTTCTCATTCGTTAAATTTTAGGTTTTGCATCTTTTGTCCCATGGATGTAAAAACGAATGACAACTAATAATTTTAAAACTATATAGAGTATATAATCTGAAACATGCAATTTTTTCTGGAAATCCGTGGTATTTATTCTAATAACAATAAAGTTTGAACTTCTGAACTATCTAAGCACTAGGTGGCTTTTATTAAAGCCATGAATATCTGCAGAAAATTTTAATGTTAACTATAATGCTTTGTGTTCCTTTTGAGGGACAGAAATTCATTTTCATAGCTGAAAAATTAATAGATTGATAGACATAATGTGAAAATCTTCAGACTGAAGCCAGATTCCTCATTCTTGGATACTGATCTCTCAAATAGCCAGTTCTCCCTCTATTGCATTGTGTCCTGGGCTGGCCTGGACCCAGGTTGTTTTCTGACATAAGACTATTGAGTCTTTATTAGAATACTGACCCTGGAACCTCTTTAACACATTCGTGGCCCATTTTTAGTTAGAGTCGAGTCTTATAAGAAAATTGGGTTAATTCTGAGACCTCCGGGTAAAGCCTTTAAATGCAAGTACTATTATGCAGGCGAGATGAGATTAACATTTTATAAGAGAACCTGGTCCAGAAGTCTCTGCATTACAGTCTTGCACCTGGGCTGCACTCTTGCAGGTTTTGTTTGTTTTTCTTTTGCCGCTGGCTCAGAGGGCGGGCAATACTGCAGAAGTCAATCAATGAAAAGGAAGCCAACTGTATAAACTGTCCAATCAGAAAAGGCCAAGAGGGCGTGTTCTTCCGGTGTCATGGCGTCAAAGTGCCTGGAGCTTGTTACTGAGAGCACTCCAGCTGGATCGGCTCCTTTCTGTGATTTATACAAGCTATAGGCTGCATAGAAAAGACTCTAGGAGACCTTCAAGCTGCATAATGGTAACGCTGTGCGACGGGAGCTCTGAAATGGAGTGGGATCTGGAAGATGTCATGTTAGAATTGGTCTGAACTATGTATGGTGGCCTAGGGGCCGGGATGTAGCTCAGAGACACAGCGCTTGTCTGAAAAGTGTGACACCGCGAGTTTGAATCCTGGTACCAAAGGGGAGAAAAAAAAACCCTAACTGTAGTGACTAGGCTCCCCCCCCCCCCCGTAGCTCCGGATCCTGATGTAGTTTCAGATGTGAGTTGAGCCATTCCTTGTTCGTTTTGACCTTTGCTGATATAAAGGGGGAAAAAAAAAAAAAAAAAAACCCTCACAACCTACTAAATGTCCGGTGTGAGTTTGTGTTCTCTAAAATCAAAGAATGAATTTTAGGGTCACTGGAGATTAAGAGAGATCTATATATTTATTGATAGAAAGAAAGCTGTGTCCTAGTAAGATTTTAGCACGATAGAGACAAAGAAGCATAGGTGATACTCTTGGAGAGACAAGTTGCTTCTGTGAGCCCAGTTCCAAGTTGGAAAAAGGTCTTGTTAGGCATAGCTAAGCCCCACGCTGGAGGAATCTACCGTGTCTGAAAGAGAGAGGGAGACATCGAGAAAGATGGAATCCAGAAATAAAAAGACAGAGAGAATGGGCCCTCCATGGGTTTCCTAGGTCCCTGGTTTTCTAGGGATTTTTACAGAACAAAACCACAAGTTGAGGGGGGTCCAAAGTGGGCAAAAATGGAAACTCACAGTGCAGAGGGATGAGGTAGGACAAAATTGTGGTCAGTCAAGATTATGAGTTATTTGCTCAGGTAAATGATTAAATTGGGATCCAAGAGGGACAGTAGCATGGAGGAGCAGGTTCTTTGCCCTAAGGAGACGGATTAGTGCTTCTTCTGGCTTCCTCAAGGTGATGAATATCTGTTGAGACTATTAATCCCTGATGTTTACACTGAAATTGTGGTTTTGTTTGTTTTCTCATTTGTCTTGAGACCTGGACCACAGAGAGGGGTGATTGTTACCCCCATAGTTGCAAGGTGTCTGGTCTTTTGCACTGGCTCCACTGAGGGCCTAGCCCTCTCTGACTGCATATAATATTTCTACTTAACTCAGCTGCCTATAACATCGCTAGCGCAAGGCCAGTACTAAGTTCTCAGGACATTTTGTCCGCTATGACACTGACAGCCTGAGTGCCCTCTTGAGAAACCCACTGCTACATTTGCATGTGCACCATTCTGAGCAGAACAGGGGCCTCAGGAAGATCCAAGATGCAAACTGTAGGTGGATGCGGTGGTGATGAACTAGGTCCCTGGTTTCATTTCTATCAGCAGCACAGCTGAAAGATCTGAAAGTTATAAATATCTGTGTTGCAGGAATTCATACTCACAATTCCACCTCAAATTTTTGCTTTTTAATCTTTGTAGTGATCCTCTAAATTTACACTACCTTCCTACATTTCTAGAACCATGTTAGGTATTAAGAAGCTGAGAATTGATAACAGTGTGGTGATGTGTTCCAGTGGAGGAACACCTGCCAAAATCCCAGGGGACTCCTGAGTTCCATGCAGAGCAATGCAAAAAAAAATTTAAAAATTTATTTAGATGATAGGTCCACTCACAATTAGACAGTTCAAATGATATTGCCACAGAGTTAGAATGCCAAGGAAAACATAGTGGGTGGTAAAGCCTTAGCAAAGAAATGGAAAGTGTACCTTGCAGAGAAAACTTCCAGACGGGGCTGTCTATTAAGCATACATTGAGAGAAACGTTGAATTGGGGTATTTACCTGGGCATACATTTGTGATATGTGTAGGAGTGGAAAGCAGCCAGGACATCATCTCTGTATTAAGGGCTATAGTTCTTGGCCTAATTGTTCATATTTTTAAATAGAAAAAAGCTGCTTGTGTTAGTTTCCAAGGAGTACTAGAGCAGGGGAGAAGCTGGAAATAGTAGTTGTGCAGCGTATTAATGGTTAGTAATTAAGGGTTTTTGTTTAGCCAATAGTAGTGTCTAAAATATAGAAGATTCTGAAACTCAGATTGTCCTGAGGGTAAGCATGAAGGAAGACTTGTGTGCTTGCTTGCTCTGTGAATTGGGCAAAGGTCACAGATTTAAAGAAAAGATGGGAGCTTAATAATAGGTAACTATGCCTTCTGCTACCACTGATAAGTTCATCTAATGATTTTCAAGGCAAAATCTGAAATTAGTAAAGTATCTGGCTTAGTTTTAGATTTAAAATTAATGTGGACACCATAGCTGAAGTAGAATGATGGGGGTATCCCCAATAGATCAGAGATTTCCAGGTGTTCTTGATAATTTTAGTTTGTTTATTAATTTTTGAGACAGGATCTCACTTTGTAATGCAGGCAGGCCTCTAACTCATGGCAGTCATCTTGCCTCAGCATCCCAAGAGCTGGTACCATAGGTATACAGCACCACACTCAGCGTGCTGTGTGTGTGTGTGTACAGGGACTGAACTCTGGAGTTTTGCTCTGAGCTAAGTTTTTAATTTTCTAAAATCTTGGAGGCCAGGACTTACTAAGTTGCCCTCCAGGAGGTGTGAATTTTTAATAGTGTTTTTAAGTCTCTGACTGTGGGGATAATACATATGTGTCACCATGCAGGTTTAAGGTTGGGGTGTTTATATCTATTGTGATGTACCAAGATTTAAATGCTTGGGTAAAGTAAATATTGGTGAGGTATAATACTTCAAGTCTTTATTCTCAGTTGCTTGAGGAACTGAAACCAGAAGTCTTATAACAATGGCCTAAAGAATTGGGACTCTTTCAATATAAAATCTAAATTCTAGGATTTATCTCTAGTGAACAGTAATTTTAACATTCCCTGGGCCCTGTAAAAAAATCTTCTCAAAAATACAGTAAAACATTGTAGTGGAAATCTTTTCTATTTATTTTTTTACTTTTTATTTTATATTTTTCTATTCATTTTGTGCACTAGTGATATGTGGTACAGTACTTGTGCATGATGGAGGACAGCAATCATGAATCACTGCTCTGTCAGCAGCAGGACATTGGTGCTGAGCAATTAGTGATTACAGTGGACTACTTTCAGTAAAGTTCAAGAGATATTAGTAATTCATTATGAAATTTGGAAAATGTTATATATATATATTTCCCCAAACACAAATTAAGCAAATTGTTGAGCAGGTTTAAAAGTTCCAAGGTGTACAAGTAATGTTGACTTGAGTAGGTATATTCTGTGCACTTTCAACACATTTCTTTTTGAACTTCCTTTAAGTTGAGTATATTTTTGCTAACTTCAGCAATGTCACTAGAATACCTTGAAATTGTCTTAAAGTTCTCTATAGAACATGTTACTTAACTTATGTTTCTTCTTTTGAGTGCTGTATTAGTCAGGTTTTCCAAAACAACTGAATCAGGAGAATTACATGAATAGTATTTGGAAAAGGAACACTATGAATTTTGTGTTTCTTCTTTTGCTTTGACTAGTTTGGATGATGATGATCCTTATGAAATGTCCCTACTTTGTTCACAGTGTCTGGTTTGCATGACCCTAACAAGGGGATAGGGTAGAGATTTTCAATGATCAGACTGAGCATGAGCATTTTGAACACAAACCACCAACCATGTGTCTGGCTGAAGATGAAGCACTTCCATTTGTAGTTCTAATTCATGCTGGTTTTGGGAAACTTTCTAACTGTTTTGTCTTGAGTAAACTGCCTTGCCATGCCAGTTTGCCTTCTCATAGAAGCCCACTTCATTTAATCTGTAACATTAATGGGCTAGATGCATGTCTGTCCAGTACTATGAATTCCAAGGCTCTTTCCCCTTGACAGTGATACATATCTCTGTGGGAAAAGAGAATACCATGAACCATTGTTACATGTCCCATAAATCAAAAGAGCCTGCAATCCCTGAAATTCCTCTCTTGGGGAATTTGAGTTCTCTTGGCCTGTGAATTCTGTGTGGCTGTACTGCAGATTGCCATGAGAATGGCCTATGCCATAGCTGAGATTCAGCACCAGCTTCAGTTCAAGGCACAGTTTAGTCTGTTGGTAGCTTCCTGTGGGTGTCATCTTGAAGCATGAAACTGTGGAGGCTGTTCTAGCTTTTCACACTGACATCTGAAATGTATCACAGATTTTAAGGACAAGGAAAGGGTCGCAAGGATAATAGCAGAGTACTTTGGAAAGACTTTCTGAACTTGAAGTGCAGCGGTAGCAATTTGGAAGCTCTTGGGGGTCTTTGCCTATTTTTGTACCTTGTCATTTGAGATCTGTGTCCACTGCATCTTCTGTGAGTCCTTTCCAGCAATAGTAATTCTGCACATGAAAAACCCTGGAATGTGTCTCAACTTTTTTACTTTTAATCATAATATAGATCATGAGAAAGATTTAGAAATATCTTGAGAGTGGAGATCAAGGATGTTGAATAATGTCATAGAAAAAAATGGGGCAGACTTTTTTAGAAGGAAATCTTGGGCCTAAATATCACTAGTGCTGTGCTTGAGAATCCTGTTGCAGGTGTATTTTATTTCCATATTGTACCACTTATCATCATGATTAGATTATACCCCATGGCTTCATGTACATTTTATATGCTGGCTGTAGACCCTAGATATGAATAAGCACACTCTATATGTGCTCTACACTGCTCTTCACTCCAACCCCATGTATGTATATTTTTGTGCTAAAATGGGAACGTTTTAGCTTGTTCATTCTGCATTTTAATTCTTTCAATATTATTTTCTAGATTTCTTTGCACTGCTGCATGTAGGTGTGATTCCTGACTCCACTGTTTGTCTCCATATTATTTTACTGGCCTTTGCACAGTTATGGGAGAGCAGGCTTCTCTAGTGCTGTCACTGTTATAGGTGCCACAAAGAACAGGATCCTCCCTGCTTCCCTGGAAGCAAGATTTGAGAACACGCCATGAATGCTCAGGAGCCTGCTTGATGGTAAATAGAGAGTATATTATTTAAAGTCTTCAAATGCAGTAACCACAGTTCCACAGCTAGTTTCTGTTCTGGCCTCTAGTTTCTATCTCTTATCACCATCAACACTGGACCTTTTTAGTTTGACAAATTTCATTGTTTCATTATGAAATTTAATTGCTTCTGTATAGTTTTTGCTCTATTTTATGCCTCCAGTGTTAGGCAATCATTTTTCCATTTCCTCCACAAATTACTGTTTAATAAATATTTAGATTTCTCTGTACATTTTGTGTGTGCTAACCTTTGGGTAAAACTGCTTGAGAGGTATTTACAGTTTCCATGCTGCTTGGGAATAATGTAGCTTGACTTAGCTTTAATGTGTAATAAAGGGTTAGTTTTCGTTTTCCTCATTCTCAAAGCAGTCCCTCACCTTATCAATTGAACTCAGACTATCTCTCCAAATTATTGGAGTATTTATCATCAATTAGGAGTTGACTTTTTCAGTTTTGCTAAAATTTACTCCCTTATTTTATTCATCTAAAAATATACATACTGTACAACGTAGTCTATTTAGAATAATACTTTCTTTCCCTTCTAAATAACTTCTCACTTCTTAATTCTATTTTCCCAAGACCTGTGAACTGTGTACAGTAGGATCTTCATTTTCTGTAAGTCATTTTTTTAAGAACATAATTCAGCATGGTCACTGGGTCTGTCTGTTTTATGATGTTTACAAGAGAGGCCCCAATGAAAGTAAAGAGTTTTTCTGGTGCCATTATTCAATACTAGAAAAGAGAAGAGAGAGACAGTGGCAGAGAGGCAGAGACACACCTGCACTCTTTTTTTTTCCCCCTTTTTATCTGTGCTGGGGATCGAACTCACGACTTCCTGCTTGCAAGGCAGGCACTTATGCCTCTGAGCTAAATCCCCAGCCCCTCACACCTGCACTCTTAAGACACTCCATGTGATGCTGTATGACTTCAGTTCCCTCTCTTAGAAGAACATTGTGAGATGTAAATTTTGCAAAGCAGTAAGCCAAAATAAAGCTCCTTCATTATGTACCTAGTGCCAAGCATTTAATTTAGAAGCATGAAGAAAACGGGAGAGTGCCCATGGCTTTCATAAGTTTAGGAACTGTCAGTGTGTGTTCCAACCTGACAGCCCACCTGACACTCTCAGTTACCACTTGGGAGTTTTCTTCACAACTTCACCAGCAGTTCTTATTGTGTAGTTTTCTGACAATAGTCTGCTTAGTGGCATTTTGTTTTCATATAAAAAATATTTGCCTTATGCCTAGTGACAAGTGTGGTATTAATAATAGCTACAAATGCATGAATCAATTCATCCTGAGGAAAATAGAAAACTTTTATTTTATAATTTGGACAGCTATTTCAAAGATGACAATATGTAACCTATTAACTAGTGATATCTTACTGTATTTTTTCCCTTTGGAATTATGTATTATTTATACCCTTTTACTGCTTTGTTTTTTATTTTATTTCCTTTCTTTTTTTTCTCTTTAAATAATAATAAAAAAAAGTTAAAAAAAAGAAGAAGTATCAGTTGTAAGATGGGATGTTAACTTATTTTGTCTTTTTTAAAAATTATAGTGAAAGAGAAAAATGAACAAATAATCTGTCGTGATATGTAAAATGAGTGGAGAGAAGCATAGTTTTCTGCAGAAGCCATTGTTTACCTGAAAGTTGGGAAGGCATGAATAGATATAAAATTCAAATGTTGGTCAGTGTCAATGCATTGAGTCAGCACTGTGAATATTATCTTTTAAAGCATGAGGGGGAAATGCCAGTGTGAAAAAACTAAGGAGAGCCCCAGTGAAATTGGCTCCCAGAATTAACTGAGCCAAAGGGAATCTCTTTTCTTTATCATTTCCTGAATCTGAACACTTGTGTTTAGGAAAACAAATGTAATAATACATCAGTTTTTGCTTCCACAAGTGCCGCAAGTTACAAAGAGTGTCATCCTTTCAATATTAATAGGATTACACACAAAAAGTTGTGCTAGAACAGATGAAATAATGAGAATACTTGCCAAGCATTGTAGTAAACTGAATTGAACCTCATTACCTCAATTTTTTGAGAAAAAAATATTTGAAATTATTTGTAACTGTATTGGAGTAAAATCATAATCTAGAAGAGATATCTGTATTCCCATTTGCATTGAAAAAAATACGTTCCTTAGGCATGTTGTGGAAACAACATAAATCCACTGTTATGGCTCTGTTAGTGAGATTTTAATTACACCAGAAATAGCTGACAGAATGTAAAAGGAAGAAAATTTTAATATAGATCAGTTTCAGAGGTCATCCTGCAAAAAGGAAGACATATTACATATGCACAGCATAAAGAACTCTTGTCACTCTCATTTAACCCCTTAAAGAGAGAGACAGAGAGACAAAAGAGAAGAAAGAAGAATGGAATGTATCATTCTAGAGTGTATTCCAGGGACCTTCTTCTAAAACATCAAGATGTTACTGTCCTTAAGAAATTCTATGTGCTGTTCTTTGAGACAACAAATCTCATTGTGTCAAAATGTACAGAATGCAGCATTTAGAGTATCTTTGATTCCATCACAGTGTCTCCATGCACAAGAATAGGATCATTTGTTATAGATTGGAATAGTGTAGTCTCAAAAATGGACACTGTGCCTGCCATTCATAGAAACTTGAAGTAACTAAAGATCATAAAGAGAAATATAGCAGAGATGAGGCAGAGGTGATAAGCTATAATCTTTAATATAGATAGCCCTGATACACTAACAAAAAAGAAACACAGGAAGAATAGATTAGGAGGCAGAATCCATAAAGATGCTCTGAAGAGGAAATACACTCAACCTGAAAGAGTTTAATAAACTGAAAGTCAAAGATGAGAAAACAAAGCTTTAAGAGACAGGGATCCAGACCAGGGAAGAGACAGAAATAGGGACAACTCGTCCAGCAGCCGCAGATACGTTAGAAAGTTATGACACTTTTGTGCAGTGCAGAACCACAAAGCTAGAAGGAAGGAAAACTTTGTGGCTTTATTAAGTAAAGGAATACAGCTCAAGAACAAGCTCAGGGGTAAAAAGATTTAGCAACACTCAGATAGATAACAGGTTGGCCCCCTAATCTAAAAACTAAAAGAGCTAGTGAGACCCAAAATATACAGAGCACCCTGAGAAAGGGAAAAGGGAGGAATTGCCTAAAAAAGGAAGGCAGAGAATACTGCTAATGGTATATCAAGATTTAAAAGTCACAGTAGTCTTTTTTAAATTTTTTTTTTAATTTAAAGAGAAACAAAACAGAACAAAACAGTAAAGAGGTACAAGTAATACAGAATTTCAAAAAAATAAACAGTAAGAAAAGACTAGTTAATAGATTACATATTGTCATCTTAGAAATAGTTGTTCAAATTACAAAATTAAATCATACAAAGTGAACACTCATACAGTGAGATTGCAAACAGTTCTGTTCAATGACCCAACAAAAACTTGTAATATGGTTTTCTATCTTACACACTTAAATATGCATGCAGTTATATCCTTTAGAGCACTTTCTTTTCCTCTCTTTTTTTACATTAACAATTCCACACATCTTGGGTTTTATTACTCCCACAGTTCTTATTACCTTTTTTTGAAGAGAATAAAATGAAATTAAGAGTCACGGTAGTCTTATCGCTCTGTTTAATTTGATTATATTTTGTTCCGGCCTGTCTACTCAGAGTTGAGGGCACAGACAGCTAACCCAAAAATAGCAGGTAATACCATGGTAACTATCCTTAATTTCCTATTAACTTAACACTGAAACCCTATATTACATTGTCTTACTATGACTGATCTTATTTGAAGCTGATTTGTAAGACTGCTATTTAGCCTTGACTGATTTTATTCGAATTTGGTATGCTTGGTAGTATCAAGTCTTAAGAGTAGAGGCAACTACTCTGAAGATGACAAGATGTAAAAGATACCCATTCTGGTTTTGATTATTAACTGCTTGCAAGTCTTACAATGTCTTCAAAGTTGTGTTTTTATTAAAAGAGCTATGTAATGTTATGTTCAATTATATTGTGCATGATGATGTGGACAATTCTATTGAAAATAACAAGAGAAAGCATAGTAAGTACTGTAGATCACCTAATATTGTGGTCCTCTGTCTTTTTCATTTCATGTTTTTCTAGGATTTTATTTTGTTGTTCTGTTTTGATCTGGTTTTCCCTGTAATACAGAAAGGATAGATATACATGTAGAGATTCACACATGGTAAGAATTTCTAAACTTTTTAGGGGAACAGATTATATAGTATATGATGTACTGAACAGATATTCTGAAGAAGAAGAGACGCTAAGAAACCCAATGCTAATTCTGCAGCATTATGATATAAAATCTAGTAATACTATCATTCACTGTTCAGAGTGATTAGTCTAGACTCTTATGTTCAATTTCAACATAGGTAAAGATAAAGACAGCTACTATGAAGAGACTGAGAAACATTATGGTAGTCATTATTGAAAGATTTAATTTTACTTTTGAAATATATGCAGTTTTACATACCATTATGTTTGAATCAAGTGAAATAAAATTTATCAAGTTAAAGTTAAAATGACCATGGACACATGATTTGTCTAATTCACCATCTTCCTGCAGAGATTATAGTTCTGCCCTACTTTAGTTTCTGACAAATATTAGGGTATATTAATAAAATTTATACTTCATTAATTAGAAATGTCAAAGAACTACTTACAGGATATAATTTGGGAAATAATTGACATTATGTCATCAGGGCTTTCCATTCATGACAGTCAGTATAGAAAATGTTCTACAATTTTGAGGTTTAATTCTTTCATTTAGGGAAGTATTGAAAGCTCTTTTCCATTTACTGAAGATTTTCTTACAGAACTTTTCACAATATTATATAGAGATACCTGTGTTTGTCTTGGTACTTTAGTTTGAAATTGCCTTTACAGATTTATTTTTGTGAGAGCCTTCATCTAAATATTGTGACACTGATTGAGTAAAGCGGCAATCCATTGAACTTTAATTGATTATCCCTGCCAGTAATTATGTGATTTAGTAAAGGAGAGAAAGTTGGGAAACATCGTCACCTGGCTATTTATAGTACTCAAGTTGAAAGAGGAAGTGGACATATTGTTTTTGACTATCTGGTCATACCATGTGCACCAGTGTATCACTGACTAAGAACATAATTACATCCACTCTTTTGGTGTATTTCTGTTGCCCTTAATAGAATATCAATGTTTTGTTGCTTATTACAAACAATGAATTTTCAGAGTTGTGAATGCTTGTAATTCAAGGACCAAACACAGCTTCATTGTGTAGTAAGACATGACTTAGACTTGATGCATTCTCATTATGTCCTCTCAGAAAGAGTTTTCATTACTTATAATTGCAATCATATCATTATGGAGGGTTCTAACATCATGATCTAATTAGTCCATAATGCCTCCATCACTTCCAATGTTATCACCTTGGAACATAGGATTAAATAGATAAAAATGCAGAAAAGATCCCATGTGTATATGATTGTGTCTGTGTTCTACTTTTTACTGAAACAAGGACATTCTTTCTGAGGTATATGAGGCCTTTACAAATGGGTATGAATTTTTTATGTGCTGAGACTTGGTTTCACTCTGATACTCAGACTGCTACAGATCTTGGGAATCTTCTTGTCTAAGCTACCCACAATAGTGTTAATACAGGTGTGGATCACCAAATCCAACATGATGTAGATGTTTAAATTAAATTAATAATCAACTTAATTTTCAAATCAAGAAAGCTATAATTTAACTCTACTGCTTATATGATAAGGCCATTCTGAAAGTAGTCCTTGGAATCTTTCTGCTCTAGATATGTTTATATACACATGAGATTAATTGTATGTCATGTAATTTATTTTTGAAACATGGCTGTTTCTTGCAGATTCTGGAACAGTGACCAAGACAGTTGCAATTTTATGAATACTAACAGTGTCAACCCTCTTATGTTTTGGTTTAGGACTGCATTTTCATTTTGGTTAATAGGGTGAGTCATTGTGCTATTTCTTGATTCTTTCAGATGATGATACATGACAAACACAACAGCACATGATTTCAACTGCAGACTACACTTGGGGGAGTTTAATTGTAGATGGCATTGAATTTGACATAAATGTGGTAATTCTGAGTGGGGTGAGGATTAATTTTAAGCCCACAATTTCCCATTTGAGAAATGTTTAATGTTCAGCAAACAACACACATCTGTGTTCAAAAAAAAAATTGGGAAAAGATGCAGTTCAACCTTAAAATGATGGGGTGAGACTATGTCACTACTGAGAATTGCTCCTAGGAATGGTTCAGTGAAAGAGCCAGGATACACCAGGTAACAGTGCTTTACTTATTATCAAAAGGTCTTCTTTAATGAGTAACTGCAAAGAGCTTTAAACACTCTGAAGTGTACTCTCATGGAATATGAACAGACTACACTATCAATTTTGTTCTTCGTTGCATCTTTATTAAGCCTTTGGTAGGATAAAATATTTTGCAGAATAATATTTCAGGAAGTCTATTGTGCATTGAATTCAGTAATATGCTTTAATGTGTCTCTCAATATTCCTTTTACTGCAGCATTTCCCTGTAATTCTACTCGCTTTTTGCCTCTTTTTGCCCTTTTTTAGTCTGGGATCTCATCACTTGAATCACTTGTTGTGGTTTGGTCTTTCTCTCTACATCCAGTTATTTCCTGGTGAAAAATCTTTTATCATTTGATTTATTATGTTTAAAATCTACTCACACCTTCATTATGGCTGCTATTTTGATGTGCCTTTGTCTATATTCTGTCTTTGCACTGAAATAGTAAAAGTAAGAGGCCTGTTTCTGTAACCTATGAAAGCTTTCTGCGATAGTATCACAGTAAATATTGCAGAATAAATGCTTCAGTGTTGCCTTAAAGTTAATAGGAGTGCAAAGTTCTGGGGAGAGAAATGGTTTCTTTTGGTAGAGCAGTGATATGATACATTCTACTTGGCCTGTATACAACCCTGCTTGATGTGTTCATGTCCTGAATATTTTACAGTGTTAAAAGTGATGCATAGCATATACATTGCTGTCCAAAAGCACAAAGCTGTCTCCTGACTCATGCTGATGCTCATAGATGAGGACACAACAGCCGTAGGCTAAAACAAAAAAGCTCTCATAGTTCTTCCTAGTCAGAGGTGCTTCCCAGGAGAATGTGAGGATTGTGTTAAGTGTCTTGTGTCTGATCATTTCCTATTAATGAGCCTTTTCTACTGTTGTGAGTGATTGACTGTGTAATTACTGTTATGTAAGAGATGATTTTAGGTCTTTCTTTGGATTTTAAGTGTCAAAAGAACCAAATTCCTACTTTGGAGGGAAAAGATAAGTTGTGTCTCTCCCTATACATGACCAAGTTTTATATCCAGCCTAATGTTATCACTTACTTTTCACATAGTGTAAAGCCTATGAAAAGCAAATGGAAGTTGATTTTAAAGATTGTTTAGATTCTGCATCAATAATAAATCATTATACTGTGGTTTTCATGGAGGAAAAATATTAGGTATCCTGAGAGCCTCCATGAAATGGCCTAATATCACCTGTCATGTTTATGTCAGTGGCCCCCAGGCCTCATTCATTTGTACCGTGCATCTGTGATCTGGTTCACTGTGTAGTGCTTGGGTTGATGGTGTCAGTGCTACACCCACATAGGGGTGGAGCCAGGATGTAATGTAATGGCAGAAAGAAGGTGTGTCTAACTCTCTTTCGCCTGTATCCTCCTTGCTGTTTGCAGCCGCCATGAACTGCGGCCCAACCATGCCACCCTGCCTTGGAGTCAACTGAGTATGGACTGAAACCTCCAGAAACTGTAAGAAATGAACCTTTCCTTCCCCAATTTGGGGCTTTAGGTATTTTGTGTCAGCAACAAGTAAAAAGTAACTAAAATACCACCTGAACTCCATACACTGATGCTTTTGCAGCCTGGTTTTGGCCTCTGGATTCTCAGTAAAGTGTGAACTCATGGACAGGCAATACTTGTTATTATTGATCAATAGTTTATAGCTCACTCTAGAGTCTTTGAGAGATTTTTACCTCTTTCAGGAAATATACATGAGATCCAGTTTGTTTCACCAAAAATTCAATAACAGAGCAGTATTGAAATATCTGCAATTTATAAGAATTGAAGTAAAATCCCTCTTATTCCACCTAGAATCTCCCATCAAGCTCTATGCTGAAACATTTTACAGGGCTCCTAGAAACCCAAAAGGATTAAATTTCTCAGAGACTTTCTGCTCCTTCATGATCTACATCAGCGAATACTTGATGATGTCATTCTCCATGCTCAGGATTCCTACATGCCTTTGTTTCAAACTGACTTGTCTGCCAACAGTGTTGCTTTTAACATTGCCTGGGTAATTCCTTTGTGTATCTCAAGCACTTCTCAAAAAAATGCCACCCTTTGTGTGAAATGGTTAGTTTCTTACTCCTTTCTTTCTTGTCCCCACAGCAACTATTCCTTTTCTAGTTCATCAGTTTTCTTGACAACTGCAAGTTCTGTGCTCCTTTGATATGAAAATATTGTACCTGCCTAGCTTTCTATGACTATAAACAAAGCTCTTTTCTGCTTTCAGTTCCTCAGAGAAATTCTCTTACATTGAACATGACAGGTTAGAGAAAAATGTGGTGAGGTAAGCCAGGTGTCCTTAGGCATTCAATAATATTTGAGGTGTCTGGAAGTGGTAATGTTTAAGTACAATCTGAAACATGTTTATGATGAGGTGAACTAGGGACCTAGGGAATTAATTTCCAGATAGAAAAGACTATGTATGTACATACATACATACATACACACAGAAGAACGTGTCATGATGTTGTATCATGTTAGCACATTCAGGTGTATTAAGGGTTTTTTTTTTCTGAGAAAGCATTAACACATATTTTTCTCTAATGCAGAAACATAGCAAATACAAGGGATAGAGTAATTTATGAGAAGCAGGGCTTGGAGAGTTTAGAGAAGGAGCTTCAAAGGAAAGGGATAGATTTGGTTTTTGAGGACATATTACCATGACTCAACCAGACATTGAGAAGTTGGCTTTACAAGTATCCTGTACATCTTTTGACCCAATGAACTATAAATGAGAGTGTCACATGACTCCACATTATTTTTCCTTCATTAATATTTGTGTTGAATAGCAGAGAATTTCAAAGTGTGAGGAAAGAACTTTATACATGTAGAGTTTGCAATCTTAAGTCCTTAGGTGTCCCTGTCACATCACTGAATGGTGACCAAGTGGAATCAGCATGGGGCTCCATTGTAGCATCTAGTCAGGTTCCTATGTATAGTTGTAAGTTTAGCTTCAGATTTCAGGGCTTTTTATGACCCTGAATGAAGTACGTACCTTGTATTAAGAGAGTTGCATTGTATGGCTTTCTTTCATCTTTAGTCTTTTGTAAAATATTACTATACTTTAACTTTATTCTTTATGAAATATTTCTGTTTCTTTTGGAGGGGCACATATTCATCTTCTTGACATCAAATGAAGACTTTAAGATAGTATGAAAATCTTGATAGTGGAGCTTGCCTCATTCTCAAATATTACCTTTTCAAATTGCCTGCCCACTCTCTTCCATGGGGTCTTAGCCTGGCCTGGACTCAGGATGTTTTCTAACGTTAGATTGATTGATTGCTAGCATACTCCCTGTGGAGCCTCCTAAATACATTTTCAACCCAAAACAGGAAGTGCCCACTAAGATCTTAAAGAAAACAGGGGCAGATCTGAAAAGCCAGGATCAAAGCTCTAAAATGCATCCCAGGTCAGGCAAAGTCAACATCATGGAGGAGAATGTGACCCAGAAGTCTTTTGCTTACAATCTTTTATTTGAGCATCACTCTTGCAATTAGGGGTTTGTTTCTCTTGTCACTCTTCTCTCTGAGGGAGAGTGAGGGAGCAGGCTCAATCAGCAATAAACAGTCAGGCTGCATGAACTGTCCACTCAGGTGAGCTAAAGTACGAAGGTTCTTCCTGCTATCTCTGCACCAAAGCTAGTGTCCTTAGCACATTGCTGAGAGCCACCACTGTCCCTGTGACATTTCTGTGACTTCTGTTTACTTTTGCCTGCTTTGAGAGGACTCTGGGAGACCCTGGTCATGCAATGGTGATGTTGTGTGACAGAAGCAAAGGGTGGTATGGCATTGAAATGAGGTCTGATATGAAGTAACCAGAACTATTTACAGGGATATACAGCCTCCCTTGCTAGGTTCAGACTCTGAAGTTCTCCTGCTTTTCTTCCTTCTGTCCCCTGTTCCTTTGTCTGTCAGTGTTTTGAGTTTCCTGCATCCTGTCCCAGCTGTGACACTACCAACCCACCAAGCTATGTATACCAGTCTAGTGAGAGTGGTGGTACTAACTCTAACTCAGGTGTGTGTAGGAGCTTGTGCTATAACCCTGGTCTGCTTCCTTTCAGCAGCAGACATGGAGTCTCTGACATTGATAAATGTCTGCAGTGCAGGATCTTCCATCCACAACTCCTCTCAGAACTCTGCCTTTTTATACTCATGGTGAATTCCCAAGTTTCCAATATGTTGCCCCATTTTTAAACTTATAAAAGTACAATGAGAATTCAAAGACAGCTTTAACATCTTAGGTCATCTGACTTGAATGAGGTGCTTTTCTCAATTATTCAGTGAACTCCTCCTGCATTCCATACTCAACAAACCAAAATATTGTCCCCTTAACGATTTCTGTCCTACTTCTACTTACAGTAATAAAAGTGGAGATTGTGTCCTCACAATAATTTGGGATTAGTTCACAAATGAAAGGAGAATATTAGGAAAGTTTTATTAAAGGAAACACGAATACTACTCTCCAATTCCTTGGAACCATAATGAGTGAGTGACCATGTGGCTAGTCAAACTAGAGCTGATTACAGATAACTAGGGCACAATAATTGCTCCATTGCTTAATATCACCTACCTCAAGTTACTCCATATATTTAAAATGATCATTTAGATCTCAGGCACTGAAACCCATTTTCTTGCCAGATAATATTCAAAGTGTAAGGGTCAAATCAACAGTGTGTGTGAAAGCAAGGAAACATATGGTTTGGCACCTGGACACGGGTAGACTTAGGGTAAAAAATGCCAACTGCAGGAAACAGAATAAATGGGTCTTCTTTACAGGGCTTCAAAGAAGGTAAGGGACATTCGGTTGAAGAGCTCAGTAAATGTCAGTGGGCAAAGTTCTCTGGCCGTTTCATCCTTCATTAGACAGAGTCCTTAAGGCATCTTGTGTGAGTACTTGGGTGTCTTCAGTTATCCAGCTGCTTGCATTCCATCTCATCATTTTTATCATCCTGTGTTTGCTGGCAGCACTGGTTCTGCAATGAGAACCATGCCTCTGCTAGCAGACAGGTTGTCTATGAAAGAGTCATGTACAAATGGAGCCTTATATTCCTGCCTTTTAGTTATTATAAACAAAAAGGAAAAAGAAAAAGTAAAAGATAGATGGATGCTGTTTCTCATGACAGTTTTCTGCATGGCACATGGTCTTAGTGGGCATCCCAGGGGGAAGGAAAGCCTTGGGGAACCATTTCATACTGGATGGAGGGGAAGCACAATAGCTGCTAATCACTGATTGCCTGATGTGGTGTTGTATGAATTGTAACACGTGTCTGGAAACACAGCAGCCAAGAGAAGAGGTGGATTATACAGACCAACAGACGAAGCCATGAGATCCATCCCCAGACATTAGTCCAGGAGACAAGCATATATTGTCTAAATTTTTTTAATATTGTCTAATTACTCAGGCCCTTCCATTAAGCCTTTTGGTTGCATTTTGTACTATGCCAAATTGGTTTGTGTAAAAATGGCACACTTTTCTTGGACGATGAATAGGCCACATTTTTCTAATGTAAAGAGGTGTAAGCTTCTTTGGTTTTGCAGTGACTGATTCTAAAGAATCAGTTTGTGACTGTAGACTCACAGTGGTTTGGATTATCTCCTTAAGGTTCTGAGATAGATCTTTAAATAAGGAGTGATAGACCAGAGACATGTTGCCAGTGCAGCTATTCCTGTTCTGATTGCAGCAGTGTTTCTCATGCCAGGAGGAAAAGAGATTAGCTAAATCACATTGCACTGTTGAACCTAGGCCTTCACTGTAACAGGCAGGCTCTGGTTTCCCAGATCTATGCCTAAATGTGCTGTATCATATACCAGTGTATATGGCTGAGTCCTGTTGGTGGGAAGGCATAGAGTGGTGGAGGTCACACAACAGAAGAAGGTTCTATGACTTGGTGATCAAAATTAATTATGAATGATAAAAAGATATTTAAATCTCCTTAGTTATTCAAATGTTTCATTTGCCTGACAGTACAGCACCTGTAAGTGATTGAATATGCCTTCTGGTTAGAGGATTCTGAGGGTCAGCTGTGGTTTGCTTTTTCCAGTGGAGGAAAATCCTCTTGATGCCTATCAGCTACTCAGAGGAATGATTGAAACTGAGCACAAAGAGGTAGTGAGAGTGGGTAAGAGTCTGAGTGAAGGCCTTCCCTTGATGCATCTCTGCATAGGGGAAATGACAGCCATTGCAGACATCAGAGTGTTTGTTAATCAGTGAAGCAGTGACAATCGGGGGAGAGGCTGAGAAGCAAAGGAGTTGAGTGAATGAGAGTTTTTAAGTTGTTCAGTGATTAACATTAATAGTGGAAGCTAACAAGATTAGCATAAAATTACACTGTTAGAGGGAAGGTGTCCAAATAAAGATCTGGAAGACATTGCACTGAGTAAAAGGGGGGTTTGAAAAGTTAGATCAGATTTATTGGTTATCAAGCTATCTGTAGTTTTATTTGAGTCCTTATAAGGAGTGAGACATGACAAGTAAGTTTGTAATAGCTAGATTGTTCAGCAGGTGTGTTAACTCTTTGAACTGCATCATGAGGGTATATCACAAGGATAAAAGGAGGGTCAAATCTCCCAAATGCTATTATGTATAATTAGAGAACCCTATTGTAAGCAGTGATGATGAGCTTTCTGCTTGCTCATACCTGAGACAAAATACATGTGGTCCCACAAGAGATAGCACATGTACAGACCCCAAGCCAACAATCCTTAGGCAGAGATGGGCTAGACCAGTGGAGTAAGGCGTGGGCAAGATGTTCTCTTGTGTACAAACATTTGGACTTTGGTGGGGAGACTGGTCTGTGAGCATCTGTGGAGAATATGGGGATGATACCGGTGAATATGATTGTATACATAGGGAGTGATTCCATCCTGCAGGCAAGAAGCAACTGAGTTACAGTACTAACAGAATGAGAAGGGAGAACCCACAGGAAGAGGCCTTGGAAGAACAGAGGGTGTCTGGGCTGTGTCTTATTTGTCATGGGCCTTCACATAGAGTATCAAAAAGGAGAAAGGAAAGAAAGGAGAAAAGTAATGTTACTTCCTCTGAGGAGAAATCACACAGTGTATCCTGGCAAAGGAGATCGTTTATCTACTATGTAAAGATGGGAGAGTAGGAGCCTGATGTTGAAACCATGTCTAACCAGTATTAACTGATCAAACAAAATTTGATGAAATGCAATGATGTACATGGACAGGGAATTAAATGTTTTCTGGAATTTTGGCCAGCATGATGGATGTTGGGGAGATTACTTGCACCTTCCATGAAGGGGAGAAGTCAGGTGAGTTTTCAGCTGGACACAGTTTTATTCTGGAATGGTGAATCCACTGCAGGTAGTATTGCACCTGGACCAACATTGGAGTGCTATAGAGGACTCTGAAAGGTTTCTTTCCGTTTGCTTGCAGGGATCAGGTGTTTAATCAAAGTTAGTTTGTTAGCAAGGTTATCAGGGTAAAGCAAGTGTCAGAAGGCAGGAGAAGGTTAGAAGCACATTTTATTTCTTTTTGGATTTCTTGTAAACCTGGGAGATAATCTCCAATAGCATAGACCTCTGGTCTGAGATCCTGCCCAATCAGAAAACTGCAGAGTATAAAAGCTCCAATGAGTCATGCCCAGTAGATCCTAAAGGAGTAGCTTGAATTCTGAGGAAAGTTATTGGGCAGAGGATACCAGTCCTTTTGAAGCTGTAATGAAGCCAATACTTCTTTCTACATTTTCAGATGACTGAGGGAGACATGGAGTGTGAAGTATCCTTTGTGTACCAAGTGATCTGTACTCTTTCTGTGTAATCTGACTAATGCAAGCTGGGCCACTGTCTGATTGAATGGAGGTGGGAGACCAAGTCAGAGGAGTATATTAGTTAGGAAACAATCAGTGAGTGCTAAAGCTTTTTTTTTTTTTTTTCTTTTTTGGAACTTGTAGAAAAGTCTGTACCCACCCACTGAAGATGTCAACCAACAGGAAATTATATCTCAAATTTTGGACAAGGGCATATAGGTGAAATCGATCTGCCAGTTCTAGGTTTGGAGAAACATTGTGGAAAAAGGAGAAATGAGTGTGGAAAAAGGAATAGGCCTTTGGGAACTCTAAGTCATAGTTACCTTGCAGACAAGCATTGAGCTATAAAAGTCATAATGGAGGTCTTCCAGGAAGGGAAGGAAATCAGTGGCTAAAGTAGACAGACTCTAGGTTTGTAAACTAATTTTATGATAATGAAAACTATCAAGGAGAGATGAAGAGATAGAGTAGATCTGTGAGGGAAGAAAGGAGGATCTTCCTTGAGCTGTGAACCACTTGTTCCTTGTTGGGTTGTTTTGGTATTGTTGATGATCAGAGGGTGAGCAGGCTAGAGTGAAGCAGGGAAGGGCCAAGTGTTTGCCTTTCATAGTTTGCTAGGAGAGATTAGTTGGACCTTGGTGGTGTATCTGCAAAGACATTTCCAATGGCTATGGGATCTGAACAAGTCCTTGGTGACCTCAACAGTTAAGCACGGCCATTCTTGTTGGCAGAAGAGTTGTTTGGAGGATGGCCTTAAAATATAGGGTATTGCTGATTGAGGGCCCATAAGAGGGGAAAAGCCCTTGCAGTTGTCTGTGAATAGCTGAGGCATACTGGCCAACAAAGTTCGTTCCTAATAAAACATCTTTGGTCTGTGCATTGGGCTTAATTTTAGTATATTTGTGGAGGGCCTCAGTTAAGCACCGCAGAAATAAAGAATGACTTTCTTCTTGTCCTGTTCAATTTCTCTATAATCTTTTTCCAATTGATTGACCCACTGATATGCCTTCTGCTTCCGTCAATTAAATGAATAATCACTTCCTTGTGTTTCATTGTCCTTATCTCCAGTCTGATATTGTCAATCATGTTCCCTATGATGCACTGCTACTTTACCCTTATTCCTGGCATTATTTCACACATGCATTTTGGTGGCCATAGTATGTGTTGTGCCTCACGTGGAGGCCATCTTTTTAGGGCTGCAGCCATTAGAAAACAGTACAAGAAGATGTGTTTGAACTGGAGATTTAGCTCAGCAACATAAGCACCTGTCTTGTAAACAGGCAGTCGTGAGTTCGATCCCCGGTACTGATAAAAAAGAAAAAGACAAAAAAAAAAAAAAAGAAAAAGAAAAAGAAAAAAAGGATGATGTGTTTAAGGTAGAGCACATATTATAACAAAAGCCTGAAATTCATCCATGAATCTATTAGGGTCTGGTTGTTTTTATCTGGCACCATTTATACGTGTGCACAACTTATTGTACAAGGTCCATGTAATTCTGTGTCTTGACCTAAAGCCCCAAAGATCTAGACACATGGCATATCTGTTCATACTTCCTTCATCTTACAAAATTGATCAAGCTCAAATACTGTAGCAAAGCCATGTTGCCATTCAGATCCCATGTCTTTCCACATTCTAACTCATACTTACCTCACTGTGAGCTGCAAAGAACAATCATCCATTTCTGATCTTTAAATCATCCCCTTTAAAATGGTCCCAATTGCCCATAATCCATCCTAAAGGTTATGCTTTGGGGAAAGACTCCAAGCCACACATGCTCCAGAAAGGTACATTTCACACCTTGAAGACCTCCCCTTTGAACCTCAAATGATGTGTCCTCTTTACTTTCCCCTGATGGCTGGCTCATCAAGAAATGTGTCATTAGCTGGATCTCCTGGGCTCTAAGGCTGAAAGAAAGAACTCAAAACACACCTTCAAAAAGATTGTCATAATTGGAAACAAGATTCATGGATATATCATTAAAAAGCATATCAGGCGCCCCTCGGCTGCCTGGGGTGTGGGAACCCGCACCCGGTGCTGCTCCGCTTTCCTGTGTGTGGGTTTGCACAGACGCTCCTTCATTCAACAAACACGCGCTGATCGAAAAATATGTACCGGGGATGGAACTCACGACCGCCCATTTGCAAGGCAGGTGCTTATGCCGCTGAGCTAAATCTGCAGCCCCTAGTCTGCGTTCTTAAGAAGCAACACTCCGGCTGCCGCGCCTGGCCATAGGTCTGCAGAGGAGGAGCTGGGCAGATCTGGGGTGCCCTCACCGGCCTCTCTGCGTGTCTGGAGGACTCTGGATATCTCCGCCCAGACTGCTGGAGTTCACCCAGACTTCCAGGTGCAGTAAAGGGGAGAGGTGGGTTTGAGGCTTCCACATCAGCCTCCCCATTCCGCCTTCACTTGGAGACCTGCTGAGCTGCCAGTGGATGGGCGGGCCCACACTATCAGCCTAGCCCAGCCTGTTTAGCTGCCGCACCTGGCCATAGGTCTGCAGAGGAGGAGCTGGGCAGATCTGGGGTGCCCTCACCGGCCTCTCTGCGTGTCTGGAGGACTCTGGATATCTCCGCCCAGACTGCTGGAGTTCACCCAGACTTCCAGGTGCAGTAAAGGGGAGAGGTGGGTTTGAGGCTTCCACATCAGCCTCCCCATTCCGCCTTCACTTGGAGACCTGCTGAGCTGCCAGTGGATGGGCGGGCCCACACTATCAGCCTAGCCCAGCCTGTTTAGCTGCCGCACCTGGCCATAGGTCTGCAGAGGAGGAGCTGGGCAGATCTGGGGTGCCCTCACCGGCCTCTCTGCGTGTCTGGAGGACTCTGGATATCTCCGCCCAGACTGCTGGAGTTCACCCAGACTTCCAGGTGCAGTAAAGGGGAGAGGTGGGTTTGAGGCTTCCACATCAGCCTCCCCATTCCGCCTTCACTTGGAGACCTGCTGAGCTGCCGGCGGATGGGTGGGCCCACACTATCAGCCTAGCCCAGCCTGTTTAGCTGCTGCACCTGGCCATAGGTCTGCAGAGGAGGAGCTGGGCAGATCTGGGGTGCCCTCACCGGCCTCTCTGCGTGTCTGGAGGACTCTGGATATCTCCGCCCAGACTGCTGGAGTTCACCCAGCCTTCCAGGTGCAGTAAAGGGGAGAGGTGGGTTTGAGGCTTCCACATCAGCCTCCCCATTCCGCCTTCACTTGGAGACCTGCTGAGCTGCCGACAGATGGGCAGGCCCACACTATCAGCCTAGCCCAGCCTGTTTAGCTGCCGCGCCTGGCCATAGGTCTGCAGAGGAGGAGCTGGGCAGATCTGGGGTGCCCTCACCGACCTCTCTGCATGTCTGGAGGACTCTGGATATCTCTGCAACCAGGGAGGGTCCACAGGTTCCTGAAGCACTGCGGCCTGTGGTGAGTACCCTAACCCGGCTGCGATTGAAGAACTGTGGAGCTTCCAAGGGGCAGGTGGGCGCACAGTGTCCCTGAGGCCCAGCTTGTCTGGAACTGCGGAGTTCTGAGGAGGCAGAGGAGAGACACCGGTTCTGTAGGCCCAATGACTTGGGGTAGCGCGGTGCCAGAGTCTCAGTAGCTCCAAACATAGAAGGGGATTTTCAACAGATCCTGAGGAAGCTTTCAAATAACACTTGAAACACAGAAATATAGGAAAATGACAAAACGAAAGACCAAATTACAACCTCAAACCTCCAGCCCATCTCAAGAAACCCTAGGAGCGATGTATATAGAAGAAAATATATCCCATCCACCCCATATATTGGACATAATAGCCACTGAAATTGACAAGCAACTCCAGGAAGCTTTAAAGAAATTCAAACTCGAAATAATCTCCCAGATAAAAGAAGAAATGATAAAAGAAATGAAAGAGATTCTAAATATATCTAAAGAAAACACAGATAAAAAATTGGAGGAACTAAACAAAAAGATAGAATCCCTAGATGAGCAATATAAGAAACAAACAGAATACATAATGCAGATGCACAGAGATATACAGGAAATAAAAAACTCCACTGAAAGTTGTAAAAACCGCCTTAATGAAAGTGAAGATAGAATTTCAGACCTTGAAGACAGGATTGCAGCTAGTGAACAGGAAAGGAAAGATCTTTTGAAAATACCAAGGAATCAGGAAACAACAATTCAACAACTGCAAGACGATGCAAAGAAGAATAACATAAGAATGATAGGGATTAATGAAAGAGAGGGAGACAACATGAAGGATGCCAGGAGGATATTTAGAGAAGTAATAGCTGAAAATTTCCCAAGCATGAGATCAGAAACTGACATCAGGATCAGTGAAGCATATAGAACTCCAAACAGTCATAACCAAAATAAAACTACACCCAGACATATAATAATCACCATCCCAGAAATCCAACACAAGAATAGATTGTTAAAAGCTGTCAGAGAGAAAAGACAGATCACTTATAAAGGAAAACCTATCAGAATCACAGCAGACTTCTCAGCACAAACGATAAAGTCAAGAAGAGCATGGAGTGAAGTATTCCAGATCCTAAAGCAAAATGATTTCCAACCGAGACTGATATATCCTGCAAAACTATCATTCAAAATAGATAGTGAAATACAATACTTCCATGACAAAGAACAGCTGAAGAACTTCATGAATACCAAACCAACCCTGCAAAAAATATTGAAAGACAGTTTAGATACACAAAGGAAAAAACCACTAAGCAAAGCAAATAATTAAACAGAACAGAAAGATAAAGATGCAACAGCAGAGAGATAACATTCCTACAATTAACCAGGATTTAACAGTAATAACCATTAATATAAATGGTCTCAATGCACCAATCAAAAGAAACAGACTAGCAGAATGGATCAAGAAACAAAATCCAACCATATGCTGTTTACAGGAAACCCATCTAACCCAGAAGGATACTCACAGACTGAAAATCAAAGGATGGAAAACAATTCTCCATGCAGCAGGAATCCAAAAAAAGGCAGGAGTAGCCATTCTGTTTGCAGACAACGTGAACTTTAAACCAACAATGACCATAAAGGACAAAGAAGGTCATTACATACTCATAAGGGGAAAACTCCAAGAGGAAGAGATAACCATCTTAAATATATACGCACCAAACTCCAGAGCATCCATTTATATAAAACAATTATTAACAGAAATGAAAACTCAAATTATCAGTAACACAGTTGTAACAGGAGACCTTAATACACCACTGACACCAAGGGACAGATCAACCAGACAGAAAATGAGCAAAGAAATAACAGAACTGAATCACACCTGTGAACAAATGGGTTTGATAGACATATACAGAAGGTTCCACCCAACAACATCAGAATACACATTCTTCTCAGCAGTACATGGATCATTTTCTAAAATAGACCATATATTAGCTCACAGAACATATTTAAGCAAATGCAAAAAAGTTGAAATCATCCCTTGCCTATTATCGGATCATAGCGCTCTGAAATTAGAAATTAATGACAAAAGATACTGCAAAAATTCCACAAACACATGGAAACTAAATAAGACACTCTTGAGTAATCAGTGGGTCACAGAAGAAATTAAAGAAGAAATTAAACAATACCTAAAAGAAAATGAAAATGCAGATACAAATTACCGGAATCTGTGGGATGCAATGAAAGCCGTTCTGAGAGGAAAATTTATTGCACTGAGTTCCCACATCAGGAAAACAGAACGAATACAAATAAATAACTTGATGCTACACCTCAAACAGCTAGAAAAAGAAGAGCAAGTCAAGCCCAAAGCCAAAAGAAGAGAGGAAATTATAAAAATCAGAGCAGAAATCAATGCAATAGAGACTAAGAAAACAATCCAAAGAATCAACGAATCAAAGAGTTGGTTCTTTGAAAGAATAAATAAAATCGATAAGCCCCTGGCCAACCTTATTAAAAAAAGGGAAGAAAAAGCTCAAATTCATGCAATAAGAAATGAAAAAGGAGAAATCACTACAGACCCAATAGAAATACAGAGGATCATCAACACCTATTTCGAAAACCTCTACTCTCAAAAGTTTGATAACACAGAAGAAATAGACAGATTCTTAGAAGCATATGAAGTAACAAAGTTAGATCAAGAGGATATAAAACTGTTGAATAACCCAATCTCTGCTAATGAACTTGAAAATGTAATTAAGGCCTTACCCACCAAGAAGAGCCCAGACCCAGATGGATTCACTGCAGAATTCTACAAGAAATATAAAGAAGACCTAATGCCGACACTCCTCAAACTATTCAATGAAATTGAAAGGGAAGCAATCCTTCCTAAGTCTTTCCTGGAAGCAAATATTACTCTAGTACCAGAACCTGAGAAAGACCCAACTATAAAAGAGAACTATAGACCGATCTCCCTAATGAACACAGATGCAAAAATCCTCAATAAAATATTGGCAAATAGGATCCAGCAAATCATCAAGAAGATTATACACCATGACCAAGTGGGATTCATCCCAGGAATGCAAGGATGGTTCAACATACGCAAATCAATAAATGTAATCCACCATATCAATAAAGCCAAAAATAAGAATCACATGATCATTTCTATAGATGCAGAAAAAGCCTTCGATAAGGTCCAACACTTATTCATGATAAGAACTTTACAGAAAATTGGAATAAATGGTCTTTACCTCAATATAATAAAGGCCATTTATGACAAACCAACAGCCAGCATCATACTAAATGGCCAAAAATTGAAAGCCTTTACTTTAAAATCGGGCACAAGACAAGGATGTCCTTTATCACCACTCCTATTTAATATAGTACTGGAAGTACTAGCCAGAGCAATTAGGCAAGAAAGAGAAATAAAAGAGGTAAAGATAGGAAAAGAAGAAGTTAAATTATCATTGTTTGCAGATGACATGATACTCTACATAGAAGACCCCCTAAACTCCATTGAAATAGTCTTAGATACAATAAATAAATTCAGTAATGTGGCTGGATACAAAATCAATACTCAGAAATCAATAGCATTCCTATACACGAACAACAAAATTACAGAGAGGGGAATAAGAGAAACTGGACTATTCACATTAGCAAGCAAAAAAAATGAAATATTTAGGAATTACTCTTATGAAAGAAGTGAAAGACTTATACAGTGAAAATTATAATACACTGAAAAAGGAAATTGAAGATGATCTCAGAAAATGGAAAGACATCCCTTGCTCATGGATAGGAAGAACAAACATTGTGATGATGGCCATTCTCCCAAAACTGTTATACAGATTCAATGGAATCCCAATAGAAATTCCATCAACATACCTTATAGATCTAGAGAAATCACTCCTAAATTTCATCTGGAACCAGAAGAGACCTAGAATCGCAAAGGCAATTCTAAGCAGCAAAGACAAAGCAGGAGGCATCACAATCCCTGACTTGAAGTTATACTACAAAGAAACAGTAGTAAAATCAACATGGTATTGGAATCAAAACAGAGCCGAAGATCAGTGGAATAGATTAGAAGATACAACCACAACTACGAACACACTCAACCACCTTATCTTTGATAAAGGAGCCAAGCAGGTTCACTGGAAGAACGACAGTCTCTTTAATAAATGGTGCTGGAAAAACTGGCTCTCCGTTTGTCGAAAACTAAAGCTAGACCCATGTCTATCACCATGTACTAAATTAAAATCTAAATGGGTCAAATATCTGAATATTAAAACAGAAACACTAAATCTATTGGAAGACAAATTAGGTAGGAACCTTGGAGACATAGGAGTAGGTAAAGAATTCATGAACAGGACTCAAACCGCACGGGAAATACTTCCCAGAATCAATAACTGGGACCACTTCTTATTAAAAAGTTTCTGCATGTCAAAAGAAATCTCCAGCATAGTGAAAAGAAAACCCACAAACTGGGAAAAGATTTTAGTGATCTCTCTCTCAGACAAGGGCCTCTTGTCTAAAACATATAAAGAATTAAAGAAACTCAGACCTCCAAAATTCAAAGATCCAATCCAAAAATGGGCATCTGAGATGAATTCGCAATTCTCAGATGAAGAAATGCAAATCGCAAATAAATACATGAAAAAATGCTCATCATCATTGGTCATTAGAGAAATGCAAATTAAAACCACACTGAGATACCATCTCACTCCTGAAAGAATGGCCAGGATCAAGAAAACCGACAACAAATGCTGGAGAGGCTGTGGGGAAAAAGGAACTCTCCTGCACTGCTGGTGGGAGTGTAGACTGGTACAGCCTTTGTGGAGATCTGTCTGGAGATTTCTCAAAAAGTTGGGACTGGAAATCCCATTTATTCCAGCTATTCCACTTCTAGGCATATTCCCAGAAGAACTGAAAGCATCATACCACAGTGATATATGTGCACCTATGTTTATAGCAGCACAATTTGTAATCGCCAGATCTTGGAAACAACCCAAGTGTCCATCAACTGAGGAATGGATAAAAAAGTTGTGGTATTTCTGTACAATGGAGTATTATTCAGCTATAAAGAAGGATCACATTGAGATATTTATCAATAAATGGGCGCAGCTTGAGACCATACTCATAAGTGAAATAAATCAATCTCGCATGTGTGAATACCAAATAGTTTCCCTAATGTAAGTAATGAATCAAATATATAAAAATATGTGGTAATCATGATTCCCCATTTGGTGGCCTTGGAGCCTTATAAAGTTTTCACTCATTAATTAGAAAGGCTTTATTCTGGGCTTCTTGATTTGAAAATATTTGAAGCTATAGTATATGAAGTTTTATCCAAATATTTCAAGGAAAAAGACACTATGGTAACTACTATTAAGTCAGGTTATATGGTGGTGAAGTACTAGGTTGTTGAAACAGTCATGCTGGGACCTCTATTGTTATATTGTTATGTCCTGTTTTATCTCAATCTACCCCTTATTGTTTTAAAAAAAATTATTTAGTCATTTCTTATGTTTGTCTTAATTAAAGAAAAAATTCATAAAAAAAAGCATATCAGAAAGCTTTATTTCACTTATATCTGTGGAATAGAGTTGCATCTAGTAATTCACAAATATTTGCAATTTACCCTATTTCATGGCTTAATAATATTTCATTGTTAAAAAACAACCTTCTTTATCCATTAGTTAGTTGATGGGCATTTGACTTATTTCCAGATTCTACTATTACAAACTGTGCTGCTGCAAGCATGAGTACACACGTTTCACTATGGAAAGATGTTATTAATTGTTCTGGGGAAATATCCATAAGAGGAATAATTGGGTAAAACGGGACCACTAACACTACTTTTTTGAAATATCTCCATTCTGATTAGCACAATGGTTGCACTTGTCTACAGTCTCACCAACAGTGAATAAGGATTCCTTTTACCACACAGCCATTCGAGCATTGATAGTTAAATGACTTATTTTAATAGGCAATATTTCTGTGCTGAGATGGGATCTCAGTATTGTTTTAATTGTTATCTCTTGAATACCCAAAGATTGGCAGGTGATTTGTAATTGGTTGCTCTTTGTATTTGTTCTTCTGAGAAGTGTGTAATGATTTCAGATCCCCAGTTTTGGATTGTATCACTCAACTCTAGAAGTCTGGCTTTTCAGTTCTTTGTATATCCTCACTAGTAATCCTTTGTCTAAGGAACAGCTTGGAAATGTTTTTTTTTTTTTTTTTCACAGATTCTGGGTTATCTTTTGGCAACCTAGGTTAATTGTTTCTCTTGCTGTGTAAAAGCTTTTTACAAAAATAAAATCCTAGTTTTTGGATTCTTTGTGATAGTTCTGCAATCAGTTTTATTCTTAAAGTCTTTGCCTATAGCATTGTCTTCAAGAAATTTACCATTTGTATATTCCAGCAGATTCAGTGTTTCTGTTTTACTATTTAGATCTTTAATCCACCTCAAATTTACATTAGTGTTTGATGAGAGATATGTGTCCAATTTTATCCATGGCTTGTGCAAAGCCAGTTTTTCCAGCACCATTTATTGAACATGCTTTCTTTCCAGTGAATATGTTTGGCACTATTGGAAGCAAATATTACTCTAGTACCAAAACTTGAAAAAGACCCAACTAAAAAAGAGAACTACAGGCCAATTGCATTAATGGACACAGATGAAAAATCCTCAATAAAATACCGGCAAATAAGATGCAGCAAATCATCAAGAATATTATACACCAGGACCAAGTTGGATTCATCCCAGGTATACAGGAGTGTTTCAACATACATAAATCAATTAATGTAATCTATCATATCAATAAAGCCAAAAGTGAGAATCACGTGATCATTTCCATAGATGCAGAAAAAGCTTTTGATAAGGTCCAACATTCATTCATGATAAGAATCTTACAGAAAATTAGAATACATGGTCTTCACTTCAGTATGATAAAGAACATCTATGACAAGCCAACAGCCAGCATCACATTCAGTGGCCAAAAACTGAAAGCCTTTACCTTAAAATCAGGCACAAGATAAGGATATCTCTTATCACCACTCTTATTCAATATAGTACTGGAAATACTAGCTAGAAAAATTATACAAGACAGAGAAATAAAAGGGATAAAAGGAAAACAGGAAGTTGTTATTATTTGCAGATGAGATGATACTCTACATAGAAGCCCCCCAAAACTCCCTTGAAATACTCCTAGATATAATAAATAAATTTAGGAGTGTAGCTGGATACAAAATCAATGCTCAAAAAGCAATAGGATTCCTATACACTAACCACAAAATCACTGAGAGAGAAATAAGAGAAGCAACAATCTTCACACTAGCATGCAAAAAAAAAAAAAAAAAAAAAAAAAAAAAGAAATACGTAGGAATTAATCTCACAAATGTAAAAGATGTATACAGGGAAAATTATAATACCCTGAAAAAGGAAATTGAAGAGGATCTCAGAAAAAGGAAAGACATCCCTTGCTCATCGATAGGAAGGATAAATATTGTGAAAATGGCCATTTTGCCAAAACTGTTATACAGATTCAATGCAACCCCATTGAAAATACCAACATACCTCATAGATCTAGAGAAATCACTCCTAAAATTCTTCTGGAACCAGAAGAGACCTAGAAAGCAAAGGCAAGTCTAAGCAGCAAAGCAAGGCAGCAGGGCATCACAATCCCTGACACAATCTGGAGTGAGATTCTGTCTCACTCCAGAAAGAATGGCCAGGATCAAGAAAACTACCAATAACAAATGCTGGAGAGACTGTGGAGAAAAAGGAACTCTCCTGCACTGTTGGTGGGTGTAGTCTGGTGCAACCGCTGTGGAGTTCAGTCTGGAGATTCCTCAAAAACTTTGAGATTGGAAGTCCCGTTCGACCCAGCTATTTCACTTCTAGGCATATTCCCAGAAGAACTGAAAACATCATACAACCGTGATATATGTGCAACCATGTTTATAGCGGCACAATTTGTAATAGCCAGATCTTGGAAACAACCTAAGTGTCCATCAACTGAGGAATAGATAAAAAATTTGTGGTATTTTTATACAATGAAATACTACTCATGTCTAAAGAATGATCACCTTGACATATTTATAAATAAATGGTTGCAACTTGAGACCATATTCATAAGCAAAGTATATGAAACTCACTTGAATAAATACCATATAGTCCCCCTAGTGTAAGAAATGGTAAGAGTATACAAAAGTTTATGGTAATCATGATTCTCCATTACATTGCTTTGAAGCCTTGTAATGTTTCCATTCATTAGTTGAAATGATTGTAACTTGGATTGTTTTATTTTATTATCTGTGATGATATGAAGAATTATTTTGAAGAAAACAAGTAGCCAGTGCTGATGTAATATCATCTTACTCTGAAGTCCTACCATGATTTGTTCTTCTGTTTCCATTGATTCTATCACGTTGTATCTTATTGGACTGTATTATGTCTGACAGTATAAACAAATTGTTTATGGACAGTGAGATAATACAGTAACCATTGTACACTTTCTGTTTTTTAGTTCTGAATGCCCTGTAATACTTTCTTTCTCTTGAATGGTTTTATACTATTTTGTTATGTTTGATACTATTGTGTATGTAGGCATACTCAACTATTTCAAGTAAAGAGACACTGTGGTAGCTACTATTATATCGGGTTGTCTTGTGCTGAAATACTGTGTTGCTTAAATTGTTCTGTTCTGACCTGCTCTGTTATGTCCTCTTTTTTTTAATCTTAATATTTTTAAAATACAAAATTTAAAAATCAAAGATTTTTGTGGAAACAACATAAATCCACTGTAATGGCTTGGTTACAGAGATTTTCATTGCAGTACAAAATAACTGACAGAATGTAAAAGGAAAAATTTTTAATATAATCAGTTTCAGAGGTCATCTTGCTGCAAGGAAGAAATACTACATGTGCATATCATGAAGAACTCTTGTCACTTTCATTTCACCCATTAGAGAATGAGAGACAGAGAGTGAGAGAAAACAAAGAAAGAGGGATGTATCATTCTAGATTATGTGCCAGTGTATGTATCATTCTAGAGTATGTCCCAGTGACCTTCTTCTAAACATCAATGTTGATCTCCTTAAGAGAATCGGCATGATGATCTTTGGATAGCAAATCACCCAGTAAGAAAATGTACAGAATATGGCACTTAGAGGGCCTTTGCCTCCATAGCAGTGTTTAAGTGTCCAAGAATAGGATTATGTGACTGGAATAGTGTATAGTCTCAAAAATGGATACCTTGCCTGCCATTCATTCCAGCTTGAACTAACCTGAAGATCATAAAGAGGAATATTCTGTCAGAAAAAAATATTGCATGAGCAAATTCATACTTAGCATCTGCGGTAATTTGATAAAATAGAAAATTTAATGATAGTTGATGTTGGGTTGTGAAAAGGGAGATGTTAATGAAAACTGTTGATTTTTCTCTTTATAGTACAAACAGAATGTAGCAATTCCTTGACGACTGTGCTAAATGTTACAGCATCACAAATAGGGTTGAAATTGAGTTTTCACATTCTCAAGGTAATTAATTTTGTTATATGAAATATATACGCAATAAAGAGATTGTAGGAATCATTGCCCACGTAGACATATATTGAAACATCTAATTGTACTTTTGCAATATATGCAGTTGCATTTGCCATTATGTTTCAATCAAGTGAAATAAAAGTTATCAAGTTAAAGTTAAAATGACCATGGTAACATGATATGTCTAATTCCACACTTTACTTCAGAGAGAATAGTTCTTCCCTATTTTAATTTCTGACAAATATTAGGATATTTTACTAAAATTTATAATTCATTTATTAGAAATGTGAAAGAATTGCTTGCAGGATATAACTTGGGAAATAATTGACATTATGTCATCAGGGCTTTCCATCCATGACAGTCAGTATAGACAATGTTCTACAAAGTTTGAAGTTTAAGTATTTTCATTTAGGGAAGTATTGTAAGCTCTTTTCAATTTATTGAAGATTTTCATACAGACATTTTCACAATATTATATAGAGATACCTGTGTGTCTCTTGGTACTTTAGTTTGGAATTGCTTTTTTGGACTTGTTTTTGTAACAGCCTTCATCTAAATATTTTGACCCTGGTGAAGAGAAAGAGGAATCCATTGAAATTTAATTGATTACTCCTGCCAGTAATTATGTGATTTAGTGAAGGGAGAAAGTTGGAAAGCATCTTCACCTGGCTATTTAAAAGAAAGCTGCAATTGGTTTGTATTGCATATATGATAGGGCCATTCTCAAAGCTGTACTTGGAATCATTTTGCTATAGATATGATTATGTACATTTGAAATTTATTGTGTATCACATAATTTATTTTTGAAAGATTTTTCTTGCAAATTCTGGAACAGTGATTTAAGACTTTTAATTTTCTGAGTACTAACAATGTCAATTCTCTTATGATTCTGCTGAGGGCTATATCTTCATTTTGGTTAATAGTGTGAGTCAGTGTGTTATTCCTCAATTCCTTCAAGATGATGACTCATGAGAAACACTACACTCTGGTTTTTATAGAGGAAAAGAATTAGATATCCTGCGAGGCTCCATGATATGGCCTCATACTATCTAAACTCTATTCTAGAGCCTGAAACACTGATGCTTTTGCAGTCTGGTCTCTGCACTGGATTATCACTAAAGTGTGAGCTCATGTAGATTACTTGTTGTTACTGACCACCAGTTTGCAACTGACTCTAGTGTCCTTAACACATTTTGCTTCTGTCAGAAAGTATTCATGAGACACATTTTGTTTCACCAAACATGCATTAGCACAGCAGTATAGAAGTATCACAAATTTATAAGAATTGAAGTAAAATTCACGTTATTCCACCTGTAATCTCCCCTCCACCTAAATGGTGATGATAACTTTTACAGGGCTCCTACAGGTACAAAAGGTTTAAATTTCTCAGAGACTTTCTGCTCCTTCATGGTCAACATTCATGCAGTATATAATGATGGCTTCTTTCCATGCTCAGGATTCCCTAATGCCTTTGTTTTAAACAGATTTCTCTGTGAATGGTGTTGGTTTTAACACTGCCTCGGGAATTCCTATGTGTCTCAAGCACTTCTGAACACAATGTCACCCTTTCTTTGAAGCTGTTATTTTTTACTTCTTTCTTTCATGTACCCACAACTTCTTCTTTTCTAGTCATCATTTTTGACTACTGTGAGTTTTGTGCTCAATTGAATGGAAATATTGTTTCTGCCTAGCTCTCTATGATTATGAACAAAGCTCTTCTCTGCCTTTAGCAGAGAAATTCTGCTATATTGAACATGACACGTTAAAGTGATAAATGTAAGCCAGGTGTCCCTAGATGTTCAGTAATATTTGAGGTGTGTGGAAGTAGAATGCCTAAATGAGATCTGAAACATGTATGTTTTTCATGCAGGTGAAGAAAAAACGTAGAAAAATACTTTCCAGATGAAAGAGACTGCATGAATTTTTATGTGCATGCAGAGGAATCTGTCATGATTTTTTTGTCATGTAAACACATTCATTAATACTAGGGCTTTTATTCTGAAAAAGCATTGAAATACATTTTTTTTGTTCCTAATGCAGAAACATGGTACATCCAAGGAAAAGAGTATCTAATTTATGAGAAGCAGGAATTGGAAAGTTTAGAGAAGCACCATGAAAGGAAGGGGACAAATTTCATTTTTGAGGTCACATTAGCATGACTCAACCCCACATTTGTAAGTGGGTTTAACAATTATCCTGTTCAGGCTGCAGCCCCTCCGGGGGAGAAGCACCTGCTTCTCCTGAGGTCTGCACCATGTTGGAACTTAGGACCCTGGAAACCAAGCAAGCAGCTCGCCTCCCTGGTAAATGCCTGTAGTGTGGCAGACTGTGGTCACCTCTGGGCAGGCACCACCAGTGTCTCCTGAGATCCACCACATGTTGGAACTTAGGACCCTGGAAAACCAAGCAAGCAGTTCCCCTCCCTGGTAAGTGGCTGGGGTGTGGCAGGCTGTGGCCTCTCCAGGGGGAGAACCACCAGCATCTGAGATCCACACCATGTTGGAATTTAGGGTGCTGGGATACCAAGCAAGCAGTTCCCCTCCCTGTTAAGTGGCTGGGGTGTGGCAGGCTGTGGCCTCTCCAGGGGGAGAACCACCAGTCTCTCCTGAAATCTGTGCCATGTTGGATCTTAGGATGCTGGGAAACCAAGCAACCAGACTGCCTTCATGCAAAGCAATAGTGATCCTACTGGTACATGGGCTGTGAATCAAACATCCCACTTCTCCTAACTCTCTTCCCCTGCCTCCCATTAGCAAATGGGAACCAAAGATCTGAGCATCTCTTGGGAGGTTGACCATGGCAAATAAGGGGGATTTCACTCCATCTGTTTGGAGGCAAATATTTTTAGTACTGTTTTGCTTTATTCTGATTAATAATACTGGTCTATTCAACATTCTGTTTTGATAAGTTCTTCAATGTTCTGTATGCCATTTTATTTTGATACACATAATGAAAGAACAACTATTGTAAAGATAACAATATATCCTGTGATGCTTATTACTGTTATCCCAGTAACCTGCTGTGAAGTACTGTACCAATTTCACTACACTGTCTCAGTTGGCTTTATTCTGTCTTTTTCTTTGTATTTTACTACCTTCAAAATAAAAATAAAAAAAAATCCTATACACTTTTTTTTACATTACCCATTGTAAATGATAGTATCACATGACCCCACATTATTTTTCCTTCAGGAATACTTGTGTTGAATCCAGAGAATTCCAGTGACTGAGGAAAAGTCTTTTAGGAATGCAGAGCTTACAGTTTCAAGTCCTTATGTGTCTCTGTTGCATCACAGGATAGTGACTAAATGGATCAAGTATGGGGCTTTTGGCATCTAATCTGCTCGCCATGTCTGGTTATATGTTTGACTTTAGATTTCCGGGCTTTTTATGACTTTTTTCAAAGAAAACAAGAGAAAATATGGTAGCCACTATTGATTTCCTCTTCTCTTGTTTTGAAATCCTGTGTATTATTTGTACTGGCAACAGAAACAGACATTCACTTTTGTTATTTTAAATGTTAACATTGGAGCTCATGGAAATTGAGAGCGTATTGCCTCTGCCTGTCAGAGTGATGAGATCAGAGATATGGATTTCCAAGCCAAGATAGGGTGAGGATTTTATACTCACTCTTATACTCAATGTCACAAATTCAACTTCATGAATGTTTTACATGTCAAGAAATTTTAAAATTTGTGTCTTTTAAGAATGCATGAGGGCGATCCTGAAAGGCATTCTGGGATTCTTCTGTGTTACATAAGTATTTATAAATTTGAGATTACTTATTTGTGGCTTGCAGTTTTTGAAATGTACTTCTTTCCCCTTGGGTTTTGAACAATTTCTGAGATGATCTTAATTTCCTCAGCAGCAGGAAAGGCCATTCCTTCTCACCATCAGCTATTAAGGAGGCAGCATATTTATTGTTAATTGGGTGATTTGGTGTGCCACTCCTTGAGATCTTTAGGATGGTAACACATGATGAAAAACCACAGCCCATGCTTCAAACAGTCATCTGCACCTACAGTAGTGTACCGTACTAGGACTGGGCTCTGAACTTCTTAGCACTGTATAACTCCTGTGTATGGATTAAAATTTTTGCCTCAATTTTCTGCTGGAGAATTGCTGTAATTGTTGATATATTGTGTCAATTTGAGAAGTTTAAAAGTTTAGCTAAGCAACCTAGCAATGAGGGGTCCTTAGTATGTACGCATCCTCATCCTGTACAGCGGGAAGGCATGGACATTGTGTGAAAGCTACACTCACCATAGGGAGGGCTGACCTTCTTACCATATACAGGATGAAATGAAGTTTGAATCCCCCATCCAGTATTTTAATCTTGTTGCATTTGTCTTCTGCCAACGAGCTGTTTTTGCATGTCATTCCATCCTGAATTAATACCAACTGATTATGCACTGAAATCTCCACAAACTCTGTGCTAAATAAAGCTTTCCTTTTTTAATTTTGCATTTCATGTATTTTATTGCAGCAATGAGAGAACAGGATCTAAGACAGTACAGTAAAGAGTTATGCATAAAGCTTTTCAATGTGTTATATAATAACAGAGACCTTCTGTATTTACCATAGTCTGAGGAGATCCCTGCCCTGTTGGTACCTTGGTAGAATCAATGGCAGTGTTTTATACAGAAAGGGATATCAGGAATAAATGATGAGTCTTCAGTTTAAGGAACCTCTTAGAAATCCCTGCACAGCTTGCAACATGTCTCAACTCCCAGTATTACTCAGTGAAGCCTCTTTTACTTTGCTAATGTTGGGCAGCCCAGAAGGTGAGGAACTAGGAAAGAGAGGGTGCAAGACAAAGTGGCAGACTCTTATACCTTGTAATTCAGTTGCAGAGCTTCTCACAGGAAGGCAGAACTCAGAGGTCTTAGTTTGCCCTTGTCAAATAACTGTTCAATAGACAGTTTAATTTTCCAAAAAGATTGGTAAGTCAGTGAATTTCAGTGGTGCTGTGGATTAAAAACTGTGATCAACTTAATGCCCGCTGGATTATATAACTGTGGTGCTGAGCATAAATGTTCCACCTGAGGAAAATTTCGAGACTAAATAGAGACATGGAGAAGAAGCTGTTGCAATGAGGTGTGCTGAGGTGTGCTTGTGGGTTCTTCTACATGTTGCTGCTTGAGCCATTAGGTTCTCCTGGAGAAGCTTTGGTCCTCACATCAACCATTGCTTCCTTGCTCTAAGGGGGAAGACATAAGCCCCTTGGTCTCTAGGATGAACTCCTCATGCTGGCTTCTTGACATGTACTCGACTGTGCTTGTTGTTCAAGAAGCTTGGGGCCTGTGTGTTGTTTACAATGACTGTGGTGCTTTTCAGGCCAACCCTGATCTTTGTTGTGAGTGTGACTTCTCAGCTCCCTCAACCTACCAGCACAGCTCGTCACTCTCCTGGCATAGACTTTCTAGCTTCGACCACTGATTTTTGGATCTTCCCATAACAGATCCATAAAAGATACTGGCATAAGTCCTTCTTGTGGGATCTAGACCTCTAGTTGGACTCATGGGAGGCATTGTCATGAGCTCTGGGTCTTCATCTGGACTCAAGTGGGGCACTGCTGTGGGATTCATGACCTTGGCTAAATATTCTATGTATTTGGTGATGTGGAAAATATTCTGCATTTCATTGTGTTAACTGTGGCTGACTATCATAAAACAATTACATGTTCTGTATTCTGATTCTAATTGTTCTCTGCACAACCCTAACTACAACAAGTGACTAGTCATAATCTTAGAAACCATGTTAATTGTTTCAGTATTTTTTGCTGTGATGTCAGATTATGAGTGAATTTTACTGGCATCGTGTTCGGGATCACAAATTCAGAATGGCAAATTTTACCTATTTTGCTATGGGATAAGAATTTGGATTATTGGTACCACCCATCTGAGATTTCCCATTGACTCTTCTGAGCAAAAAATCATCTCAACCTCCACAAGTCATCCCAGGATTAAATTTATGGTCAAGATATTTCTGTATCTACACATTCTTGAGTCTGACTTTTAGGATGAATTGTGATCCTTTATGAGCCCCACCTGTTACTGGATACACCAAATTAATGTGGCTTCTTTGGTAGTGAGGAAGGTGGATCCAGAGATATTGACTTGCCAGCCATTGTTGGAACAATATGCTTTTCTCTGTATTTTACTTTATTTTCCTCACCTCATTCTTGAGACTGACAACTGAGACTCTTTGCTTGGTTTCAGATACTGACAATTGGGACTCTTGGCCTGATTCCCCATAGCATCTTATGGTGGTGGTGGAGTTATGTATGATGCTCAGTATTGTGCAGAGATTGCATACCTCTATTCTTAATAAATATTGGCCCCCATGTCACTAGGAACACTGTTGCATGAGAGTCTTCATTCTGTGATCAACCCCATTTCATCATTATCAGATTATAGGCCATTGCTTCATGTAGTTTTATCATGTAGCCTGCTGAATCTAGAGAATTCAGAGAAGTGGTGCTGTGGATTAAAAACTGTGATCAACTTAATGCCAGCTGAATTATATAACTATGGTGCTGAGCATAGATGTTCCACCTGAGGAAAATTTTGAGACTAAATAGAGACATGGAGAAGAAGCTGTTGCAATGAGGTGTGCTGAGGTAGGCTTTTACTGAGAAATCCAGTTTCAAATTTTTAAACCATCCAAATTGAAGTAGTGAAGCCTTTTCTCAATTCATTTCATTTACCTCTTTATTTGCTTTACTCTTTGTAAACATCACTCTTGCCAAGGTCACTACTTGTTGTCTTCACGATATCTTCTATGTATCCTCCCCAGCAATGAGAAAGCAGCCTTTTCCTGTTCTCTTATTTAAATAAATTCTGCAGACATCTTTTTTGTGGCAACCTAGATGATATGAAAACATTTCACAAACATTTTTGAATGTGTGTACAGGTCTACAGAGTGTGTATGCAATTAAAAACTTAAATATATGTGTATTTTTTTCAAAACAAGATGTCACTACATGGCTCAGACTCAGCTGGAACACGTGATCCTCATGCCCGCGGGTTTCTCAACAGCTCACATTAAGGTGTGTGATAAAAATACCCAACATGGAATTTTTAATTCACACTTCCTACTCTTTGCTAGTAGTGAGTGATAATGTCTATTTGTATCCTAGATACCCTGACTGGTTTCTAATCTGATGACCTCTAAATAGAAAATTAAATTCCATTGCTCATTTTCATTTACCTATCTTCCTTAATCTTTTGCTTGTTATTTTCATGCATCAACATTCCTAAAAAATTTTCTCATATCTTCTGTTGATTTTTGTAGTGAAGATTTTTATTTTTTGACAAAACTGATTTTTGACATGCTCTAGATATGCCATCTTTACTCTAGGACATTTTCCCCATGAAAGCAAATTTCAAATATTATAATGTTTGGTGTGCATAAAGCCTATATGTATATATATTTAAAACCACCTTATGTTTTGTAGATTTGCAACATTGTATTTGAAAATTTTCTCAATTGTAGATTAGAAAGTTGTTTCCCTGATATATTTTATATAGTTACCAGATTTATATTTCATATTTTGCCCTGAATCTGCCTGCACTGATTATTTCCTTGTATGTACATTAGAAATGAAATGTACTTGTCCTAAGAATAAGCAGTTCTTTTTACCCATAATGAAATAATTAATAGACTCTTTCTTTGCATTTGTATTAGCAGTCTTATCAACGTTTGGTTTTGAATATAGCAGAAGTATTTCTCAATTCTTCTTTTAAGTTTAATATACATGCCTATTGCCCCAGATTACAATTTAAATAACTGATTCTTAATGGGAGCTAGGAATTAGACAGAGGAAATGTCTCCTTTCCTTCTTTTATCTAAAGTTTTTGTAATATAGTATTATCCTGTTTATCACTAAGAACTTAGAAGAATTTTTGTCCAATTTTCAATGGATTTATTCTAAAGAAACAAAATTACATTGATTATATAATTTTTAAAGAGGGTAAAACAAAACATAATTAACAGAATAAAGCAGATCAAAAGAAAACGATGCAAGTGACACCGAATTTCAAACCAAATAGGTGCCCAACAGTGGCTACCATAATGTCTCTTCTTTACTTTGAATAGTTATCCATGTCCTCACACACAATGAATTCAAACAAAGCAAAATAGTATAAAACTGATCAAAACAGAATAATGAAAGCATTATAATCCTTCAAAGCCAGATAATAGGAAAATCAACATCGGCTGCCATAATGTCTTGTTCTCTTCAGAAGGGCTGTGTATACTGAATATATAAATTGAAGTATTCATATTATTTCATATATCATCACATGCAAGGTAATTATTCATTCTGTATTTAGATCATCTACAATGCTGTTTGCTAATATTATTGTACATTTCAATGTTTTGCAAAGGTTTTTTTTCTATTCGTGAATATTTTGTAGAAGAGTCTACAAAGTAGGATTCAGTGAAACCTAATGGTATCTGAGTCCACGTGCCAAAAACCAAGAAAAAGTAAGCAAAAAGGAAAGACTGAAATAATTAAAAGTATTTGAACTGAATTAAAATTGAGTTACCTAAAATTGAAATTACACAATGTTGTGCTAGTAGCAACCTAGGCACTTCATGACAAATGGGAAGCAGTGACAAGCACAGAGTTATAAATGGTACACACTGTGCAAGAGCATACCTCTCGTGACCTCCTTTTCATACTGAAGATGTGTTAGAAGGCATCAGTCATTTAACTAAATGATCAAAGTAATTGATGCATTTGGAAGTTTATTTAGCAGAAACACCAAACTGAATTTTATTTGGTTTTTATGTGTGTATTTATGTACTTAGTTACTTACCTACAGGGATGAACTGCCTGAACCATGGAACTTAAGAAAAATAAATTCATTTTGTCTCCTTATTTCAGGATGCAATTTGCTTTAGGCTGTTTCCAATGTAGAAACATCTTGGCAAATAGAAATAAAAAATCGATACCTACTTTATGAGCCTCAGGAGCCAAAGTATAGAGGAAGACAAAGAAAAAGAATCCAGGGACCAGAGTTAGTGGGTCCAACCAAACTAACATTAAAGAACCAGACAGAGCTAGAAGTGTGCTCATTTAATATCCTATGCATCTCTTAAACTAAATGAGTTAACAAAAGTATCACATGACTCCTTCTAAGGCAGTATGTTCCTTCTAAGATATTAATTTCTTGAAAGAGGCAAATTTTAATTTGTGAGGAGAACACTACAGGGCATCAGAAAATTATTCTTAGATGTTCTTATGATTACCTGCTCATCCCAAAGAAATAGGTCAATAGGTCAGTGGATGAGCAGTGCAGCTGCACTTCTAACCCTCAAGTGTCCAATATGCTTATTTTCAGAAATAAATGAGGTGGGTTTAGACTCTAAATGAGCAGCAATTTTGTGTGCAAGAGGTTGAAATGTTTTTTTTTTTTTCATTTTTTCTCTTTTAGAGAATATTGCTACAATTCAATCCTACTGTTTGTTTTCCTCTTATGGGGCAAATCTTTATTCTATTAGCTGAAAACTGACAGGTGGAAAGAGTTAGTACAAAAATCTTCAGAATGAAGCCAGTTATGTCATTCCCAAATATTGACCTCTCAAATAACCAGTTATCCCTCTATTGTACTGTGTCCTGGGTTGGCTTTGACTCAAGTTGTTTTGTGATATAGGGAAATGGCTTCTTTACTAGACTATTGACCATGCACCTGTTACAGGCAGCTGAGTTAGTTAGAAATATTATTGGCTGTCAGACAGGGCCGAGCTCTTAAAGGAGCCAGAGTAGAAGTTCAGACATATTGCAGCCTTGCAAGAGACAAGCACCTCTTGCTGTGGTCCAGATCTCAAGACAAAAGGCAGAGCAAATACAATCATATCCTATGCATCAACAGTCCAAATAGTTCTCTATCACCCTGAGGAAGTCAGGAGTCAGTATCTCAACACCTACAACATCAGCCAGTGCTGCTAAGTGTGCCCACTTACTAAGAGAGTCACTCTATTTGTTCCAAATCTAATCAATTTTATCTGAGCCATTAATCTTACTAGTTGATCACAGTTTTGTCTGGCCTTATGCCCACCTGGTGAGTTCCCATTTCCCCGCTCCTTGGACACACTTAACCTCATGATGTTACCATACATAAATCCTTTAAAAAGAGCGTTTTTGGCAATCTGCTCAAGATTCCTTCTGTATTTTTCAGACAGAATCTTTCAATGAATATATTCCACTATTAACTTCTGTTGTCCCTAAACTTAATTTTAGAGAGCAGGAACTCATACTTGACATACAGTAGGCTGGATGTTTCCTTCCCTATAACAGAACCCTAAGAACACAATTGTGACCCATGCTCAAGAAGAGTGTCCACTGAGTCCTAAAAGAAAATAGCGTCAACTTTCCTCAGAGTAAAGCCTTTAAGTGCAAGTGTTATTAAGCATACGAGATGAGATTAACATTTTATAAGATAACCTGGTTCAGAAGTCTCTGCATTACAGTCTTGGACCTGAGCCCCACTCTTGCAGGTAAAGATTTATTTCTCTTTTCCCACTTTGCTCTTAGGGCGGGCAACAGAACAGAAGTCAATCAATGCAAAAAGGAGAATGCTGCATAAACTGTCCAATCAGAGGTGGCAAAGGGGAGGGCTCTTCCGGTGTCGTGGCGCCAAAGTTCCTGCCCCTAGCACATTGCAAAGAGTACCGGAGCTGAATGGACTTTTTTCTGTGACCGCCAAAGCTACAACCTGTATAGCAAAGAGTCTAGGAGAGCCTCAAACTGCACAATGGTAATGTTTGGGGACGGGCAGACTGAAGCGGGTCAATATCTGCAAGAGGTCTAGTTAGAATTGGACCAAACTAACTGTGGTGTCTTTAATTAAAGCCTGGAATATAGCTCAGAAGCACAGCGCCTTCCTGAAAAGTGAGATATCCTGAGTTGTAACCCTGGTACCAAAGGAAAAACAATCCCTAACTGTGGTTCCCGGGGTCTCCACGTTAGCTTCAGATTCTGATGTAATGTGAGATGGGTATTGATTTCATCTTTCTTCATTTTTCCCCTTGATGATAGAAGGGAAAGAAACTCACTACTTACTACAAACTTACTACTTACGCACAGTTCTTGGAACTGTGATATTTCTTGGTTTTTTTTTTTTTTTTTTTTTTTTTTGAGACAGGGTCTCTATGCGGTTCAGGCTGCCCTTAAGTTCACTTTGTATCCAGGGTGGTCTTAGGCTCGCAAAGATTCTTCTGCCTCAACCTCCTGAGTGCTGGGATTACAGGCTTGAGCCACCATGTCTGGCTGAGAACTGCGATTTTTGTAGGGATTTTAGAACAGCAAAACCACAAGGTAAGGCGGGGGTGAGGGGGTAGGGGATGTGGCAACTAGCAATGCAGAGAAGCCTGAGGTGGGACAGGCAGAATTACAGTCAGTAGATAAAATTATGAGTTAATTGCTCAGGTAAAATTGAGTAAATTGAGATCCAATAGGGAAAGTTGCAAAGCAGAGGAGGGCCTTTGCTGTAGGGAGTTGGATTAGTAGCCTCTGTCTACCTCAAGGTGATTCTATTGAGATTATCAATCCCTGGTGTTTATATTAGGGTGTGGTTCTGTTTGTTTTGTCTATTGTTTTGAGATCTGGCCCACAGTGGAAAAAGTGTTTGTTACTTTCACTGTTGCCAGATATCTGGTCTTCTGAACTGGCTCCATTGAGGCCTAGTCCTCTCCGACTCCTTATAATATTTTATTCAGCTGATTACAACATTGCCAGAACAAGACCAGTTAGGAATTCTCAGGACCTTTTGACCAATGTTACAATGCAAGTCTGAGTGCCCTCTTGAAAAACCCATTGCTACATTTCTATTTGCACCATTTTGGGAAAAGCAGGAGTCTTGGGAAGATCCAGGCTTAGATGAAACTTGGAGTTGGATGCAGTGGTGGTGAGCTAGATCCCTGGTTTCATTCCTGTTAGCAACACTGCTGGAGAATTTGAAGGTTATTAACATTTCTGATGTAGGTTCTCATTCTCACAACCCCAAATCAAACTTTTGTTTTTTAATCTTTGTGGAGATCTCCTAAATATCCATTACCTTCCTTCATTTCTAAACTTATATTAGATATTAAAAAATGTCCTGAGAATCCAAAAAGGTGTGGTGATGTGCTCCAATGGAGGAGCACGTGCCTAACACCCAGTGAATTCCTGAGCTCTGTACAAAGCAATGCTAAAGAAATTTAAAATTTTCATTACTTAGCTGACAATTCCATTCACAATTAGTTTAAATGAGTTCTGCCACAGAGTTAGAACACTGAGGAAAATTTAGAGGAGATCAAAATCTTAGCAAAGGAAGGAGAAGGTATACCTGCCAGAGACAATTTCCAGAAGCGCTATTAAACCCACATTGAGAGACATTGGGGCATGGAGAGATAATTGGGGCATTTACATGGGCATATATGTGTGATATGTGTAGGAGTGGAAAAGAACCAGGGCATAATTTCTGTTAATGGCTATAGTTCTTGGCCTAATTGTTACTTTTATTAAAATAAAAAAGGCTGCTTGTGATAGACTTTCAAATTAGCACTGGAGTAGGGGAGAAGCCTGAGAAATAGAAGTAGTGCAGTGTTTCCTTGGTTAAGTAGTCAGACTTGTGTGCTTGCTTATTCTGTGAGGTGGGCAAAGGTCACAGGCTTGAAGAAAGGAAGGGAATTTAGTAATAGTGAACTATGCCTTCTGCTGCTACTGATCAATTCATGAAATCTACTCTGAGGCAAAATCTGAAATGAGGAAACTGCCTGGCTTTGTTTTGCTTTGAAATTATTGTGGGCACCATAGCAGAAGTAGAATGGAATGTGGTATCCGCAGTGTGTCAAATATTTCCAGATGATCTTAATGATTAATTTATTAATTTATTTTTTGAGACATTATTTCACTTTGTAGTTCAGGCTGACTTCAAATTCATAAACAACTTCTTGCCTCAGCCTCATTAGAGCTGGGATATAGATGTACATCACCCCGCTCAGGTTGTTTGTTTGTTTGTTATTGTAGGGACTGAACTCTGGAAGTTTGCTCTCACCTGAGTTTTCAAATTTTCTAAAAAATTTTGAGAACTGATCTTTCAGTAGCTTTCAGTGGTGTGAATTTTTGATAATGTTTGTAACTCATGTAATGTCATTATAATACATGTGTATCACTGTATCAGTTTAAGGTTGGGATGTTTTTATATACCATGATGTGCCAAGATTTGAATGCTTGGGAAAAGTAAACATCAGTGATGTATGATAGTTCACACCTTTACTCTCAGCCACTTGGGGACTATGACAAGTGATACAACAACTGCCCTGAAAAATTGAGTGTGACCCTCTTTCAATACAAAATATGAATATTGGGATTTATCTCCAATAGATAGTAACTTGTTTCATATCTCCTAGGCCCACTAAAAACTTTTCTGAAAAATAAGGAAAATTATTTAATGGAAATTTTACTTTGTTTCAGTTTTATTGTTTTTGTGCACTAGTGATGCATGGTATAATACTTGCTCATGATGGAGGACAGCAGTGATGAATCACTGCTCTTCAGCAACAGGACACTGATGCTGAACAACTAGTGATTGCAGTGAGCTATATTTAGTAAAGGTGGTGAGAATTTAGTATTTTATTATGAAATTTGGATAATGTTATCTATATATCCCCAAATTCAGATTAAGCATGTGTGTTGAGCAGATTTAAAGCATCCAGTGTATAGAAGTACTGTTTGCGCAATTGGGTATATTCTTGCACATTCAACACATTTCATTTTAAATATCATTTCTTTCTAACATCATAGTCTTTCTAACTCCAGTACTGTCACTAGATTTATACTTTGAATTCCTCTTAAAGTCCTCTATAGAACATGATACTTAACTTGTGGTTTCTGTCTTTGAGTGCTGTGTTAACTGGGCTCTCCAAAAGCAACTGAATCAGAAGAATAACATGAGTAGTATTTGGAAAAAGAAACATTATGAATTTTGGTTGTTCTGTTTGCTTTGCGTGGTTTTCATGATGTTGATCCTTATAAGATGCCCCACTCTTCACACTGTCTGGCTTACATGACCCTAACAAGGGGATAGAGTAGAGATTTTCAGTGATCAGACATGAGCCTGAGCAGTTTGAACACAAACCACCAACCATGTGTCTGGCTGAAAATAAACACTTTATGAGTTCTAAGTCATGCTGGTTTTGGAAACATTTCTAAGTGTTTTAACTTTGGGTAAACTGCCTGCCATGCCAGTTTACCTGCTCACGTTAGCCTACTTTCATTTCAGTAACATTCATGGGCTGAAGGCATGTTTGTCCAGTCCCATGACATCCAGGGCTCTCTCCCCTGAGCAGTGACATAAATGTCAATGGGAAAAGATGACCAGGAGCCTTAGTTACATGTTCCATAAGTCAAAAGAGACTGCAGTCTCTGAAATTCCCCTGAATTCTCTTGCCTGCCCATCCTATATGGGTATACTGTAGGTGGCTATAGGAAGGGTGTGTCACACAGCTGAGATACAGCACCAGTTTTAGTCTTTCTGAAACTTCCTGTGGGTGTTATCATAAAGCATGAAACAGTGGAGGCTGTTGTACCTTTTCACACTAGTGACATCTGATGTGTAGTGCAGGTGATAAGGACAAGAGGAGGGCATGCAAGAACAAGCAGAGCGTACTTTGGACAGACTCATTGAGCGTATGTTTGGGGTGCAGAGGTAGAAATGTGGCAGCTCTTGTGTCTTTGGTCATTCTTGTAACTGGTCATTCAGGAGCTATGTCCACTGCATCTGCATCAATCATTTTCATCAATGCTAATTCTGTACATGAGAAAACCTATAAATATGTCTCAACTTTTTTCTTGTAATCATGACATAGGTCATGAGGAATATTTGGAAGCATCTTAGAAGTGCCAGTCAAAGATGCTGAACAGTGTCACAGAAGAAATATAGACCTTTTTCTAAAGAAATCTTGGGCTTAAGTATCACTAGTGCTGTGCTTGTGGAACCTGCTGCAGAAAAATTTTCTTTCCATATTGTATCACTTATCATCTTGATTAAAATATACCCCATGGCTTCATGCACATTTTTGCCCTGGCTGTAGACCATAGATACGAATAAGCCCTCTACATGTGCTCTACTATTGAGTTGCACTCCAATCTCATGTATATATTTTAGTGGTCAAATTAGAATGTTTTAGATTGTTCATCTTGTATTTTAATTCTTTGAATATTACTTTTTGCATTTTCACACTGCTGTGTGTAGATGTAATTCATCGCAGAGACTCCCCTGTTTGTTTCCATAACATTTTACTTGCCTTTGCACAGTTATGGGAGTGCAGCTTTCTCCACTGATGTCACTGTTACAGGTGCCACAAAGAACATTCTCAGACTTGCTTCCATGGAAGCAAGATTTGAGAAAATGCCCTGAATGCTCAGAAGCCTCCTTACTGGTGCATAAGATTATATTGTTTAAAATCTTACTATGCACTATCCACACTACCACTGCCAGTGGGCCTTAGTTTCTGTTTCTTATCACAGTCAAACTGGATCTTTTCTAATTTAACAAGTTTCATGGATTCATAATGAAATTTAATTGCTATTTTATTTTAAATTTTATTTAAAAGGAAAAAGAGAAAAAACAAAACAAAACAAAGTGGTGTAAGGGTACAAGTAATACAGAACTACAAAAAAAAAAAAAAAAACAAAAACAAAAAACAAAAAAACCAGAAATCACCAGTTAATAGATTACACATTATCGTCTTAGAGATAGTTGCTCTTAATTGCTATTTTAAGACTCCAGTTTTAGGCATTCATTTTTTCCAGTTCTTCTGCAAATTACTTTATAATACATACTCAGCTTTCTTCATACATTTTGTGTGTGCTGACCTTGAGTGCTATTTATCGTTTCTATTCTTGTTTGATATAATGTAGCTTTATTATATTGAGTTGATTTTAATTAGCAATAAAACTATGCAAAACACTATTTTCCAGTGAATCTTGTCTTTGGCAACATATGTGCCCCTGTCTTTTTTCTCAGTTTTTACCTCTTGTTTCTTATCATTTATGTACAGAAATTTTATCACTTTCATTTTCATTCTCTCTTCACTTTTTGTTTGTCTTGCTTTTTAGTATGACACATGAATTTTTCTTTTATGGTAAATCGTATTATCTGTGGTCTGATAAATTGAAGAACTGAACAAACTGCTTTGATAAATTGCAATAATGAACAAACAGCTTAATTATAATATAGTCACATTTTTGTGGTGTGTGGTGTTTAGGTTGAGCGCGGGAATTTCAAGCCTGGGAACCATGCTACCAGTGTGTTACATGCAAAGATGAGATTTTGCTAAGCAACGTTCTATCCTGGCTTTGAAACTCTCTATGTCCATATATTTGACTTTGTTTAAAAACATGTTGTCTGGACTTAGGTAAAGACTGCAACAACCTGGTGAGGTAAACTGCAGAGATTTCTTACCCATTTTTGTATTACCAAGACTACATTTCAGATTGTGGCCAGATGAGTCTATAATTTCTCATTCCAACGTTCTTATTTGTACATATTTGCTACACATAATAAATATATTCATCCTGGGTAATGAGTACATACACAAATGGCATCTTCTTCTGTGTCCCAAAAGTTTCAAAGTAGGTTTTTACTGAGATACCCATTTATAAGAAAAAAATTCTCATTGCCAGTTGAGTTGCTTGATAGTTTATTTCTTAACCCCCTCAGCTGCCAATTCTATTTTCATATTTTTAATTTTGTGTATTTGTATTTATCTGCTATCTAAAATTATGAGATGACAATTCTGTTATAATTCTTATTTCTTTTCAAATAACCTCAATGATCCATATGTTAGACATCTGTATCTACCATTCAGGTAGCTGATCCAAAAACATGTGTAGTGCACCATTCACGTAGCTGATCCAAGAGAATCATATTTTGTTTTTGTTTTTGCACTTGGAATGGACCTCAGTACCTGCACTTGCTAGCAGGCACTGTGCCACTGAGCTGTTTCACTGGGCCCTGAGGATCAAATACTGATGGCCAGTGTGTTTCCCATAGCAAGCCCATATCTCTAATATTAATATATCTATACTTTCATAATTGTTCCTGTGTTGTTACTGTCTTTATCTTTTCCAATACACTGATTTATTTTATTAATTCTTTTTTGAGTTCTTTTGATAAGACGTCTTCTTAATTACATTTTTTCAACTTGTATATTTAATTGAGATCATTGTTTTCAAACCATATTGTATCCTACAATCATGATCTAATTGTATGTATATTTTGATTTTATTATGTTTACCATTTATTCATACCTTTATTCTGGCAGCCATTACGTGGCACCTTTGACTATATCCTTGTGTCTTTTCATTAAAATGTTAAAAGTAAGATGACTCTCTAACTTATTTCTGTAACCCATGAAAGCTTTCTGAGGTAATACCAACAGTAAATGTTGTAAAATAAATGCTTGAATGTTGTATCAAAGTTAGTGGAAATGGACAGTCATGGAGAGAAAAATGATTTCTCTTGAGAGATTTTTGTCCTGTATGTAACCCTGCTTGATGTGTTTATGTTCTGAATATTTTACCGTGTCAGAAGTAATGCATAGCATATGTGTTGCTTTCCAAATGCACAACTGTCTCCTGATTGATGCTGATGCCCATAAATGAGGACACTATGGCATGCAACATTAAAAAAAAAAAAAAAAAAAAAAAAAAAAAAAAAAAAAAAAGCTCATGGATTTCTTTCAAATCAGAGTTGCTGTCCAGGAAAATGTGAGAACTGTATTGTCTCTTGTGTCTGATCATTTCCTGTTAATAAGCCTCAGGTTTTTCTACAGTTGTGTGAGGTTGACCAAATAACTACTGTTTGATATAAGATGATATTAGGTCTTTCTTTTGATCAAAGTTTCTGAAGAACCAAACTGATAACTTTGTTGCAAAAATAAATGTTGTATCTCTCTTGAGACCTGATCAAGTTTTTTCTGCAGCCTAATGTTATCACTTACTTTTCATATAGTGAAGCCTATGAAAAACAAAAAGAAGTTGATTTAGAAGATTGTTGAAATTCTCCATCAATAGCAAATCATTATACTCTGGTTTTCATGGAGGAAAGAATTAGATATACAAGCAGCCACAATGATATGGGCCTAATACCACCTGAACTCCATACCAGAGCCTGAAAGACTGATGCTTTTGCATTCCAGCCTCTGCATCTGGATTATCAGTAAAGTGAGAGCTCATTGAAGCAATCTTGGTTTTTATTAACCAACAGTTTGCGACTCACTCTTGAGTCTTTGATAGATTTTTGCTTCTGTCCGGATATATACTTGAGACTCTGTTTATTTCATCAAAAATTCATTAGCAGAGTGGTATAGAAGTATCTGAAATTTACAATTCTTGAAGTAAAATCTCCGCTTATTCCACCTAGAATCTTCCATCAACCTCTAAATGGTGCTGAAACCATGTAGAGGGCTCGTAGAGGCAAAAATGGATTAAATTTCTCAGAGACTTTCTGCTCCATCATGGTCTACATTCAGACAGTATTTAATGGAGGGTTCTCTCCATGCTTAGGATTTCCACATTCCTTTGTTTCAAACTGACTTAGCTGCTATCAGTGTTGCTTTTAACTTTGCCTCGGGAATTTGATTGTCTATCTCAAGCACTTCTGAAAAAAAAAATGTCATCTTTTTGTTGTAGTGATTAGTTTCCAGCTACTTTTTTTTCATGTTCCATAGCAACTTTCCCTTTTCTAGTACATCAGATTTTTTGATCACTGTTGGATTTGTGCTAATTAGATATGGAAATAATTGTACTTGCTTGGAGAGAACACACCCAGTGAACCATCTGTGGGGAATAGCAGGATTACACTGTTGAATATGATTGTGTATATAGGACGTGATTCCATCCTGTAGGCAAGAAGCAACTGAGTTACAGTACTAACAGAATAGTAAGGAGAACTCACAGGAAGAGGCCTAGTAAGAACAGAGAGTGTCTGGGTTCTGTCTTATTTGTCATGGGCCCCACATAGAGTAGCAAACAGGAGAAGGGGAAAAAAGAGAAAAATAATGTGACTTCCTGTGAGGAGAAATGACACATTGTAACCTGGAAAAGGCAATCATCTATCTACGTTTACATAGAGTAGAGAGTCAGAGATTGATGGGGAAACCAAATCAAACCAGAATAAACTGACCAAACAATAAATCAGATAGCACAATTTTCAGGCATAGGGCAGGAAGGTGTTTTCTGGAATTTTGTTCAGTTTGAAAATTGTTGGGGAGATTACTTGCACTTTCCATGAAGGGGAGAGGTCAGGTTCGTTTTTAGCTGGACACAGTTTTAATCTGCAATGGTGAATACACTGCAGGCAGTGTTGCACTGCAGGCAGTCCAACCCACCATTGGACTGTTACAGAAGACTCTGAAAGGTCCCTTCCTGTTTGCCTGCAGAGATCAGGAGTTAATCAAAGTCAGTTTATTAGCCTGGTTATCATGGTAAGGCAAGTGTCAAAAGGCAGGAAAAGATTAACAGTGCATTGCATTTCTTTTTTGATCTAATATAAACTTGGGAGATAATCTCTAATAGCACAGACCTAATTGCTGAATTCTGGTCTAGTCAGAAGCTCAAATAGATTTTACCAAGAGGATCTTGCAGGAGTGGCTTGAATTCTGAGAAAATTTATTGGGCAGAGGGAACAAATCCTTGTGCCAATTTGAGGTGGCAGTTAGTTCTTTTTAACTCTCAAGATTATTGAGGCAGTTAGGGAGTGTTAAGTATCTTTTGTATGTCAAGTGACACATTCTGGTAATCTGACTAAAGCAAGCAGGCCAGTATGTGATTGAATCCAGGTGAGGAGAGCAAGTCAGGAGAGTATATCAGCTGGGAGACAATCCATGAGTGCTGAATCTTTCTTTGAACTGTAAGGAAAGCCTCTAACAAATCAGGAAAGATGTCAACCCAAAAGTTATGTCAAGTTTGATTCCAGGGCATGTGGATGAAATCAATCTGGCAATCTTGGATTGGGAAAGGTCTTGTGCTTGAAGTGTGGGAAAAGAAGAGGTACTCAGGGAACTCTGAATCACAGTTACCTTGCAGACAAAGCATTGAGCTGTAATATTCAGAAGGGGGCATCATCATCATAAACCATTTTATGATAATGAAAAATCTCATAGACAGATGAAGAGATAGAGTAGGTGTGTGAGGCAGGGAACAGGGATCTTCCCTGAGCTAGGAATCACTTGTGTTTTGGGAGTTCTTTTGGTGTTATTGATGACCAGAAGGTGAGCAGGCTAGAGTGAAGCAGAGAAGGGCAAAGTGTATGCCTTTTGTAGTTTGGGAGAAGAGATCAGCCGCCTCCTTGGTGGTTTTATGTGCAAAGCTGTTTCTACTACTGCCTATGGGATCTGAAAATACCGGTGTCCTTTAAAATAAACCACAGCCACCCATATTGACAGGAGAGCTGGCTGGAGAATGGCTTTAGAGTATGGAGCATTGCTGATTGAAGACCCTGAGAGGTGCCAAAACCTTGAAGTTGGCTATGAGTATCTGAGGCATACTGGCCAATATAATTTGCTCCTAATAAAGCATCTTTCAGTTGTGAGTTGGGCTTAACATTAGTGTATCTGTGGAGGGCCTCAGTTAAACACCCCAGAATTAAAGGATAAATTTCTTACTTGTCCTGGGCAACTTCTCTTATCTTTTTATTACTGACTGCTACTCATATGCCTTCTGCTTCCATCAATTAAATGAATAATCATTTCCTTGTGTTTTTTTGGCCACCATCTCTAGTCAGACATTGTCACTCCCAGTTCCTATCAGGTACTGCAACTTTACCCATGGCCCTGATATTGTTTCACACGTGTAGTTTGGTGGTCATGGTATGTGCTGTGCCCATATGTGGTCCATCTATTTAGCACTGCTGCAATTAGAACATAGCACATGAAGATCTGTTCAAGCCAGTATACATGTTATAACCAAAGCCTGAAAGTGATCCCTGAATCCATTAGGGTCTGGTTGTTCTATGTGACACCATTGGTACATGGCACAACTTACTGTGCAAGATCCATGTAATATTGTGTCTTCACGTAGGACCTCAAAAACCTGCACATATTGTATTTCTCTCCATTCTTCCTTAGCTTACAAAACAGATTGAGCTGAAATAGTGCACAAAAGTGATGTTGCCATTCATGTCCCTTGTCTTTCCACCTTCTAACTCGTGCATATCCCGCTGTGAGCTGCAAAGAACAATCCTCCATTTCTGATTCTCAAATCCTCACCTTCGAAATGGCCACATTTTCCACTACCCATCTTCAAAATTATGATTGTGAGACAGATGTCCAAGCTACCCATGATGATCCAGAGAGGTACACTTCACAACTTAAAGAACACCCGTTTGAACTTCTAATGATGTGTCTTTTTTACTTCGTGCTCACAGCTCATGAAGAAATATATAATGGGCTAGACCTGTTGTCTCTAAGGCTGAAAGAACTCAAAACACACTTTCAAACACATTCCCATCATTGAAAAAGAACATTGATTATATATCAATAAAAGGGATATGAGAAAGCTTTTTTTCACTTATAAATGTGGATTAGAGTTGCATGTACTTAATTTATAAGTTGCAGTTCACTGTTTTATGGCTTAATAATACTCCATTGTTAGAAAACAATCTTATTTATCCATTCCTTACTTGATGGACATTTGGTTTGTTTTCAAATTCTAATATTGCAAATTGTGCTATTGAAAGCACAGATGCATACATTTCACTATGTATGATGTTATTAATTTTTCTGGGAAAATGCCCAGAAGACAAATAACTGGGTCAAATGGGACTATTAGTACTAGTTTTTGAAAGAAAAGACCACTCTGATTTCCACAAAGACTGTACTAGTCTGTAGTCTTACCAACAGTGAAGAAGGATGCTTTTTCCCCACAGGCCTTCCAACTTTTATAGTTAACTGACTTCAATATAATAACCAATTTTTCTGGGCTGAGATGTAATCTCATGGTTGTTTTAATTCACATCTTTAGAAAGGACAGGGATTCTTTGCCAAATGTAATTGTTTGCTCTTTGTATTTCTACTTCTGAGAATTGTATATTCATCTCAGGTGCTCTCTTATGGATTGGATTGCTAAATTTCAGAGGCCTGACTTTGTATGTTCTTTGTATGTTCTTTGTAAGTTCTTTGTATGTTCTTTGTAAGTTCTTTGTATGTTCTTTGTAAGTTCTTTGTATGTTCTTTGTAAGTTCTTTGTAAGTTCTTTGTAAGTTCTTTGTATGTTCTTTGTAAGTTCTTTGTAAGTTCTTTGTAAGTTCTTTGTATGTTCTTTGTAAGTTCTTTGTTCTTTGTAAGTTCTTTGTATGTTCTCACTAGTAATCCTTTGACTAAGGAAGCACCAAAAATATTTTTTCCAAGATTCTAGGTTTTCTTTTGACAATCCATTGTTTCTCTTGCTTGAAAAGCTTGTTAGTAAAATAAAATCCCATTGGTTGAATGATAGTTCTTGTGCAATCAGCTTTATTCTTAAACTCTTGTGTACACCATTATCTTTAAGAGTTTTACTGATTGTATATTCCAGCAGATTCAATGTTTCAGTATTTGGATCTTTAATCCATCTCAAATATAGGTTAGTGTGTGATGTGATATATGAATCCAATTTAGGCATTGGCATGTGCCAACATTATGTTTACCAGCAATGATTTATAAAGAGGCTTTCTTTCCAGTGAATACATTAGGAAACGTTGTCAAAGATAAAGTGACTGAGTATGCTTGCAGTTGTTTAAGCATCTTGTCATCTCTTCCATTGATCCTCAGTTGTCTGGTTTTTGTTTTGTTTTGTTTTTTTTGTAGTGCCATGCTGTTGTTAATCACAGTACTTTTATAATATAATTTCAATTTGATGCTCCATGCTTGCCTTTGCTACCCAGAAATGCATTTGCTTTCTATGTCTCTTTTGGCTCCAAGTAAATTAAAGAATAGTTTTGTTAAATTCCTTGATGTATGTGGTAGAAACTTTGATCAAAATTGCATTACATCTGTTTAACAGTTTTGGAACTCTGGTCACTTTCACTATATTGGTTCTTTCTGTCTAAGATCAAGGAATATCTTTTTATTGTCTGATATCCTTTTCAACACTATTTTTCAAAGCATAATAGTTTTCAATGTAGAGATCTCTTACATCCTTGTGAAATCATTGGATGTACTTTTAGGTGTTTCATTCATTTAAGTAATATAATAAAAGACATTATTTGCCTAATTTCTCTCTCAGTGGGACTTTTTATTCAAGTACAGGAAGGCTATGCACTTTTGCATGTTGTTTTTATATCCAGCTACACTGCCAAATTTTCTGATAAAATGTAACAGTTTTTTATTGGCATTTTTGGCTCTTCTATATAAAGAATCATGTGATACACAAATAATGATACTTTACCATCTGTCTTTCATAATATTTTTTTATTTGCTTGTCTTGCCTAATTTCTCTGGCTAAGGTTTCCAGAATTATGTTGAATTAAGAGTGGAGACAGTGGGTATCATTCTCTTATACCTGAATCTGTTTTATGAATTTGTTTTCTTTCCAATCTTGGGCACTCAAAAGTTGCATCATTTTTTAAGTTACTCTATTTATTTTTATCTGTCTCTACTCCAGAATCACTAACCATGGTTTTGATTGCGCCTACAATTTCTTCAGGTATCTGTACATTATTTCTGATTTTTTAGCCTCTTTCAATTGCTTTGTTGTTACCACTTCAGAGAGGCAAGGTGGGTGGCAGTCAGATTGTCCCAGGTCTTTGGCCCATGAGTTTGCCTTTGGTGAGTTCAGTATCTGAGGTTTCATCTCATTTGTGTTTTCTCACTTTCATTTCTACTTTTTAAAGTTTATTTCCTGGTTGAATGCTTGTAAATTGCCTATAGTGAGTTATTTTTTTGCTAGTATTGAAACCACTTATGCAGTGAGAACATGTCTTCCATGTGTAGCTGGTTAGGTTTTCAGTCCATGTTAACATTCTCCCTCTTCAGTGTTGGAAAAATGAGATGTTCTTATATGTTCATCCTGTCCTATGTTTCTCTGGTACTGTCCCACATTGCCTTCCAAGAATCCTAGTAAATCTCAGTCTTGGAAAACCATGAACAACAGCCAAATAAAACAGTTATGCCACCCCCGCTAAAGGAGAACCACTGGACAATGCTTTGCCAACAAACAAGTCCTAGAAATTGATAAACTGAAGTAACCATATCTCTACCACCTTCAACTCCATGAAAATGATTTGTTGTTATATAACAAAATCTAAAAAGAACCAGAAATTGATACGCAGTGCATACATCATTATTATGCCAATTTTACAATAAGGGATTGAAATTTAATAGGAATTAGAGAAACAGAGTGTAGAATATGAGCAAGAGTTTAGAAATAAAGCCAAAAGACTAAGGAATGTCTTGCTTAATTTGGAGTACATGTGCAGAAGACAGAAAGGGGAAAGAAAGGAATGATAAGACAAACAGAAAAATAACCACAGAAAGACTAAAAGCCACTTTCACACTCATATAGAAATAAAATAAAACAATGGAGGAGAACAAGTAAAAATCCTCTTCCAGATTTGTCTGTGCTGTCATTATTAGGTAATGTGTGAAGACAGAGTCCAGATCTGTGTTGATCTATCCCAACATTCCAGCAGTAACTTTATATCTGAGTAGTAGATAATCTTAGCCAGCCTACATCTTTATTTCCCTTAGAGTTTATGTTGTATTCAGGAGGAAGGTACCAAGAACAGAACTCTTTAGGCTGCAGCAGTCAGTGACCCTTCTCTGGTCTGAAGCTTAGCTGGGAGCTCCTAGATGTACCAGTCTCTTGTTCTAAGTTCTGAAGTTACTTGGGCCTTCTACAAAATGGCTCCTGGCCAGTTGCTTTCCTGTGCAAAATGACTGAGGCCTCAGCACTCAGCCACACACAACACACTCCTCCACATCCACTGCTCCTCTCTACTGCTGCATCTCTCCATTGAGGCTTCTGCCACTGCCAGCAGTCCTCATGTATAACCAGGCCTGAACCACTCCCATGTGCTGAGTTCCAACTCATGGAGAGGATTCTGCTGGCTGCCGCCTTTGTTGAAGTTTCTCTTTTCACTCTTATCTGTGGGCTCCATTTCTAACTTCATATCTTTCCAGTGTGGCAGCAACCCACTTCCCTTTTCTTGTCTTCCTTGTATTGCTTTGTTCCAGTGTGTGGAGAGCCACTCTCAGAGATGTTCTTTCTCTGTTGTTTGCCACTATTCCATCTTCTTGAGAATCTCAGGCAGCAAGTTTTACTGAGCTGTTGTACACTTACCTAGATGAACTTGTAAACCTGCTGTGTACTATATTTTACACATGCAGCACTTCTCAGTGCAGACTACTAACTTTAGTTCAATCACTTGGCAACCATGAGTAGCAAAGTGACTACGTTAGCATAGGGCAGCTCAACCAGTCTCTGTTAACCCCCTAATGCCCCAGCAAGATCATCAGGGCATAAGTGTATGGGGTCTTTTTTTACACTTTAAAATCCCTGTGTGATGTTGATAACATCTATGATTTCTGAAAAAACTTAGAAATACCAATAGCAATATGTCTTAGCTTTTAAACAATTTCTAAGCTTGTAAAATTTCGTGGTGAAATCAACAATACTGAAAGAAGTAAAACTAAAAAAAACTTTCCATTAGAATGTTTAGATCCAATGTTTAGAATGCCATGAAATTTGGAAGAAGAATTACTGTGTTAGGAAGAAAGAAAGGAAATAATCTTGCAAATGGCAGCTTTCCAAAAGGAACTGCATATTAGGTGGTAACTGATGCTCTCTTTCAAGTAAATGTAAATATCCACAAGGAAATAGACACAATTGTGTTATTTGACTATGTTTTTTAAGAGACATGGATGCCATGTCTCACATTATCATTACATTGTTGGTGAGTGTGTAGAAAGTTTTGGAGCAATGACATGCTTTGTGTGGTAGCTCTTTCATAAGAGTGTTAGCCATAGATGTTAACTAATCTCAAGCCTGTTTCAAATGTCCTGTTGCTTCAGAGATAGTTTTGTATGTTAGTAGATTCACAAGTGATTTCTCTTACGTACTGTTTATGTCACCCATGGTAAACATCAGTTTGAGGATAGTTTCCTTGTTTCACAATAGAATCTGTGCCCAAAGATTGATTCTTGTATTTTTCCCTGGGGTTGGATAGCCTTGGTATTGCCTTTTAATGTTTACATCTTTGCAGATATGATTATATAGAAATGTTTGCCTTTAAGATCTTTCTCTGTAGTTATTTCCACCACATTTGCATTGTTAAAATAATGGCCTGGTTGGCTTTGTGTAGTTATGTACTGCCTATTTGAATTTTACTTTGTTCAATACACTTTTTCCTTTAAGATTCATCATTTCCTCTTCTCATGTATTATTTCTCATGAGTATACATTTGATTTATTTTGTGTGATAAATGTCAAAATACAAACTTTGGTTTTCCTTTTTTAGAGGTGATTTTGTCACTTTCACCTCGACCATCATGTCATTAATTTGTATGATTATCTGTGCAACAAGTCATATAACTGTTGGTTTAATGTGACTCAACCGTGGAGACAATGAATACACACATTTCAAAATTTAATTTATTAATTTTTTTAATTTTAAAGAGGTGAAGACAAAAGAGAACATAACAAAGCAGATCAGATCAGAACAATGCAAATAACACAGCATTTCACCACAAGACAACCCATATTTAACTACCATAGTGTCTCTTTCTTTGAAATAGTTAAGCATAGCTTCATATACGATAGTATCAAGCATAACAAAAAAGTATAAAACTATTCAAGAAAATGAAAGCATTACAGGGCTTTCAGAACCAAATAGCAGAGAATGAACGATGGCTACTATAATCTCATTTTCCATAGAAAATTTGTTTATACTATCACATGTAATAATATCCAACAAGATATAACAGGATAAAACCAAAGGCATCAGAAAAACAAAAGCCTAGTGGGACTTCAGAATAAGATGATACTAAATAATGTCTGGCTATTGTTTTCTTTAAAATAGCTGTTTATACTATCACAGATAGTTAAATCAAACAATCCACGATAAAACCATTCCCACTAATGAATGCAGACATTGTAAGTCTTCAGAGCAATGCAATGAGGAACCATGATTACTATAAACTCTTATGTACTCTTACCATTTCTATTTGGTATTTATACATGTGAGTTTGATTTCTTTCATTAATGAGTATGGTCTCAAGTTTTGTCCATTTATTTATACATATCTCAATATGATCATTTTATAGCTCAGTAGTACTCCATTGTATAAAAATACCACAACTTTTTTATCCATTCCTCAGTTGATAGATGTTGTTTCAAAGATCTGGCTATTACAAATTGTGCTGCGATACACATGGGTGCACATATATCACTGTGGTATGATGATTTCAGTTCTTCTGGGAATATGCTTAGAAGCGGAATAGCTGGAACAAGTGAGACTTCCAATCCCAGCTTTCTGAGAAAACTCCACACTGCACCCCCAACATTGCAGGAGAGTTCCTTTTTCCCCACAGCTTCTCCAGCATTTGTTGTTGGTAGTTTTCTTGATCCTGGCCATTCTTTCATGAGTGAAATGGAATCTCAGTGTGGTTTTAATTTACATTTCTCTAATGCGTAATGATGATGAACATTTTTTCATGTATTTATTTGCCATTTGTATTTCTTCATCTGAGAACTGTTTGCTCATGACAAATGCCCATTTTTGGATTGCATCTTTGAATTTCAGGGGTCCAGTTTTTTTTAAATTCTTAATATGTTTTAAACAGAAGTCTTTTCAGGATCAGTTCACTTTAAGATTTTTTTCCAGTTTGTGATTTTTTTTTTTTCACTATGCTGGAGGTTTCTCAGCAGCATAAGCACCTGCCTTGCAAGCAGGCAGTCGTGAGTTCGATCTCTGGTACCAATAAAAACGAAAATGAAAAAGACAAAAAAAAAAAAAAAAGACATAATTCCAGTTATTGATTCTGGGAAGTATTTCCTGTGTGGTTTGATTCCTGTTTATGAACTCTTTACCTACCCCTGTGTCTTCAAGATTTTTACCTAATTTGTCTTCCAACAGATTTACTGTTTCTGTTTTAATATTCATATCTTTGATTCACTTAGATTTTAGTTTAGTGTATGATGATAAACATGGGTCTAGTTTTAGGTTTTGGCATGTGCAGAGCCAGTTTTTCCAGCACCATTTATTAAAGAGACTGTTATTCTTCCAGTGAACATGTTTGGCTCTTTTATCAAGGATAAGGTGGTTGAGTGTGTTTGTACTTCTCGTTGTATCGTCTAACCAATTCCATTGATCTTTGACTCGGTTTTGATTCCAGTACCATATTGATTTTATAACAGTAGCTTTGTAGTATAATTTCATGTCAGGGATTGTGATGCCTCCTGCCTTGCATTGTTGCTTAGAGTTGCCTTTACTTTTCTAGGTCTTTTCTGATTCAAGATGAATTTGAGAAATATTTCTCTAGATTTGTGAGGTATGCTAGTGGTATTTTGATTGGGTTGCATTAAATCTGTAAAACAGCTTTCGGAGAATAGCTATTTTCACAATATTTGTTCTTATCCATGAGCAAGGGATGTCTTTCCATTTTCTGAGATAGTCTTGAATTTTTCAGTATATTATAAATTTCCCTATATAGATCTTGTACTTCTTCTGTGAGATTAATTCCGAAGTATTTCATATTTTTGGATGTTATTGTGAAGGGTGTGGCTTCTTTTATTTCTTTCTCAATGATCTTGCTTTTAGTGTATAGAAATGCTGTCGATTTTTCATTATTGATTTTGTATCCAGCTACATTCCTGAATTTATTTATTATATCTAGGATTCTTTCAATGGAGTTTTGAGAGTCTTCTGTGTGGAGTATCATGTCATTTGCAAATAATGATAATTTAACTTCCTCTTTTCCTATCTTTACTCCTTTTGTGTCTCTCTCTTGTCTTATTTCTCTGGCTGGTATTACCAGTACGATGTTAAATAGGAGAGGTGATAAGGGGCATTCTTATCTTGTGCCTGATTTTAAGGTAAAGGCCTTCAGTTTTTGACCATTTAATATGATGCTGGCTGTGGGTTTGTCATAGATGGCCTTCATCATATTGAGGTAAAGACCATCTGTTCCAATTTTCTGTAAGATTCTTATTACGAATGAGTATTGGACCTTATCAAAAACTTTTTCTGCATTTATAGAGATGATCATGTGATGCTTACTTTTGGCTTTATTGATATGGTAGATTACATTTATTGACTTATGTATGTTGAATCATCCCTGCATTCCTGGGATGGATCTCACTTGGTCATAGTGTATAATATTCTTGATGATTTGGTACATACTGTTTGCCAATATTTTATTGAGGATTTTTGCATCTATGTTAATTAGGGAGATTCGTCTGTAGTTCTGTTTTTTGTTGGGTGTTTCTCAGGTTTTGATACTACAGTAATATTTGCTTCCAGGAATGTCTTAGGTAGAATTGCTTCCCTTTCAATTTCATTAAAGATTTTGAGGAGTTGTCGGCAGTAAGTCTTCTTTGTATTCCTTGTAGAATAATGCAGTGAATTCGTCTTGCCTGGGCTCTTAGTAGGTAAGGACTTCATTACATTGTCAATTTCATAAACAGAAATTGGGTTATTCAGCAGTTTTACATCTTGAACAAGCTTTGGTATGTTGTATGTCTCTAGAAAGTTGTCCATTTTTTCTGTTAGTGAACCTATGAGAGTAGAAGTTTTTGAAATAGGTGTTGATGATCTTCTGTATTTCCACAGTCTGCAGTGATTTTGTCTTTTCTATTCCTTGTTGCATGAATTTGAGCTGTTTCTTTCCTCTTTTTAATAAGATTGGGTATGGGCTTATCAATTTTATTTATTCTTTTAAAGAACTAACTCTGATTCATTGATATTTTTGGATTGTTTTCTTAGTCTCTGTTGTATTAATTTCTGCTCTTATTTTTATAATTTCCTCCCTTCTTTTGGCTTTGGGCTTGACTTGCTCTTGTTTTTCTGGATGTTTGAGGTATAGCAACAGGTTGTTTATTTGTATTTATTCTGTTTTCCTGATGTGGGAACTTAGTGCAGTAAAGTTTCCTCTGAGGACTGCTTTCATTGTATCCCACATATTCAGGTAAGTTGTATTTGTATTTTCGTTTGCTTGTTGGTATTGTTTAATTTCTTCTTTAATTTCCTCTGTGAACCACTGATTGCTCAAGTGTGTATTATTCATTTTCCCTGTGTCTGTGGGGCTTTTGCAGTTTCTTTTATCATCAATTTCTAGTTTTGTGGCACTATGATCTGATAACATGGCATGGGATATTTTGAATTCTTTTGCATTGATTTAAATATATTCTGTGAGCTAGTAGATTGTCTATTTTAATGAATGTCCCGTGTGCTGCTAAGGAAAATGTATATTCTGATGTTGTTAGATGGAACACTCTGTATATGTCTACCAAGTCTATTTGTTCACAGGTGTGAATCAGTTCTGTTATTTCTTGGCTGATTTTCTGTATGGTTGATCTATCCCTTAGTGTCAATGGTGTGTTAAGGTCTCCACTTACAATTGTGTTATTGATAATTTGATTTTTCATTTCTACTAATACTTGCTTTGTATAGCTGCTTGCTCTGGAATTTGGTGCATACATAGTTAAGTTTGTTATCTCTTCCTCTTGAAGTTTTCTCCTAACCAGTATGCAGTGACCATCTTTTTCTCTTAGGATCATTCTTGGTTTGAAGTTCATATTATCTGCAAGCAAAATAGCTATCCCCACTTTTTTTTTTCAGTTCCCATTGCATGAAATATTGTTTTCTATCCTTTGACTTTTAGTGTGTGAGTTTCCTTTTGGGTTAAATAGATTTCTTGCAGACAGCATATGGTTGGATGTTGTTTCTTGATCTATTCTGCCAGTCTGTTTCTTTTAATTGGTGAACTGATACCTTTTACATTAATGGTTTTAACTGTTACATATTGGTTTATTTTTTACGTTTTATCTTTCTGCTGTTGCATCTTTATCTTTCCATTCTGTTTAACTGTCTGCCTTGCTTAGTGTTTTATCCTATGTGTATCTAAAATTTCTTTCAGTATTATTTGCAGAATTGGCTTACTAATCATTCCGTTCTTCAGCTGTTCTTTGTCATAGAAGTATCTTATTTCTCCATCAGTTTTGAAGGACAGTGTTTTAGGGTTCATCAGTCTAGGTTGGAAATGATTTTCCTTTAGGATCTGGAATACTTCACTTCATACTCTTCTTGACTCCATTGTTTGTGTTGAAAAGTCTGCTGTGATTCTGATAGACTTTTCTTTATATGTGATCTGTCTTTTGTCTCTGATAGCTTTTAGTATTTTATTCTTATGTTGGATTTTTGGGATGGTGATTTTTATATGCCTGTGTGTAGTTTTATTTTTGTTATGCCTATTTGGAGTTCTACATGCTGCACTAATCTTAATTTCAGTTTCTATTCTCATGTTTGGGAAATTTTCAGCTATGAATTCTTTGAATAGCCTTTTGATATCATTTGTGTTGTTTCCTTCTTTTTCATTTATTCCTGTTAATCTTACGTTGTTTTTCTTTGAAGCATCTTACAGCTGTCAAATTGTTATTTCCTGATTTCTTGTTATTTTTAAAAGATCTTGCCTTTCCTGCTCACTAGCTGCCATCTTGTCTTTGAGGTCTGAAATTTTTCTTTACTTTCTTTCAGTCGGTTTTGAAAACTTTCGATGGAATTTTTGATTTCCTGTATATGACTTTGAATCTGCTTCATGTATTGGGTTTGTTTCTTAAATTGTTCATCCAAGGATTCTATCTTTTTGTTGTGTTCCTCTAATTTTTTAACTGTGTCTTCTTTAGATGTGTTCAGCATCTCTTTCATTACTTTTATCATTTCTTCTAACTGGGAGATTATTTCTAGTTTGAATTCCTTTAAAGATTCCTGGAGTTGCTTTATTTCAGTTGCTATTACAGGCATTTCAGGCATATGGCATATATTTTCTTCTATGTACATGGCTTGTAGGCTTTCTTGGGATGGGCTAGAGGTTTTCAATTGCATTTTGGACTTCTGTTTTGCCATTTTCCTATATTTCTGTGTTTCACGTTTTTTTCTAAGGCTTCCCCTGGATGTGCTGGACGTTGTCTCCTATGCCCTAGGCCCTAGGACTGAAAGGAGGTTGCTGAGCATGGTCCGGTCAGGCCCTCATGCCCTCCTGTGCTACCTTCAGTGTTCCAGGTAGCAGGGCAGGCACCTACCCATTGTGGATGATGGGCTAAAGCTCTCCCTGGGCAAAGACCAATTCCCTGAAGCTCACTTCACCTGCTCTCAACTCCTGTAATTGAAAAAGGCCACTGGGGGTAATCTACTCAGAGTACAAAACCTCCCAAGGCCAGTCTAGTGTGGGTAGGCTATGGGCGAATCCTTGAGCTCTCGGAGCAATGATCTTAACACAGTGTCCTGGGCTCGGGATGGCACGTGGACTCACCCCAGCCAACAGCTGAGTTTCTCAGTTCCTGGTTCCAGAGAAAGGTTGCTGGGCGTGTCCTGTTCAGGCCTGAAACGTGCCAGGTGAGTGCAGCCTAGTGTGCCTGGACTCTGGGCAGGCCCTTGAGCTCTGGGAGCAGTGATCTTAACACAGTCTCCCGGGCTCTGGATGGCACAGGGACTCACCACCGCCACCAGCTGAGTTTCTGGGTTCCCAGTCTGGAGAAGGTCCTAATTTCAGGTTTGGAGACCATGTGTTTGTTATAGGATCTTTGTACTTTATCTGGTTAGGACATTTCATTTAAGATTCTCTTCTGTAGAAACCTTGCAGAAATAATGAATAGAAATTGAATTATAGAAAATAACGTTTATACTAATATTCAAATAATCAGATGAGGGTTTTGTTTGTTGTTTTTTATAATTAATATTAAGATAAGTTTCTAATAGTGAGACATGCTTATCTTTGATGAACAGCATTTGAAAATGTGTAGTATCTTTCCTAAATGTTTACATTTCCTACACTATAAGAAGCTTGCTGTTTTTAGTGAGTAACAAAAAATGAGAATTTAAAAATGTAAATGTCTGCATTCTAAATTACTGAGATAAGACAGACTTTTTTGCAATGCATTTTATAAATGTTTTCAGATATTCCTGGAATATGTGCACTGTGGTATTTATCATCCCTGTTCATCAATTCCTATTGGGAATGACCTAAAACTTCATTTCCCTATTAATAAAATACACCTAGTTGCTAAATGTAGGCTTCAGTTTTAATATCCTCTATTGCCATGGGAAATGTTAGGAAATTTATTTTTAAATAGATGTTTTGAAAGACTCTTAAGTTGTAACACCTTATGCTAGGATGCCATTCGAGCTGACCCAGCAGCCAAAGTTCTCACTTGTGCTTCTTCATTCCATTTTAGATCTCAGCAACCACCACAGTCACACTTGTTTAGACATACTATACCCAACCACAGTTAATTTTCTTTGGCTTTCTTGTGGCAGCTCCAGCCAGTGTTCCTGGTGCTACACTTGCTGATGTTCATGTTCACACTGCTAATGAAAGCACTGTGTAGAGTAAATGTATGCTACACACATTTTGTGCCTACTGTATAGTTTTTGTACCTCAGAAATTGTGTTCAGTGTGATAATATAACCTGCTCTACTCTTACAACTGTGTCACATGTGTGGCATACACTAATTGCATATTCTGCACGTTTTCATACAGTCAACCATATTGATGGTTATGGATTCAGCCCACTGTCTTTAACTTTGCATTCCCTGTGTTAAAGTCTGTGCCCTTGCACTTGTAATCATGATTGTATTGTGTCTTTATACTGGCATATAGCTGTTCTATGAAAATCCCATGCACTCACAGATGGGAATTTTGGGAGGTGACCAAATCTTGGATGTCATGGATATATGATCTTTGATTATTCCATAGCTGTGTATGATTTTAGGAGGTAACAGAAAGAGGTGATTCACTGTGGATATGAACTATATGAGTGTACATATATCTCTCCTGCTCCTTTGATGACCTTTTCCTTTCCTGTGCCATGCCATGCACAAGTATCCTGTTTTCCATTCCCTTCTATCCAGCCACCATTCCTTGGATTTAGCAAGCTATGGACTGAAAATTCTTCATTTTTTCTTTTGAAGAGAATAAAAGGAAATGAGACAAAATAAAATAGGGTCAATCAAAATAATAGAATGGACATAGTACATGACTTTAAAATGAAAAACAAGCTGATCTATAATGGCTACTGTAATGCCTCTTTTTGTCTTTTGAAGAATTGCCTGTATCATCAAGCATAATAAATCAAACAAAACAATACAGAACAAAACCAATTAAAACAAAACAAAGGAGACATTATAGGACTTCAAAGAAGATAGTCAAATAAAGATGGTATCATAGTGTATCTTGTCTTCAAAGTAGTTGCCTATGCTTGGTACTATCAAATAAAACAGAATAGAGTAAAATCAATCAACGCAAAACAATGAAAGCAATGCAGGTTTTCAAATGAAGCTGATAAGAAATCAAAAATGGTTATCATAATCTATCCCGCTATCTATGGAACAGCTATCCATGCTATCAAATCTAATAAAAGTAGCAAACTGAAACAAAATAAAACCAAATTAAACTGAGCAATGAAAACAATATGTTTCAGATCATGATACTGGATTAACAGTGAATACTGCCTTCCATTTTTAGACAATTCCTTCCCTTCCAATTTCACAGGGTGTATTATTCATTTTGGATTCCACTAACACCTTTAATTTTTGTATGAGGGATGTAACCTACTATTTACCTAAGTGATTACAAAACTTTTTACCACTGATCATGATCCCAAGTTGTATCCATTTACTTACAAGAGCCACAAGGTTATCTTTCTTTATGGCTGAATAGTTTTACATTGTATAAACATTTGTCATCTTAAACTTTCAGTCTAAAACTCCCTTTTTTGGTAAGTGTATTTCTTATATAAAGCACATTGATGTGTCATGTCTCCAGATCTGCTATGCCTGGGTTTGTTTTTATTGGTGAATTGAGGCCATCTATATTAGTAATTAAGGGCAACCTTTTTTGCCTCATCTCTGGCATGCTGTTTTTCTGCCAATGGTTGTCTACTTTTTCCATATATTCCACTGTCTGTCCATTCAGTGAGTACACTCATCACTGTTCCTGAATTCCTGGCCTATTTTTTCTCTCTCTAGAATGAATGTCCTTCATTATTTTTTGTAGGATTGGTTTGTTGGTCATGAATTCTTTTAGTTATTCTTTGTTGTGGGAGTATCTTGTTTCTCCATTAATTTTGAAAGATAATTTTGCAGGGTACATCCACCTGGGTTGGACATTATTTTCTTTCAGGACTTAGAATACTTTATTCCCAGGTCTTCTTGATTTGATGGTATGTGTTGAGAAGTCTATCATAATTCCTACGGGTTTTCCTTTTTATATGATCTGTTTCTTTTTTTCTGATGGCTTTTAATATTGTGTTCTTGTGTTGAATTTCTGGAATCTTGATTATTGTATATCTGGGTATAGATTTCTTTAGGTTATAGTTTGCTGGAGTTTTGTATGTCTCACTTATTTGAATATCATTTCCTTTTCCTATACTTGAGTAGTTTCCTTTAATTATTGGTGTAAAAAGGATTTGTATTTCATTTGTGTGCACACCTGCATTTTCCTTCACATTTTTTCTTAAATTATACATCTTTGTGTCATCCTGTAGCCTTTGTATTGCTACTTCCTGATTCTTTGTTATTTTGAAAAGATCTTTCCTTTCAAGATTACAAGCTGAAAATCTGTCTTCAGGGTTTGATAGTCTATTTTTAGTTACTTTCAGGCAATTTGCCAACTTTTAATTTTCTGATTATCTCTTTGAATCTGTTTCATGTATCCTGTCTTTTTTTTTATTCTTCATTGAAGTTTTCCCTCATTTTCCTATTCTCCTCTACTCTTGCATCTGTGTCTTCTTTAGATGTGTTTAGTATTTCTTATTACATTTCTCATTTCTTCTTTCCTTGTGATAGTATTTCTGTTCTAATTTATTTTTTAGTCTCTTGAAGTTGATTGTTTATTCAGTTATTGCTACTTCAGAAACTTCAGGAGTGTTACTCCCTGTCTCTTCTGTGTTTACATCTCCTTGACCAGTACTGCTTCGGTGGGAGGCCAGAGACTGCCTTTTGTTTCTTCCTTTTCTCATGTTCCTGGTTTCTTCTGTAAAAGTGAGTAGTAGGGTCCCTGGCTCTTCCTATGTTGTGTACAATTTCTCTGAAGCAAGGCTATTTGCTTTTTTTTTTTTTTTAATTTTCTTTAAAAGGAAAAAGAGAAAAACACAAAACAAAACAAAGTGGTGTAAGGGTACATGTAATACAGAACTATAAAAAAAAAGTAAGAAATCACCTGTTAATAGATTACATATTATCATCTTAGAAATAGTTGCTCAAATCACAGTATCAAAGATTACAAAGTGGACATTCAAACAGAGAGACTGCAAACAGCTGTGTTCAATGATCCAAAAACATTAATATAGTCAGCTATTTAACACCCCTAAACACACTTGCTGTTACATCCGTTAGAGCTCTTTTTTCCCCTCTCTTTTTTACAACAAAATTTACACATTTTGGATTTTATTACTCCTTAGTTCTTATTACTTTTTTGGGGGGGGAGAGAATAAAGTCAAATATGGCAAAACAAAGCTCTCAGTCAAAACCAAGGATAGACATAGCACATGATGTAGAACAGAGTACAAGGTTATTAACAATGGTTATCAACATTGTCTCTTGTTTCCTTAAAAGGAATTGTCTATCTCATTAGATATTATAAAGTTGGACAAAACAGTGGAGAACAAGACCAATAAAACTTAGGCATTGTGAACATTACAGGACTTCCAAAGGAGACAATAGTCAAACCAGAATGGGCATCTTTGTGAATCTTATTGCCTTCAAATTAGTTGCCTATACCCTCAGACTTGCTACTATCGCACAGAATGGAACAGAGTCTAATCAGTCAAAACAAGATCGTGGGAGTATTACAGGACTTCAAAACAAGTTAATAGGAGATCGAAAAGAGTTACTATTATATATCCTAATTTTTTAAATTTTTCCCTCTACGGCCATACCACCCTGAACACGCCCGATCTCTTCTGGAGTAATGTTTTCACTGGAAAAAAGAAGGGTGAAAAAAATGTCAAAAGCATTAGGGGTTAATATAAATACAAACTGAATCTCCTTGAGGTAGGGCATCTGCATATGCTTTGTGTATGCATGGAAAGGTAGAAAAAGCAAGTTCTCTCGCATAATTGCGATGGTGCATGAATGATTTGTAGATATTATTTCAAAAAATGAAAATTCTAGCTGGGTGTGGTGCCAGATGAGTGTATTGCTAGTACTCAGGAGGTTGATATCAGAGGATTCTTGGATGTTCAGTTTCACCCTGGGCTACACAATCAGTTCAAGCCCAGTCTTATGTATAAGGGAAAAACCTGATTCAAAAATAAAAACCTGACACACTGAATGAGGTAGGACAAAGTGTAGAAGCAGTATAAAAGCAGGTGAAAAGAGCCACTTGTAGGTCTGCAGACATATCAGTAATTAAGTGGAGAATGGTGTTCTGTTATTAGAAGAGCACGTGAAAGTACATACAGCATGGGAAAGCAGTGGATGGTGGTGACAGGCAATAACATTTTCTGAGCAAGAAATTTCCCTATGAAAAATGCCTGTTGTGTATAAAAATATATGATCATAATATTGCTCAGTTAAATTCAGCATAATATATTATACATTTTGTGTCCAAAATCTTGTAATTTTTACTGTTGGGAATATGCAGTGACCATTTTGAAAGGCATGCTTGCTGGCTTCTTTCTCTCAATAAGTATCTGAATTAGAGATAAGTTGTGTGTTGTATAGCTTTTACTGGAGTGCAGAATCTAACACTATGATAACTGCACAAACTGCAGTTATATACACTCCTTTTTGTCAAAAAGCAACCATGAAGCAGCTTTTTTTTGTTACTCTGTTTCATTTCTTTTCAGTCAGAGTCTCACAATGTAAATCATGCAGATGTTGAACTCACTCTGTAGCTCACAATGGTTTTGTAGTCATGACTGTCTTTTTGCCTCAGCCTCCTGAGTGCTGGGATTACAGACATGTATCACCACACTTTGCTCAAATATATGTATGATCCTCTAGGAATCAGTGACGTTTGAGGATGTGACTGTGACCTTCACCAGTGCGGAGTGGACTTTGCTGAGTGCATCCCAAAAGCAGCTCTACAGAGATGTGATGGAGGAAACCTTTCAGAGCATCATGACTATAGGTAAGAATGAAATCTCGTTCTTATTGATACACTTAGAGGAGATGGCTTTTTGCTCTTCAGTGCAGTTTCATTAAATAGAATGTGAAAACAATTAGAAAAATTAATTTGGCCTGCTTATATTATATCATGAATCTAATTGGCATGTGTTAATTTTTATGTAATAATGTAGTGACCACTTATACTTCTGTGTCTGTAATTCAGGAAGACTCTTGGGTAACCAGAAAGTGGAAGAAGAGTGCAGTAACCTCTGTAGAAATCTAAGGTAATTTGTCCTTTTAAGAAAAATGTATAAGCCTTAAGACACTACATAAGGAAAAGGACTAAAATAAAAAAAAAACCAACACCATTTTTAAATTTCTTTAATTTCACAAATACTCTCCAAAACTATATGCAGCTTGAGTATGTATAGTCTGAAAAGTAAACACAAAAATATTCCAACATAAGAAATGGATTTATAAGTAAAATCATACAAGTGACACTATCTCACGTGTAATACAAAAAAATGTTGCTTTATTGTCAACATCATGAACATGTATGACGTTGTTATTAGGTGTTTTGTGTAGCTGTGAATGAGAGGTAATGGATAAAGGAAAGTGATATTTTAGAGATGGGAAAGACAAATGGGATAAAAGTAGAACAGAAAGAGTAAATAGGAAATGGTGTTAAAATTAATCAACATGTGTTATGCATATATATGTAACTCAAAATAAAACTAAAATTACTCTTATAAAATATACCAACTGAAAAATTTCCAAAAATATAACAGTCTTTAGGGAAAAGCTTTCTCAAAAGATCCCTCATATGTATTCTTTTAATTCATTATCAAAATTCTTAGCAGGCATCAATTAATCTCTATTAAGTCATTGATATGGAGAGGTGTTTTATTTGTTTTTTTTTTTATTTTTACAGAAATGAAGATGTTGAGAAATACCATCTATATAAAGGTTGGAATCAGCACAAAGAATGCTTTCTTTGCTCTCACGATGCTAATGTGCATATGAAACCATGTGGTTTAAAACCAATTGAAAGTCTTACTTGCAGAAAGCTTTTGATTGGGCCTTTTTCACTAAACATGCCCATCATAGCTCACACCTCAGTAAAGACAGATGAATATTTTGAACTCAAAGGGAAGCTGTTTAAATGTAATGAAAGTAGAAAATACTGTGATGATTTGCAGTCCTTTCAGAATCCTGCAAGAACAGAAGCTGGCAAGAAACCACGTGAACATGATCAGTGTGAGAAATCCTCCTCTGGTCTTAGTGAAAGAACTCATCTTAGAGACAAGATATTTGCATGTCCAAAAATTATGAATGCCTCCAGGAGGCCCAGTGATGTTCAGATCTATCAGACAAATCACAGTTGGGGTGCACCCTCTGCATGTAAGCAATATGGGAAAGCTGTCAGCACACATACTATTTCTCAACAACAGGAAAGAATTGAGATAGAGGAGAAAAAGTATGTATGTAAGCAATGTGGGAAAGGGTTCAGGAAAAGTTGTTATTATCAAAAGCATGAAAGAACTCACACTGGTGCGAATCCATATATATGTAAGCAATGTGGGAAAGCTTTCACTACACAGTATTATTGTAAACTACACGAAAGATCTCATACTGGTGAGAATCCTTATATATGTAAGCAATGTGGAAAAGCTTTCAGTATAAAGAGCAGTTGTAAAAGACATGAAATAACTCACACTGGTGGGAGACCTTATGTATGCAAGAAATCTTATGTATGTAAGCAATGTGGGAAAGCTTTCACTACACAGGCAAATTTTAAAGTACATAACAGATGTCACACTGGTGAGAAACCTTATGTATGTATGCAATGTGGGAAAGCTTTCAGCAAACAGAGTAATTGTAAACTACATGAAAGAACTCACACTGGAGAGAAACCTTATGTATGTAAGCAATGTGGGAAAGCTTTCACTACACAGGCAAGTTTTAAAGTACATGACAGATGTCACACTGGTGAGAAACCTTATGTATGTAAGCAATGTGGGAAAGCTTTCAGTACACACAGTAGTTATAAAAGACATGAAACATCTCACACTGGTGATAAAGCATATGTATGTAAGCAGTGTGGAAAAGCTTTCAGTACACAGTGGTATTGTAAACTACATGAAAGATCTCACACTGAAAAGAAACCTTATGTATGTAAGCAATGTGGAAAAGCTTTCAGTACACAGGCGTATTGTAAAGTACATGAAATCTCTCACACTGGAGAGAAACCTTATGTATGTAAGCAATGTGGGAAAGCTTTCACTACAAAGTCAAATTGTAAAGCACATGACATATGTCACACTGGTGAGAAACCTTATGTATGTAAGCAATGTGGGAAAGCTTTCAGTACACAGGGGTGTTGTAAACTACATGAAATATCTCACACTGGAGAGAAACCATATGTATGTAATCAATGTGGGAAAGCTTTCAATAGACAGAAGAGTTGTAAAAGACATGAAAGAACACACACTGGTGACAAACCTTATATACATAAGCATTGAGGCAAAGCTTTCATACACAGGAGTATTGTAAACTACATGAAAGATCTCACTGGTGAGAAAGCTTATGTATGTAAGCAATATGGAAAAGTTTTCAGTACAGGGTTATTGTAAACTACATGAAAGATCTCACACTAGAGAGAAACTTTATGTATGTAAGCAATGTGGGAAAGCTTTCAGTACACAGAAATTGTAAACTACATGAAAGATGTTATACTGGAGAGAAAGATTATATATGTAAGCAGTGTGGAAAACCATTGATCACACATAAATATTAATATGAAAGAATTCATACTGCAGAGAAATCCTATGTATGTAAGGAATGTGGGGAAGGTTTCAGCAGAAAGAGTCATTGTCAGAGACACAAAAAAAACCTCAAAACGAAAAGAAACTACACGTGTGCAATTTTTTAAGTCTTTCAGTACACATAATTATTGTAAAATAAATGAAATAAGCCACAGTGTAAAAACCCTATGTATGCAAGCAGTGTAGAAAATGATTTTTTCATTAAACAGACATTAAAACTCATTAGGGAGAAACCCTATGTCCATAAACAATGTGGAAAAAGATTCAGTGCACACAAGTCCATTACCATATATATTTTATATCAAATCCAAAAGGATCACTAGGAAGAAACTATATGTGTAAGACTATTTTAAAACCCTGTTAAGATGTTTCAGTTGGTGAAATTCTGTAGAAATAATACCATAGTATTTTATGTCAGTGTTGCCTTAGATATGTTCCAAATAAATCAAATTCCAGGTGATTTATTTGGAACAAATACATACATTATGTGGTTTATAATGCATCACATATGTACATTATTAATGTACAGTGTTTAAAAATATTGAGTTGCCACAATGAGGAATTTTTATCTGAGTGTCTGTGCTTAATCCATAATGTCTTAATTAAGCATGGTTGATGAAACTATTTTTTTCCTTTCAAGTACCATTAGAATTTGTGCTGTTTTCATTTTATCCTCAAGTTTGGGAAGAATAGGCTATTAAATATCTTAATTTTGTAACTTTTGCTATTAGAGTTTTGCACTATTTTGCTTTTCAATTACTGTGTGGGTTTTCTATATTCTATGTAAAAAATGATATTTTTAATTTGATGCTATATTTTCTATTGATATCTATTTTCAAAGATTTGTCAACGTGAGTTTTTGACACAGTTAGTCATGTTCACACAACTTGTAGATTAGCAAATTTTGTTTTTTATATGACAGGGTTCCTGCTTGTATACCATCAGTACTGTATACTGCATCATGTACATATATTGCGTACTTTTATTTCAATGCATTCATTTCCATGAAGTTTTATTTTTTCTTGTAAATCTTCTGTTTACATTGCAATGGCTTAATTTGTTTCACTGGTAGTTTCTTAAACATAGATACCAAACATAAACCATACTGCTCAGTATTTTTCATTGCCAGAACCCCACTGTTGGAGAATTCAAGATATCAGAACTAAGGTATTGGACTTTGAAAACTGACTGGGGCAATCAAGGACATGGAAACAATCAGAGAAGTTTATAACAACGTTGAAATGAGACAGAACTTATGAATCCTGTAAGAACAAGATGACACAAATTCTTCACGGTACATAGTTGTAAATCTTACCTCTAGCAAAACAGCAACATATAGCTACAGGGGAAGAGGGGGGAACTTTAGCAAGATTCATCTCAATGTCCCATTTCACCACATGACCATAACTTGTCTTTATAGGAAATCATTATTTACAGTCATCTGTCCAGAATATGTATATTATGTTATATCAACCATAACAACACTTTGAATGGAATGCTCATCATCTGTGGAACTTTTCTCAGGAGCATGGTCACTACTGAATATTATGAGATTAATGCCTTTATTCTATTCCCTAATGCACTGATGCCAAAATATTTTTGGTAATTATTGTTTTTACATAGGAAGCTAAAATACTGGCACCAAGAAAAATGAAACTCCTCACATACATCAATCAACTTATTAAAAACAGAAATGTCTGAAATTTTTATTTATCCTGTGTTCTTGACCATTTTAGGATACATTACTATGATGATATTTTTCATCGATTGTTAAGGTTAATCATCTAGTTTTTTTTTTTTTTTTTTTTTTTTTTTTTTTTAATTTTTAAAGAGGGTAAAATTAAACAGAAAGAACAGATCACAAAGTAACAATGTAAGAAACACAGATTCCAAAGCAGGACAACTGGAGATCTTCACTGTCTATAATATTGTCTCTTATATTCTTCCAAATATTTGTCCAGATTTTCACATAGAATGAACTCATACAAAACAAAATAGTATGAAACGGATCAGAACCCGATGATGAAAGTATTTTAGGTCTTCAAGACCAAAAAATCAGGAAGTCAATAATGGCTGCGATAATGTCTCTCATTCTTTTCAAAATAGATGTTCATACTTTCATGTATGTTGAAATTAAATGAAATAAAACAGAATAAAATCAGTCTGAACAAAAGGTAATAGTATTCCTGGATTTCACATCATGATGCTATAGAATCAGCACTGGGTATCTTAGTGTCTCTTCAAAGTAGCTCTTTCATTTCATCGTGCATTATATTAACGATTTTCATCAGGTTTTTAGAAGTTGTATGTACGCATGAGTCTCTACACATATACCTATCTTTTCTGTATTACAGGGAAAGCAAAACAAACCCAGACACTACAAAACAAATTCACAAAATAACATGAAATGAAAAAGACATATAAACAATAGGAAAGAGCCCAGAACACTGACAAGTATAGGCCTTAAAAACAAGGTGTTATGGGCAAAACTAGGGTTTTTATTTAACATGATGATCTTCAAGAGTTCCTTAGATAGCTATACAATAATATGTACAAATCTCCAATTCCTATGAATGTTAACTATTTTGTTCCAAGAACTTATGGTGTTTGCAGCGCAGTCATGTAAGCTATCGTAAGTGTTTCTCTTTACTTTTTCATTATTTTCCCCTTTAAGCATATTGTTTTCCTTTCATTGTGATCATTCCGATTTTTGTATTTTATATACTCTTAACATTTCTTACACTAGGGAGACTAAGGTATTTAGATATGTGACTTTGATTTATTTCTCTTATGAGTATGGCCTCTACTTGCATCTGTTTACTTATGAACTTTTCAATGTTATCATTCTTTATAGCAGAGTAGTACTCCATTTTATAAAATTTCACATCATTAATCCATTCCTCAGTTGATGGGCATTTAGATTGTTTCCAAGACGTGGCTATTACAAATTGTGTTGCTATAAACTTGGATGCACATATACAATTGTGGTATAATGTTGTCAGTTGTTCTGGGAATATGCCCAGAAGTGGGAGAGCTGGGTCAAATGGGACTTCCTAACCCAAGTTTTTGAGGAACCTCCAAACTGACCTCCACAGTAGTTGCACCACTGTACACTCCCAAAAACAGTGCAGAGGAGTTCCTTTTTACACTCAACCTCTCCAGCAGTTTTTGTTCGTAGTTTTCTTAATCCTGGCCATTCTTTCTGCAGTGAGATGGAACCTTTGTGTTTTTTAAGGAACAGTGATGCTTGACATTTCTTATGTATTAATTTGTCATTTGAATTTCTTCATCTGAGAACTGTGTATTCATTTCAGATGCCCATTTTTGGAACGGGTCTTTGAATTTTGGGGATCTCATTTTTTAAAAATTCTTTATATGTTCTAGACAGAAGTCCTTTGTCTGAGGGATCATTCACTAGGATTGTTTTCCATTTTGTGGGTTTTCTTTTGGCCATGTGGAGATTTCTTTCAGTATGAAATCCCCATTAATGATTTTGTGAGGTATTCTGTGTGCAGTTTGATTCTTGTTTATGAATTCACTACATATCCCTGTGTCTTTAAGATTTCTACCTAATTTGTCTTCCAACAAATTTAATGTATCTGTTTTAATATTTAGATCTTTGATCCATTTTGACTTTAGTACACGGTGATAGGCATGGTTCTAATTTTAGTTTTACTCATATGGAGAGCCCATTTTCCATCAACATTTATTAAAGAGTCTATCTTCCAGTGGATATGTTTGGCCCCTTTATCAAAGATAATGTGGCTGAATATGAATGTTATTGTAGTTGTATCTTCTACTCTATTCCATTGATCTTCAGGGCTTTTTATTCTAGTACCGTACTGATTTTATTACAGTACCTTTGTAGTATAATTTCAGGTCAGGGATTGTGATGTCTCCTGCCTTGTCTTTGTTGCTTAGAAATGTCTTAGCTTGTTTAGTTCTCATCTGGTTCCAGATGAAGTTTAGGAGTGATTTCTGTAGATCTCTGCAGTATACTAGTGGAATTTTGATTAGAATTGCATTAAGTCTGTGTAATAATTTTTGGAGAATGGACATTTTCACAATGTCTATTCTTCCTACCCATGAACAGGAATTTCTTTCCATTTTTGGAGGTCCTTTTTGATTTCTTTTTCCAGGGTATGATAATTTTCCTGAATAGGTCTTTTCCCTATTTCATTTTTTGTTGGATGCTATTATAAAGGGTGTGGCTTCTCTTATTTCTCTCTCTGTTGGTTTGTTGTTAGTGTATGGAAATGCTATTGATTTTTGATTGTTTACTTTTTATCCAGCTACATTACTGAATTTATTTATTATACCTAGGAATTTTTGAATGGAGTTTTAGGGGTCTTCTGTCATGTCATCTACAAATAGTGATAAGTTAACTTCTTCTGTTAATATCCTTAGTCCTTTTATTTCTCTCTCCTGTCTAATTGCTCTCACTGGTATAAACAGCACTATATGGAATAGCAGTGGTGTTAATGGACATCCTTGACTTGTTCATGATGTTAGGATAAAGGCTTTTAATATCTAGCCATGTAATACGATGCTGGCTGTTGAGTTGTCATATATGGCTTTTATCATATTGAGGTAAAGACTATATTCCATCTTTCTGTAAGGTTTTATCATAAATAAGTTTTGGACCATATCAAAAGCTTTTTCTCCATCTGTAGAAATTATTATGTAGTTATTATGTTTGACTCTGTTGATATGGTGGATTAGATTTTTTGATTTGAATATGTTGAACCATTCCTTCATTCCTGGGATGAATCTCACTTGGTCATGGTTTATAATATTCTTGTTGATTTACTGCCTTCTTTTAGCCAACTTTAATGAGCATTTTTGCATCTATGTTCATTAGGGAAATTGGTCTGTAGTTCTCTTTTTTGTTTGGATCTTTCATAGGTTTTATAATTAGAATAATGTTTTCTTCCAGGAATGAGTTAGGGAACATTGCTTCCCTTTCAGTGTCATTGAAGAGTTTCAAGGTTATGGGCATTAAATCTTTGGATTGCTTGTAGAATTCCACAGTGAATGTCTGTGTAACTAGGCTTTTCTTTTTTGGTAAAGATTTAATTACATTTTCAATATCATTAATTGAAATTGGGTTATTCAGAAGTTTTACTTCTTGTTGAGTCAGCTTTGGTATTTCATATGTTTCTAGTAATCTGTCCATTTCTTTCAGTCTATGAGCTTCCTTTTGGGTTAGATGGATTTCCTTTATGCAGCGTATGGTTGGATGTTGATTCATGATCCATTCTGCCAGTCTGTATCTTTCAATTGGTGAATTTAGGCCATTTACGTTAATGGTTATAACTGATACAGATTAGTTTACTTATCACATTTTTTCTTTCTGCGGTTGATTGTGTACATTTCCACCCTGATTAATTGTTTACCTTGCTTAGAGGTAAACCCAGAATAAAACCATTCCAACTAATATATGAAAAAATTATAAGGCTTCAAAGCAATATAATGGAGAGTCATGATTACACATATTTTTATGTATTCTTACTATTTCTTATACTAGGGAAACTCCTCAGCATTTATACATGTGCGTTTGATTTATTTCACTTATGAGTATGGTATCAAGCTGTGCCCATTTATTTATAAATATCTTAATGTGATCATTCTTTATAGCTGAGAAGTACTCCATTGTATAAAAAATCACATCTTTTTTATCCATTCCTCAGGTGATGGACACTTCGGTTGTTTCCAAGATCTGGCTCTTACAAATTGTACTGGCATAAACATAGGTGCACATATATCACAATGGTATGATGTTTTCAGTTCTTCTGGGAATATGCCTAGAAATGGAATAGGTGCAACAAATGGGACTTTCAATCCCAGCTTTTTCAGAAATCTCCAAACTGATCTCTGTAATGGTTGCACCAGTATACACAGTATACACTCCCAACAGTGCAGGAAAGTTCCTTTTTCCCCACAGCCTCTCCAGCATTTGTTATTGGTAGTTTTCTTGATCCTGGCCATTCTTTCAGGAGTGAGATGGAATCTCAGTGTGGTTTGAATTTTTCATTTCCCTAATGGCTAATAATGATGAACATTTATTCATGTATTTATTTGCCATTTGTATTTCTTTATCTGAGAATTGTGTATTCATGTCAGATGCCCATTTTTGGATTGGATCTTTGAATAGCCTTCACTTCTTTACCCAAGCCTTAGAAAATGATCTTGAAAGCATAAATGTACAACCTAATGTACTCATTTAATACATAGATGACCTTCATCTCTGCTCCTCTTCCTGTGCCACAACACAACACACAGCTGTTTTACTCAACTTTCTCTGTAGTGAAATATATAAGCTCTCTTGCTCCAAAGCTCAAATCACACCACCAAATGTCAAACATTTAGGCTCCATGCTGACTCTCATCACACGGTCCATAACCTATAAGCATAAGACTCTCCTTCATGATGTATACACTTGAGTCACCAAACAATGAAAGCTATTCTTAGGTCTATCAAACATTTTTGCCTATGGATTGCCAACTTTGCTTGCCCATACCACTATACCAGGCATATAAAAGGCCTACTTCCAACCCCCCCATCATAATTAGTACTCCCTTCAAAAGCTTAAAAGGCTCTCCTTAGATAGCCTACACTTACACTTCCTAATCCTCATATTCTTTTTATTCTGTCCACTAAATCAGAAAAAGATTATGCAGTGGTAGTACTGGGACACAATAAAGAACCTCATTCCAGTCAATATCCTACCCCTCAAAACATTTAGATGTACTGTTAGAGGACGGCCTTCCTGACTTCAGGCAATAGCATCAACAGCCATCCTGACACAAGAAGGCAAAAGTTAAATTAGGGCAGACAGTCACAGTCTATTCACACTATTGAGTCAATCTAATTTCTCCCAAGACACTTCAAGCTCTAATGATCCTATCATAGCTACAAAAAACTAAATTTAATAAAACTCCCATTATCACAGTCTCAAACAGCAACACCTTCAATCCAGCCACCCTACTGCCCACTCCAACAAATACGGAGATACATTCTCTATAGTACTGTAAAGATGTTCTCCAGTTAACTCATACTTACTTCCCACATATACATGATTCTCCTCTCTACTGCCACTGATACCTGGTTTTCAGATGATCATTCAACCAACACCACTGCACCAAAAGTGATATTCTACAGTTAATAGGTCAAAAGTGATAGAGGCAAACCACTACTTCCAGGATCTTCCTCACAAAAGACAAAAATCATTTCCTTGATCTAAGCACTGTAACTATCAAGAGATAAAATTATTAACATATGTACTACTCCAGGTTATTATTCCCAGGCTTGGACTTCCACAAAATATACAATCTGACAATAGCCTGGCCTGCATTTCTCAGTATCTGCTAAAAGCTATATAAAACATATCATGTATGGTTCTTAAGAAAAATCAAATAGACAAACGGGCTCATCAAAATGCACCTAACAAAACTTATTCTACAATGACATTATATATGACTGAAGCACCTACCACCTCTAGCCCCTACAAATCTCCAAGCTTTTTACAGATCCCCTACTTAGTTAAACCCCTTTGAATTTATCTACAGTATATCATTTGTCTTACAAAACTGGCCTTGACCTTCTAGTCTTCCACTTTTGGCTGATTACATTCTGGTTCTCTTGCTTCTCTGACACCTTCAACAATGTGCAGATCTTTGTTTCCCTCAACTCTCTGAGGGACACACACCAGATCCTTCTGTATCTCAAAGAGACTTAATCTGTATTAAAATTCCTAAGCCCACATGCTTAATTCCAACTCCTCAGTGTAAGTAAAATGAACCTCACCTGGTGTATATTGTCACTCCAACTGCAGTAAGTGTAGAGGGATTCCCATGCTCTTTTCACATCATGCACATGAAGAAATATCAACCGCTGCCCAGTAACCTCAATCCCAAACACAGTAAAGGGACTTTGTGCACCTCACAGCCAGTAGTTCCCACCTGTCTCCCGTTAACACAACAGAAATACTGATGCTTTGCTACTCTACCTAGTTTTTGTCCTATATATGTTTCTATACGTCTCCTCTCCCTCACAGGTGCTCTAACACTTTACCCTCCAAAATTTCTCTAAAGACTTACATTTATTACACTTTTCATATTAATAATCTTACTGGTTACATTCCTCAATTGTCTTAGCCAAAATGACAGGCTTCCCCCTTTAACTCAATCCATTCCTTCAGCTCACCTTACAACACTCAGACATCCCAAAATATCAATTCTACATGTCAAACATGGGGGAGTAGTTGGTCCTTCCCACATAACCATTACTCAAGAAAATTAGACTTTAGGACCTCTAATACTTGATTTCACTTGGAATGCACTAATGATTAAAGGTGACAACCTCTGTATGCAACCTATCCCCCTCAATTGCTCCTCTTCCCTAAAAATCCAAACTTTGACCATTCCAGTTTTCATTGTCTCCACTGAAGATTTGAGACTATAGGGTAATAATCTTCAATTTTGGCCAAATCAAGATGACTATATCTGCATAAACAACTACCACATGTATATTTGGGACAAATGTCTTACCTTTTCACATAAAAAATATAGAAACATTTCGACTACTACCTTGCAGGCAAACATGGGGCTCTCGTTTGTATGTCATGTCTGCCTCTAAACCCATATTTATAACTCTCCACAAACAACTGCTCTCCATTACACAAGTCCTCACATCTCAACACTTAAACACACTCCCCACTTTTAAGAGACATATATCTCACAAACTCTCACACATAGCAACTTTTAAACTCTTTTCAACTTTTACATGCTTTAAATTTCTCAGACACTAGCTGTTGGCTATGTCTACTCAATCAACAAAGAATCTCCATATGACATCTCTGATAAAATGAACCAGTGTCTATTACAACAAAAACCTCAAACTAAAGTGGTGGAGCCACTTACAATTGCCCCATCACAAATATGGCCTGTAGACATAACTTATATATACAACCCTGAAAATTCACAGAATGTTCCTCAGGTAAAAAACCTAACCTTCCACAATATATACATACTAAAGACACAAAAATAGCCAAACAACCTGTCCCTCAAGTGGAAAATTTTTTGCTTATGGACATGGGGGCTGCACATGTCTTACCTCCCTATGGTAGGAATCATCCACAGTGGTTGTGATAGCACCAAAAGTCACTTTACATAATCAATCACAAATTCTACACCATCTACAAGCCCTATTTTATCACACTATGAATGGCAATTGTACATATTATGAGTGGGTTAAATATATTTTCTTTCATCAATCTGGTAGCAAAGAGATTAAAAACCAGTCTAATATAGTACTATTGGGTATCACATGACTTGAGAACAGTGATAAAATCAGTCTCCCAAAATGTTAATTCACTTGAAGGTCAAATAAAAACTCACTGAACAAGATAGTTCTCTAGTAAGGAAAGGAACTCAATATTATCACAGAAGAAAAAGGGGAGTTCTATGCCTCTTCATGTTGGGAGAAGAATGCTGCTATTTGGTTAATGAACTGGGTATAGTAAAGACCAGGTAAAAACTCAAAAAATTGGCAGCTAATATATAAAACAGACATCACTTTTCAAAATCTACTTCCTGATCATCATGGTGGGGCTCCCTAGACATATGGGCCCTCATCTTAATGCCCATTATGGGTCCCCTAATTGCTATAATAATTATTTGCATTTTTCCCACTGACTTCAAGTTCCTCTCATGGTTTGTCCAAACCAAAATACAGGTGTTCACTAACAAAGAAATCCTACTACTGAGTGACATCTTTGCCTCACAAATTCCAATGGGATTCTTGGATCCCATTCCGTTCTGCCCTATACCCCAATAATGCCTATCTCTTCACAGGAAGCAGTCAGAGAGACTCCAGGGTGCACACTAACACCTTGTGGTGTGCACACTAACACAAAGTGATGGGAATGATAAATACCCGCAATTATCATTGTGGCAGTTCCAAATTGTGCCATGATTATGCATAAATCCTTCTTCCCAGAAGGCCCTATGGCCTTATCCTTCTAAAAGTTCTTTCCAAAGCTCGTGTGTAAAGATTTACCCAATTCCCTGCACTCTCACAAAACAAATCCACCCACATCAGTCTCTGGAGGCCTACCATCATAAGATCCCATATCTAGCAGAGCTTGCGCTCTGTGTGCAGAGGGCCCTACATGCTAATTTGCGATGACACTGTCTGTGCCCTTATTAAATGTTCAGATCCCAAAATCAAACAACCCAGGTAAAAACCATTGCAATTAATGAGTGAACACATTATATGGATTCAAACCAATATGATTGGGGATCATTATTACCACATATTTTATGTATTCTTATCATTTCTTACACTAGGGAAGCTATTCGGCATTTATACATGTGAGTTCGATTTATTTCACTTATGAATATAGTCTCAAGTTGCATCCATTTATTTATAAATGTCTCAATGTGATCAATCTTTATAGCTGAGTAGTACTCCATTGTATACAAATACCACAACTTTTTTATCCATTCCTCATTTGATGGACACTTAGGTTGTTTCCAAGATCTGGCTATTATAAATTGTGCTGCTATAAACATGGGTGCACATATATCACTGTGGTATGATGTTTTCAGTTCTTCTGGGAATATGCCTAGAAGTGGAATAGATGGGTCAAAAGGGGCTTCCAGTCCCAGCTTTTTGAGAAATCTCCAGACTGACCTCCACAATGGTTGTACTAGTCTACACTCCCCCCAGCAGTGTAGGAGAGTTCCTTTTTCCCCACAGCCTCTCCAGCATTTGTTGTGGTTGGTTTTCTTGATCTTGGCCATTCTTTAAGGAGCGAGATGGTATCTCAGTGTGGTTTTAATTTGCATTTCTCTAATGTCTAATGATGATGAACATTTTTTCCTATATTTATTTGCTATTTGTATTTCTTCATCTGAGAATTTTTTATTCATCTCAGATACATACTTTTGGATTGGATCTTGAATTTTGGGGGTCTGATTTTTTAAAATTATTTATATGTTTTAGACAGACGTCCTTTGTCTGAGGCTCAGTTCACTAAGGTTTTTTCCCAGTTTGTGGATTTTCTTTTCACTATGCTAGAGATATCTTTTAATGTGCAGAAAATTTTTAAAAGAGATGATCCCAGTTATTGACTCTGGGAAATATTTCCCATGCGGTTTGAGTCCTGTTCATGAATTCTCTACCTACCCCTATGTCTTCAAGGATTTTGCCCAATATGTCTTCCAATAGATTTAGTGTTTCTGTTTTAATATTTAGATCTTTGATCCATTTAGATTTTATTTTAGTACAAGGTGATAGGCATGGGTCTAGTTTTAGTTTTTGGCATATGGAAAGCCAGTTTTTCGAACACTATTTATTAAAGAGACTGTCGTTCTTCCAGTGAACATGTTTGGCCCCTTTAGTGAAGATAAGGTGGTTGAGTGTGTTTGTAGTTGTGGTTGTGTCTTCTAATCTATTCCACTGATCTTTGGCTCTGTTTTGGTTCCAGTACCATGTTGATTTTACTACGGTGCTTTGTAGTATAACTTCAATTCTGAGATTGTGATAGCTCCGGCCTTGCCTTTGCTGCTTAGAACTGTCATTGCTATTCTAGGTCTCCTCTCCCTTCAGGTGAATTTTAGGAGTAATTTCTCAAGTTTTATGAGGTATGTTGATGGTACTTTTATCAGGATTATATTGAATCTGTATAAAAGTTTTGGAAGAATTGCCATTTTCACAGTATTTATTCTTCCTCTCTATGAGCAAAGGATGTTTTTCCATTTTCTGAGATCATCTTCATTTTTCACTATATCATGATTTTCCACGTATAGGTCTTTCACTACTTTTGTGAGAGTGATTCCTAAATATTTCATTTTTTGATAATGTAAAGGGTTTGCCTTCTCTTATTTCTTTCTCTGTGACTTTGTTTTTAGTGTATAGGAATGCTATTGATTTTTGAGTATTGATTTTATAGCCAGTTACATTACTGAATTTATTTATTATATCTAGGAGTCTTTCAATGGAGTTTTGAGGGTCTTCTCTATAGAGTATCATGTCACCTGCAAATAATGATAGCTTTACTTCTTCTTTTCCTACCTTACGCCTTTTATTGCTCTCTCTTGTCTAATTTCTTTGGCCAGTATTTCCAATTGTATATTAAATAGCAGTGGTGATAAGGGACATCCTTGACTTGTTCCAGATTTTAAAAATTAAAGACATTCAATTTTGGGCCATTTAGTATGATATTGGCTGTTGGTTTGTCATAGATGACCTTTATTTTATTGAGGTAAAGACCATGAATTCTAATTTTCTGCAAGGTTCTTATCATAAGTGAATGTTGGATATTATCAAAAGCTTTTTCTGCATCTATATAAATGATCATTTGATTCTTACTTTTGTCTTAATTGATATGGTTTATTACATTTATTGATTTATGAATATTGAATGATCTCTACATGCCTAGGATGAATCCCACTTGGTCATGGTGTACGATCCTCTTGATGATTTGCTGCATCCTATTTGCCAATATTTTATTGAGGATTTTTGCATGTGTGTTCATTAGGGAGATTGGTCTGCAGTTTTCTTTTTCAGTTGGGTCCTTCTCAGGTTTTGGTAGTAGAGTAATATTTTTTTCTAGGAACAATTTAGGAAGGATTGCTTTCCTTTCAATTTCATTGAAGATTATGAGGATTGTTGGCATTAGGTCTTCTTTGTATTTCTTGTAGAATTCTGCAGTGAATCCATCTGTGCCTGGAATCTTCTTTGTATGTAAAGATTTCATTTTGTTCTTGATTTCAATAATACAAATTGGGTTATTCAGAAATTTTCCATCTTTATTATCTAGCTTTCACACTTGGTATGCTTCTAGGAATCTATTTCCTCTGTGTTATCAAACCTTTGAGAGTAGAGGTTTTCAAAATAGGTGTTGATGATTTTTCTATTATTATAGGGTCTGTAGTGATTTCTCCTCTTTCATTCCTTATTGTATGAATTTGAGCTTTTTCTTCCTTTTTAAAAATAAGGTTGACTAGGGGTTTGTCAATTTTATTTATTCTTTCAAAGAACCAGCTCTTTGAATCATTAATTTTTTGGATTGTTTTCTTTTAGTCTCTATTGCATTGATTTCTGCTCTGATTTTTATTATTTCTTCTCTTTTTTTGGCTTTGGGTTTGACTTGCTCTTCTTTTTCTAGATGTTTGCGGTGTAACATTAGGTTATTTATTTGTATTCATTATGATTTCCTGATGTTTGAACTCAGTACAATAAATTTTCCTCTGAGGACAGCTTTCATTGCATCCCACAGATTCAGGCAAGTTGTATTGGAGCTTTCATTTGTTTGTAGGTATTGTTTAATTTCTTCTTTAATTTTCTCTGTGACCCACTGATTACTCAAGAGTGTGTTATTCAGTTTCCATGTGTTTGTGGGAATTTTGCAGTATCTTTTATCATTAATTTGTAATTTCATAGTGCTATGGTCTGATAACATGCAAGGGTTAATTTCAACCCTTTTGCATTTATTTAAATATATTTTGTGAGTTAATGTATGATCTATTTTAGATAATGACCCATGTTTTGCTGAGAAGAATGTTTATTCTGCTGTTGTTGAGTGGAATCCTCTGTATATGTCTATTAAGTCCATTTGTTCACAGGTGCGATTCAGTTATTTTATTTCTTTGCTAATTTTCTGTCTGATTAATCTGTCCATTGGTATCAATGGTGTGTTAAGATCTCCTGTTAGAATTGTGTTACTTTTAATTCGGCTTTTCATTTCTGTTAGTACTTGTTTTGTGTAGCTGGGTGCTCTGGTATTTGGTTCATATATATTTAAGATTGTTATCTCTTCTTCTTGGAGTTTTCCCCTAACCAGTATCTTTATCCCTTCTGATCATTATTGGCAGAATTTCCACCCCCACTTTTTTTGGGTTCCTGTTGCATGAAGTATTGTTTTCCATCCTTTGACTTTCAGTCTGTGCATATCCTTTTGGGTTAGATGTGTTTCTTGTAGACAGCACATGGTTGGAGTTTGTTTCTTGATCTGATCCGACCTGTGGATCAATCCATGGGTCTCACCTGGAGCAGGGATCGGGGATGGGGGAAGGGCAAGAGAAAAGAGAGACCCGAGACTTGGCAGGATTCCATTCAAGTCTCATTTATTTTTAAAATGGCTACAACTTATATAGGGTGGGGGCGGGCCAAAGGCAGGAAGAAGGCTTAATCTGATAGGTCATCATCACATCCAGTTATATGATGTAAGCAGGAGAGGATTATGGGTAATGTAGGCAGGCTGAAACAGGAAGTTCTCTTGTCATGTGCATTGCAAGCAAGGGGAGGATCAGGGGAAATGTAGGCTGACACACAAAATGCTCTCAGGCAAGAGGGGCAGGGCAGCTGTAGCTATTTGAAGCTGCTCCCTACATCTCCTCCCTTATTATTATTTATATTTTTTGGGAACATGGCAGGCCCTTTGAGGACAGTGCCTGTCTTGGGTCAAGGACTCCTCATATGAACCTGATCGAGCCTTACCCGTCATGGGCCTGTAGGACAGCTGTTGGTCCTGGACCTGTCTTAGGTGTCCGATTGGCATTACATATGTGTCCTAGTTGCTTGTCTCCGACTGCCTGTCCAGTGCCTCAGGGCATTTGGGCCACAGCATCATGTGGGCCGTCGGTGGGTGTTTTTTCCCGATAAGTTTGTTGTTCTGCCATTTCCAACCGATGGTAATATACCTGAATGGGCTTTGCCATAAATGTGTCAACCTTGTTATTAACGTTATTAATGAGTGTCATGATCCTCTGGAAAATACAAGGTCCTACAGTAAGCAGCAACAGCAAGACAGCTAGGGGTCCCAAGAGGGGGAAGAGACCCCCCCACATGGAGGAAAAGGTGGTTGCTCCGATGCACTCCTTTTCTCTCTCTTTGAGGCGCTCTCTCAGTTTACTCATGGACTCTTTGACTACTCCCGAGTGGTCAGCATAAAAACAACACTCTTCCTTGAGGGCTGCACATAAGCCACCCTCCTGCATAAATAGGAGGTCTAGTCCTCTTCTATTTTGCAGGACTACCTCAGATAGAGACATCAGGGATGCCTGTAGAGCTGTCACAGATGCTTCTATTTCTTTTAAATCCTGATCCACTGCTGCCTGTAATTGAGCTAGATGCTTATTTCCCAACACTAGAGCCGTGGTCCCTGTCCCTCTTCCTGTTGCTACTCCTAATCCTAGTAACACAGCTAAGGTGAGTGTCGCAGGTTCTCTCTTAAATATATAGCTGATCTGCGATGCCTGGAGGTAGTAGTCTCCTGGGTAGAAGGTTATGCAAGGAAGAACCTGTACAAGAACACAAAAATCTGCAGACTTGTTAAAAACAGCAGTTGCTATACAGGGTGAGAGGCCAAAATTGCAGGCCCAGGACCTTCCTGGGGGTGGAATGAGGTAATTATTTGGCTTGAATTTGGAATGAAGCTGGGCACAGAGTTGTGCTGCCAGGGCTGGTGGATGGCTGGAGTCCCCAAGACAAGTTCCTCTACCTGAGACATCAGGGAGAGTCAGCTTGTGGTGATTGTCCCAGTCACAGGCAGATGAGCTAGAAGAACTGACAAAGGTTAAATTGAGGGCCTTTCCTTCATAATATGGGGGAGGAGCAGCCAAGCATAACCAACATGATTGGGTGAGATTAGGTTGGGTATGATTTAAAGCCATGTATGCTCCTTTAATCAAACTGAATAGGTTAGAATGTGAATATTGAGGGGCAGGTACATGATCTGTCTGGTGTAGCAGAGCTTGAGAAACCGTTATGGTTGAGGGACTTACTGTGGTTATTTGAACAGTAGTAACAGGATCTGTAGTGGGCTGATTGTATTTTGGATTAGGATAATATTTTGGCTTTAGAGCAAAGTTTGGGCCTATGGGCACAAATGAAGTCTGTAGGGGAACCTTTTTTATGAGAATAAGACTTCCCCTGTCTTTACCTGACTCATAAACTCGAAGTCCCCAGGTGCATCCTGTCAGCCAACCTGGGTCCTCAGGAGTGGTGACAGTGACGTTTAGGACCTGACAGGATCTTTGATTGGCCAGTGGGTAGTCACCTAGGCTGCACCCCGGCGGCCCCCATGTCAGTTCAAGGTGTTTATTGGGGAAGGCAGGTTGCCACCCTGTTGCAGCTGTTTCACAGCCCCAATAAGCACAAAAATATTCTCCCAGAGAATTACAATATGATCTGCCCCTGGTTGCTGTGGGACAAAAGTAAAAATGATTTTGTTTGGGACATTGGAGCCCTGGAAAGAACCAACAGGGTGTGGGCGCAAACCATGGACTTCCTGATCCTATCCAAGTCGAAACCTTTTCTTCATCGTTCCAGCAGCTAAGATCCCATTTCCAGGGTTGATGGGGGTTGCTGTCCATTAGATGTAGTTGTGTCACAAGTCCAACGATGATCCATAAGGTTTTGACAAGTCGCACCATCTGTAAGAGAACACAGGGAATTGTGCCTCAGGAAGAGATTTTATTCCTGTGTGTCACATTGGTCCTCGATGAGGAACTGTCTATTTGTTTTATAAGCTGTTCAGGGAGCCATCTAGCTCCTTTTTCCTGTTTGGAATAAATGCATACAGAGCCTCGTCCCCAGATGAGGACTGGGTCTGGACCATTCCAAGTGTTGGTCAGGGGATCTCTCCAGAGAACAGATGCATATTGTGTGGCTGTCTGTGTGTGCCAGAAGTGAGATGCTGCAGAGTAGCCTAAGGCATCCAGGGATAGAAAATTCAAAATAAAAAGAGCATGTGAAAGAATATTTTTAGGAGAACCTTGGGTTGGATACCAGGTTCCTCCCTTTACCTTGTCTATGGTAGATTTGAGGGAATGATGTGCACGCTCAACAATGCCTTGTCCTTGAGGATTGTAAGATATATCCATGGTATGGAGAATATTAAGGCACTTACAAAATTTGGCAAAAGAGGTACTAGTATAGCCTGATCCATTTTCCGTTTTGAGTTGTTGAGGACATCCCAGAACTGAGAGAGCTGATAGCATATGGGCTATAATACGTTTAGTAGCCTCTCCAGTCTGGAGTGTGGCGAAGATGAAACCACTGTATGTATCAACACTTACATGTATATATTTTAGGTTGCCAAATTCATTAAAGTGAGTGACATCCATCTGCCACAAGGCATTGGGGATCAAACCTCTCGGGTTGACTCCCAGATGCTGAACAGGCAAATGAACAGCACAAGAGGGGCTGTTTTTTACAATTTGTCTGGCTTGTTCCTGAGTAATTTTGTGGAGGAGGCGGAGGGTCTGGGCATTGAGATGGTGTAGCTGATGAGCCTGTTGGGCCTCAGATATCTTGGAGTCATCTATAGGCCCAGAGTTGGCCATGAATACCTATGCCTGTGTGGCAATATCAGCCAAGTGATTTCCCTGTGCAAGGGGACCTGGGAGGCTAGAGTGAGCTCATAAGTAGCCAATGAAAAACTTATGACTACAAAGCCGAATCATGTCCTGTAATTGTTTTAATAGGTCTGTAGCTGGGGAGGCATGGCTTATGGTTGCAACAGTTTCTAGTAATGGAACAGACTGAGAGAGGTAGGCACTATTGGTGTACAAATTGAAGGGTTGGTTAGGATAAGCAGTGAAAACTGCAAGAATGGCCTGTAATTCAGCTAGCTGTGTGGAAGAGGTGTTTGTCTGAAGGGTGAAAACATTGTCTTGGCCTACATAAGCAGCCTTGCCAGAGGAGGAGCCATCAGTAAAAAACACTAGGGCACCAGAAAGGGGCTGTTAAGCTGTAATTTTGGGGAATACAAATGGATGACGGTTAGCAAAATCAACTAACTTATCTGGAGGGTAATGGTTATCAATGGTTCCTAAGAAGGAGGCTATAGCAATAGGCCATGCCTCAGTAGTCTGGAGTAACCAGTCCACTTGATCTTTGGTGAAGGGTTGAATGATAATATCTGGTTCCTTTCCATAATAACATTTTCCTAGCCTTCTGCCTTGAATTATTAGGTCAGAGACTGCTTGGTAGTAAGGCAATAATACTCTCTTTGGGGAAACTGGCAGATGAAGCCACATAAGAGGAGCCTGTTGCCAAAATACTGCTGTGGGAGAAAGTTTTGTATTAAAAATGAGATAATGGAGTGGCCTATTATAATCTATGAATGAGACAGTTTGTCGAGCAATAGCCTCTTCTACTGTATGGAGTGTTTTTCTAGCATTAGGTGTAAGCTCTCTAGGGGAAGTTGGGTCAATGTCTCCTCGGAGGATCTCATAAAGGGGTTGTAGGTCATGTTTGGTCAATTTTAAATAGGGCAAAAGCCAATTAATATCACCCAGAAGCTTTTGAAAATGATTAAGTGTCTTAAGGCCATCAAGCCTTAGCTGATGCTTTGGAGAAAACACCTGAGTGCCTTGTAACTGAAAACCCAAATATGTATATGGGTCAGTGAGCTGGACCTTGTCAGGGGCTATTTGAAGCCCAGCCTTTTGTAAGGCAGCTTGTAATGCCTGGTAACACTGTAAAGTTTGGTCCTGACTCTCTCCCGCCAAGAGGATATCGTCCATATAATGGGTATATATATATATATATATATATATATATATATATATAGCCAATGATCTCTAACTGGCTCTATTGCAGCAGCTACAAAAGACTGGCATAGCGTTGGAGAGTTAGCCATACCTTGTGGTAAGACTCGCCATTGAAATCTCTGCATAGGGGCTCTAAAATTAATTGATGGAAGACTGAAGGCAAAACGCTTTTGGTCATTTGGATGTAAAGGACTAGAAAAAAAGCAATCTTTAAGATCAATGACAATTTTAAAAAATCCCAGAGGAATGGCACTGGGTGAAGGGAGGCCTGGCTGCAGGTGTCCCATTAAGACCAAGGTCTTATTTATTGCCCTAAGATCTTGTAGCAGCCTCCATTTCCCTGACTTCTTTCGAATAACAAAGATAGGTGTGTTGCAAGGGGAATCACTGAGGACAATGTGGCCTGCATCTAACTGGTCCTGCACCAGCTGCTGTGCGGCTGTAAGCTTTTCAGAGGTAAAGGGCCACTGATCGACCCAAACAGGTTTGTCTGACAACCAAGTAATCTCTTTTGCATGGGCCGCAGGAATGTCAATGACCCCTATTGAAAATGGCCTAGGCCTGCTTTAGAGGGGTTTGGAGTTGGGGAAATAGGGACTTTAATGCTTGAGCCCTGTTTGCCTAAGCCTTGATTAGGAAGGAAGCCCTGAGTGAGCATTTGTTTGGTGACTACAGCATTGGGACTGCCCATCATCATTCCCATTTGAGTTAGCAAATCTCTGCCCCACAAGTTAAGGGGCAGCCCTTCTACAATATAGGGCTGTATGTGCCCCTGATTGTTCTCACTATCTTTCCAGGTAAGTAGACTGGCACTACGTTGTGGATTTTTAGATTGTCCAATCCCTTGTAAATGCATCATAGTGGTTTCTAAGGGCCATGTGGGAGGCCAGTCTTCCTTTCTAATGACTGTTACATCAGCACCTGTATCTATGAGCCCTGAGAAACTTTTCCCATTAAGCAATAAAGCCATAAGGGGTTTATCTTTGGAAATGAACTGAGCCCAGTATATATGTGAGGATCCAAGGGAAGAATTTCCCCTGTAGGAAGCCACAGCTGCATTAGAAGTTTGAACTAAAGGCAGTAGCACCAACTGAGCAATACATTGTCCTTGGCTAATGGAAACTAGGCCAGAGATAGAGGATATCATGACAACAATTTTGCCAGTATAGTCGTTATCTATGACTCCTGGAACAACTTGTAACCCTTTCAATATTGTGCTGCCGCGTCCAAGAACTAACCCACAAGTGTCCTTGGGAAGAGGGCCATAAATCCCTGTGGGGATGGCTTGTACTCCCATGTCGGGAGCTAATACTGCATCGGAGGTGGAACAGAGGTCCAGTCGTGCACTTCCTGGCGTGGTGCGGAGGAGGTTTGAAATGGATTGTTTTGTGCCTGGTCATGTTGTGTCAGGTTGTTTTGTTGTGGGACAAATCTTATAGCCCCGGAGGTCTGTCTGAGGTTGGGGGTCTGGGGCTGACCCCGAATCCCGTTTCCCTGCCGGGGGAGGGGATTGCCACCTGCATCTGTCTTTGACCTGCATTCATTAGCCCAATGATATCCCCTTCTGCATTTTGGGCATAGACTTGTGGGTTTTGGCCTTGAATTATTGTACTGAGACTTTTGGGCCACAGGGCAGTCTCTGGCAAAATGGCCTGTCTGATCACATTTAAAGCATTTGCCATTATTTGTTTTCCCTCCTTGCTTGTGTGCGAGGAAGATTTCTTTTACAGCTGTAGCCATAGCTAAACCTTGATGATAGGTGGGGCCTATGTCAGCACACAAGCAAATATAACCCAAAAGGTCCTCTTTTTTTCTATAGGGTTTGATAGCAGCCTGGCAGGCAGGAAGAGCATTTTCATAAGCCAGTTGCCTAATAAGGCCAGTGTTATCTTTGGCGGTGCTGAAGAGACACTCAGTTTCCTCTAAGAGGCAATCAACAAAATGAGAAAAGTGTTCCTCAGGTTTTTGTTTTATTTTTGTCAGGGAAGAAGCAGCTCCACCAGAGGGGAGCCTTTGCCATGCTCTGCTTGCTGCCAGGGTGATCTGAGCAAAAAGACCTGCCTCATATCGCATTTGGGGTTGTTGTGTGGCATATCGGCCTGTTCCCATCAGCATGGGAAGGGTGTAATGATTTTTCCTGTTACTATTGTCTTTAGCTTCACATTGATCTTGGAATTCTACCTTCCAGAGCAGATAGTTGCCCCCTGAAAGTGTAGCTCTGGCTAAATCTCTCCAATCATTAGGCGTAATCCAGCCTTGGGTTAAGGAATCTAAGACTGCAAGGGTGAAGGCTGCCATGGGACCATATTGAGATACTGCTTTTTAAAATTCTTTTAGGGCAGATACTGGGAATGGTGCATGGTCCCTATTGGCTCTCAGTGCTAGGGCCGGTTGGTCTGTGTCTGTATCACTGCTATGCGAGTCAGAGTCATTTTCTTCCTCACTATTATCAGTTTCTATACCTTGTCTCTGTAGACGTGGTGGCTGTCTTTTTTTATTTCCCCTTGTTGTGGTAGTGGCCTGTATTTTATCTCTTTCATGTTCCTGACTTGAGGATTGAGTCCCACGTCTAGTTCACCTCCTTTGTCTCCCCCTTTCCCTAATTGATTTAATGTCGCCCTCTTGTGGACTGGCACCACCTTGGGTGGGTTGAGTTGTCTCCCTACCATTGTGTAAGTTATCGCCACTCACGCCAGGTTGGGCAACTTCTGTTACAGGAAACAATAAGGGATGTGTTACTCTCAAGGCCTCTGTTTTGGGAGGGCAGGCAGTTTCTGTAACTGGGAACATCATTGTGGGCAGACCACCTGGCGACCCTGAGATAGGCGTTATCTTAGGGAGTGGCAGGCCCGTGACAGCCATCATTCTAGGGGGGTTTGCATGCAATGTTTGGAGCTCTAAGGAAAGCCTTTGTATATCTTTAGTCATCTGAACCTGCTGTTGTAAATCATGAAATTGTTCCTCTAATGAGAGAAGGGCAGAAGACGGACCAGGCGGTCGCTGAAGACCGGTGGGTAGTTCTGCAGCAACAGGAGCCATAACCCGGGGGGAATGGTATTGGGCTGCCTCTTCTGCTAATTGTCACCAATCAACTTCCTGGCCATTGGAAAGGTCAGGGTAAATAGGGCGGTATGGAGGAGGGACTGTGGCAGCGCCATTTTGAGGACCCTCGTGGTCTCCAGACAAAGGGAGTGTCGGCACATCACCATCTTGAACAGGCTCTGGGATCTCAAGGACAACAGAGCTGGGAGGGCTGGGTGCCTTAGATAAGACCGGTGGTGGTGGAGTACAATTGCGGGAGGCAGCTAACGCAGCCTCACCCTGGGCAAGCATCTCCGTGAGCTGGGGATCTGTGTGACATTGTGCCAGCAGCTCAGAGATTAAAGTCCAATATGAAAAAGCAGTTACAGGGATCTTTTTTGGACCAAAAACTTCATAATAGTCTTTAAGAGCATCTCCTACTCCATTGCACCTGTTTAAATTAATGGTACCCTCTAGAGGGAACCATGGACACAGTGAATGTATAAACTGAAAGAACTTTATTAGTTCCTTTGTCTTAACCTTAATCCCTCTAGTCTTGAGTGCCTCCCTGAGGCCAGTCATGAACGATTCATGCTCACTGAGTGCTTGTCCCATGCTAATGCTGTTCACCTACCGTGATTCAGGCGAGACGTAAGGTGGCCATCTGCACAGATCACAGGAACAATGTCCTTGAATCAGTCACACTGGCCAGTGCTTTACTCCTGTGACCGGTCCCGCGTCATTATCCCTCGTGCCAGGTGGGGTCCCTTCGTGGTCGCCACTTGATCCGACCTGCGGATCAATCCATGGGTCTCACCTGGAGAGGGGATCGGGGATGGGGGAAGGGCAAGAGAAAAGAGATACCCGAGACTTGGCGGGATTCCATTCAAGTCTCGTTTATTTTTAAAATGGCTACAACTTATATAGGGTGGGGGCGGGCCAAAGGCAGGAAGAAGGCTTAATCTAATAGTCCGGTTATATGATGTAAGCAGGAGAGGATTATGGGTAATGTAGGCAGGCTGAAACAGGAAGTTTGCTTGTCATGTGCATTGCAAGCAAGGGGAGGATCATGGGAAATGTAGACTGACACACAAAATGCCCTCAGGCAGGAGGGGCAGGGCAGCAGCAGCTATTCGAAGCTGCTACCTACATTGATCCATTATGCTAGTCTTTTTGTTTTAATTGGTGCTTTGAGACCATTTTCATTTATGGTTATAACTGTTATAGGTTGATTTATTGTTGACATGTTATCTTTCTGTTCTGTTTAACTGTCTGCTTTGTTTAGTGGTTTTTTCCTAAGTGTATCTAGGCTGTCTTTCAGTATTCTTTGCAGGGTTGGATGGATGATCATGTAGTTTTTCAGCTGTTCTTTGTCATGGAAGTATCCCATTTCTCCATCTATTTTCAAGGACAGTTTTGCAGGGTACATCAGTCTAGGTTGGAAATCATTTTCCTTTAGGATCTGAAATACTTCACTCCATGATCTTCTTGACTTTATTGTTTGTGCTGAGAAGTCTGCTGTGGTTCTGACAGGTTTGCCTTTATAGGTGATCTGTCTTTTCTCTCTGACAGCTTATAATATTCTAGTCTTTTGTTCGATTTCTGGGATGGCCATTATTACGTGTCTGGGTGTAGTTTTATTTTGGTTATGGCTATTTGGAGCTCTATATGCTTCACTGATCTTGATATCAGTTTCCAATCTCATGTTTGGGAAATTTTCAGCTATTACTTCTCTAAATGTCCTCTTGATATCCTTTATGTTGTCCCCTTCTTTTTCATTTATCCCTATCAACCTTATGTTGTTCTGCTTTGCATCATTTTGCAGGTGTTGAATTGATATTTCCTTATTTCTTGTTATTTTTAAAAGATCTTTCCTTTCCTGTTTGCTAGCTGCAATCTTGTCTTTGAGGTCAGATTTTATCTTCACATTCATTGAGGCGGTTTTTACAACTTCCAGTGGAGTTTTTGATTTCCTGTATATCTCTTTGCATATGCTTTATGTATTCTGTTTGTTTCTTATTTTGTTCATCCAGAGATTCTATGTTTTTGTTTGGGTCCTCCAATTTTTTACCTGTGTCTTCTTTAGATATGTTCAGCATCGCCTTAATTTCTTTTATCATTTCTTCTTTTACCCGAGAGATTATTTCTCGTTTGAATTCCTTTAAGGCTTCCCAGAGTTGCTTCTTTATTTCAGTTACTATTACTTCAGGTATTTCAGGGATGTGGCATATATTTTCTTCTATGCATGTGGTTCCTAGGCTTTCTTGGGATGGGCTGGATATTTGAGATTGCATTTGGGTCTTTTGTTTTGTCATTTTCCTATGTTTTTGAGCTTCAAGTGGTGTTCCAAGTGAGACAGAGAAGTCAGCCAGGCTGGGACTGGTTCTGTGGCTTGGCTGGACTCACTGTTACTCGCAGGAAGCCATGGTCTGCACCCCAGACAAGTGAGAGAGTTCTGCCAGGCTGGGATGTGATTCCTTGCCCCCTCCTTACTCACTGATCCCAACAGGAAGCTGTGGCCTGGCCTCCATGCAAGGGAGAGAGTTCTGCCAGGCTGAGACAGGGTTCCCTGTCCCCTCTTGACTCACTGATCCCAACAAGAAGCCACAGCCTGGCCCCCACGCAAGGGAGAGAGTTTTGCCAGGCTAGGACAGGTTTCCTGCCCCCTCCCGACCCACTGATCCCAACGGGAAGCCATGGCCTCGCCTCCAGGCAAGGAAAGAGTTCTGCCGGCCTGGGATGGGGTTCTCCACCTCCGCTGGACTTACTAGTTCTGACAGGTAACCAGTTTGGTCATTTCTTTGCTGATTTTTTTGGTTGATCTGTCCCTTGGTTTCAATGGTGTGTTAAGGTCTCCTGTTAATTTGGTTTTTCATTTCTGTTAATATTTGTTTTATATAACTGTGTGCTCTGGAATTTGGTGCATATATATTTGACAGTTATCTCTTCCTCTTGAAGTTTTCCCCTAACCAGTATGTAATGACCTTCTTTATCTCTTCTGATCATTATTGTTTTGAAGTTCACATTGTCTGCAAAGAGAATAGCTACACTACTTTTTTTTAGGGTTCCTGTTGTGTGAAGTATTGTTTTCCATCCTTTGACTTTCAGTCTGTGAGTATACTTTTGGTTTAGATGAGTTTCTGGTAGGCAGCATATGGTTGGATTTTGTTTCTTGATCCATTCTGCCAGTCTATTTCTTTTAACTGGGGCACTGAAACCATTTACATTAATTGTTATCACTGTTATATGTTGGCTTATTGTTGACATTTTATCTTTCTGCTGTTGCATCTTTATCTTTCCATTCTGTTTAACTGTCTGCTTTGCCTAGTGTTTTTTTCCTAAGTGTATCTAAACTGTCTTTCAGTATTCTTTGCAGGGTTGGCTTGGTGATCATGAATTTCTTCAGCTGTTCTTTGTTGTGGAAGTGTCTTATTTCTCCAACTATTTTGAAGGACAGTTTTCCAGGCTACATCAGTCTAGGTTTAAAATCATTTTCCTTTAGGATCTGAAATACTTCACTCCATTCGCTTCTTGAATTCTTTGTTTGTGTTGAGAAATCTGCTGTAATTCTGATACGCTTTTCTTTACATATGATCTGTCTTTTCTCTCTGACAGCTTTTAGTATTCTATTCTTATGTTGGCTTTCTCGGATGGTTATTATTATATGCCTGGGTGTAGATTTATTTTGGTTATGGCTATTTGGAGTTCTGTATGTTTCTCTAGTCCTAATTTCAGTTTCCATTGACATGTTTTGGAAATTTTCAGCTATAACTTCTGTGAATAGCTTTTTGATATCATTTGTGCTGTTTCCTTCTTTTTCATTTATCCCTGTTAATCTTATGTTGTTTTTCTTTGCATCGTCTTGCAGGTGTTGAATTGTTATTTCCTGATTCCTTGTTTTTTTAAACAATCTTTCCTTTTCTGTTCACTAGGTGCAACCTTGTCTTCGAGGTCTGAAATTCTATCTTCACTTTTGTTGAGTTGGTTTTGACAACTTTTGATGGAATTTTTGATTTCCTGTATATCTCTTTGAATCTGCTTCATGCATTCTGTGTGTTCCTTAAATTGTTCATCCAGGGATTCTTTTTTTTTCTCTAATTTTTTAACTGTGTCTTCTTTAGATGTGTTCAGCATCTCTTTCATTACTTTTATCATTTCTTTTCTACCTGGAAAATTATTTCTAATTTGAATTCCTTTAAAGCTTCTTTATTTTGTTTGCTATTATTACAGGTATTTCAAGTGTATGGCATATATTTTCTTCTATGTATATGGCACCTACAGTTTCTTGTGAGGGGATGGAGGTTTGAGATTTAATTTTGATCCTTCATTTTGTCATTTTCCTATATTTCTATCTTTCAAGTGTTTTTCTATGGTTTTCCTGGATGTGCTGGAAATCATCTCCTATGTTCTAAGCTGCTGGGACTGAATTGAGGTTGTTGAGCATGGTAGTCAGGCCCTCAGGCCCTCCTGTGCTACCATCAGTGTTCCAGATAGCTGGGCAGGCACCTACCCACGGTGGATGATGGGCTAAAACTCTCCCCAGGCAAATACCAATGCCCTGAAACTCATTTCACCTGCTCTCCACTCCCATAATTGAAGAAGCTTGCTGGGCATAATCTACTCAGACTGCAAAAGCTCCCAAGCTAAGTTTAGAGTGGCTGGGTGGGACCTTGAGCTCTGGGAGCAATGATCTTAACACAATGTCCTGGGCTCGGGATGGCATGTGGTCTTACCCAGCTGCCACCTGAGGTTCCTGGTTCCTGGTTTCAGAGAAGGACTCTGGGCATGTCCTGGGCAGGCCTGAAACCTTCCAGGCAAGAGCAGCCTAATGTGGCTGTGCTCTGGGTGGGTTCTTGAGCTCTGGGAGTGATGCTATTAACACAGTCTCCCAGGCTCTGAATTGTGATCAGAGTCACCCCAGCCACAAGCTGAGTTTCCAGTTTCCCTTCCTTCTGGAGAAGGTTACTGGTCGTATCCTAAGCAGGCCTGAAACCTGGCAGGAAAGTGCAGCCTAGTGTGGCTGGGTTCTCTAGTTCTTATCACCATAATCCCAGCATTGGACCATGAATCACTCACAAATTCTAGAAGTCTGCTTCATTAATCAGATGAGGTTTTGAAATGATATTCTATGCAAATCATAACACGTTATTTTATGAAGTCTTAGTACATTTATGCTCAGTTTGAATTCCTTTTTCTGTAAGTCCTTTCCATTGTAATAACATTTCCAACAACAAAAATTTGGAAATAGTTTGTGTAGGTCACAAGTGCACCTCTACTTGATCAGAATATATGATGGGATCCAAACTCTGTTTCTATTCTTTACTTTTGCTCTTATTTTTATATGTAAAACATCATAGTAAAATACAGATTTTATTTAAGAAAATAAGGTATGCTTGACTTCAAATTCTAGGACCTGTGTTCCAAATAGTGATGAATAAATTGGAAAATGAAGAGAGGATTTTGTGATGATATCTCAGACAGTGAACTTACTGTGTCATATATCCCTTGTTTGTCCTGTGAGGCAATTCGTGAAGCATAATTCTTTCACCTCCCCACTTCTCCATGTACATTGGGGTACTTGATGCATATGTTGTTCCACATGACCAGAGAAGCCTCTTGGTCTACCTTCTATCTTCTTCCGGAGAAGATGGAAGGACTGGGGACAGAAAACATCAGCATGTTGCTGTGCCAATATGGCCAGTACATACTGTGGTTACTGTTTCCTGTGAATTAAGAATGGGTAATTCAGGACAGAGTCCAGTGAGTCTGCCTTGAGGGGCACAAGTTTCTCTGAAGAGGCCCATGTTTGTAAATGCCAGTTGCACAGAGGTGATGTGAAGGGAGTAGATACCAGACTCCCCAAGAAATGGATGGACTATGCACAAAGAAACAGTTTTTCTGGGAAAATGATAGTTTCCAGAGCAAAATGGCCTGGATTTAAAACACTTACAAGCACTGAATATTCACAGACTACCTCTAAGCATAAAGGCTAGAGTTAGAAATCACTGTGTGCTGCATTCCCATAGCTCTAAGCTCTCCAATTGATGAGCTAACTCTTTGTGTTCCACTTTAGGAACTAGTAGGAATCTTGACTCCCTAGCACACTTGTATAATCCCATCATTCAGGAGGCTGAGGCAGGAAGATCACTGCAAATTCAAGTCCTCTCTGTGCTACATAGAAAGATTGCATCTCAAAAAATCAAAAGCAAGGCAAGAAGTAAGGAAGAGATTAAGAATGAATACAAGGAAGAATGGAAGGATCAAAGAAAGAAAGAAAGAAGAAAAGAAAAGAAAAGAAAAAGAAAAAAAGAAAAAGAGAGAGAGTCAAGTTCCAACACACCAAAGTTGCATGTAGGTAGTTCAAAGACTGTGAACTCCTTACAGGCAGGTGAAAGACTTCTGCAGCATCAAATTCTAGAGGTATGACCAGAGATGCTTCTTGGGTTGTGCTGGCTCTGAAATTCCCCCAGCCAGGCACAATTCTCCCCATGTCACACAATGGGAGTGTATACTTGCTAGCTTTTTTTGCAATTTCACAGCATAGGCCATTAGTTGAATGCCAATCCAGCCTCATAAGAAAAAATATACCTAGACGAATCCATCCCAGAGCCCCAGAGACACCCATTAGGGAGTGTCCAGTGGATCCGGCAGCATTTGAGCTCCACCCGTCAGAGCACAAGGCACCATGAACTATGGTTCAGGCATCCATCGCATATTCATAACTTCCCCCAGCGAGGCACAAGTTCCCAGTCTAAGCACCAGAGGTGTTCTCAAGGTTGCCATGTGTTCCAAGGCACTGGACATCTTGCAATCAGCTGCAAGGCCCCAGAAGCACCACACTCTGGGGACATGTGTAGAGTAACCCTCTAGATCCGGAAGGTTATGCACTCCCTTCAAGTCCAGAAGATTTGGAGTGAAGCATTATAAGTCCAGAAAAAAACTGTAAAACTATCTTTGAAAATTAATAGAGAAATAAGACAGTTACCTGACAATGAAAACTTGAAAAAATTCATGCCCATGAAAGCAACAGTACAGAGTACTGAAAGACACTCTATTGAAGGACCAATTCCCAGAAATATGTGAATCAAAAATGTTAAAGAATAATGGTTAAAACTGTTGAATAACCTAATTTCAGTTAATGAAATTGAAAATGTAATTAAAATGCTAACAAAGACAAGCCCATGTCCTGATGGGTTGCCTTCTGAATTCTACAGAAATTTAGAGAAAGCTTAATGCCAATAATTCTCAAAATCTTCAATGAAATTGAAAGGTATATATGTATCCTGAACTCATTTCTGTAAGCGAGTATTACGCTATGACCAAAATCAGAAAGAGACCCAATCAAAACAGTGAACTACAGGCCAATATCCCTAATGAAAATTGATGCAGAAATCATCAATAAAATTTTGACAATAAGAATTAAGCAAGTGATCAATAAAATTATAAACTAACATCAAGTGGGACTCATTACAAGATTGCAGGTGTGGTTTAACATATATCAATCAATGAACATAATACACCATATCAACAGAGCCAAAGATGAGAACCACAAGATCAGCTCAATAGATGCAGACAAATCTTTTAAAAATTCCAACACTCATACAAAATTTTTTAAAAACCCTACAGAATATTGGTAAAAGTTGTATTTACCTCAATATGATAAAAGTCAAGTATGACAGACCAAGAGTCAACAACTTACTAAATGGACAAAAACTGAAAACTTTCATCCTAAACTAAGGAACAAGACAAAGATGTCCATTGTCACCACTCTTACTCACTATAGTTCTGGAAACATTTGATCAATTAGAGAAGAAGGAGAAGTAAAATGAATAAAGATTGGAAAGGAAGATGTTAATTATCATTATTGGCAAATGGTATGTAACTCAACATAGAAGATCTGCAAAATGCCCATGAAAGACTTCTAGATATAATAACTGAATTCAGTAATACAACTGCATACAAGGTCAACACTCAAAAGTCAATAGCATTCCTGTACAAAAACACCAAACTCACTGAGAACGAAATTAGGGAGACCATACGTTTCACTATAGTATCCAAAAGAATGAAATACTTAGGATTCAATCTAATGAAGAAAGTAAAAGAACTATTCAGTGAAAATCGCAATACTCTGAAAATGATATCAAAGAGGATTTCAGAAAATGGAAGGACATTCCCATTCATGGATACAAAGAAAAAAAACATTCTGAAAATGGACATTGTCTGAAAATTGTTATAGAGTTTTAATTCAATTCCAATCAAAATATTTTCATCCCTCATAGATCTAGAGAAGTAATTTCTACCAGTCTTCTGGAATCAGAAGAGAAAAAAGACATAGAAAAGAAAAATGAAGCAGCAAGAAAGACTGATAAACAACAAAAATCAAACCAAAGTAATAAGATTATATGTTTCAAAACAAATTGATCTGTGCTGGAAGCACATTTGCTGCCAGTGAACCAAGACTTGATAGGGTAATCTGGAGATTTCACTCTTCTATGAGGAAACCCTGGATTATGCCTCTCTAGGAAGAGATGGGACCTCCTCTTAAGGTCAGAAAAAGGAGATGGGATCTTAAGAATTTAGGAGTAGTGTATCATGCATGCTGAAATCTGGCTTTTATATTATTGTGCACAGTGATTTTTTTCAATGTCAATTCCAAATTAAAACCAAAACTCCTAGCAATGAGGAAGACAAACTTGTGGAATGGAGCTACCCTCAGAGGGAGGGACCACAAACTTCACTCCATAATTGCAAGACTAATTCCTGGCTTTCCTTGCCATCACTCACCTATGTGCACCCACTTCTCAAAGTGGTTTATTATCACTCCCTCTAATTTTTCTGTAAATAAATCTTAATCTTACTTTAAACAGTTGTTTGACTCCTCATTCTATTTCTGTATGTTAGAGTCAAAACTGGCAAAAATTTCAGGGTTTGCTGATTACTTTAGGCCCATTCAGGTAGTGGACACAATGGATGTATAATGTCACTAATTAACATAGGGGATGGGAGAAATAAATGACCCACAACTCAGCCTGTTGAAACCAAAGGACAATCACATGATGCATGTCTGTGCTCATGTTGTCCTAGCCCAGTGACACTGACATGCAACATAAGCACTGCAGCACATCCCTGCAGAGGTAGAGTAAAAAAAACACCCTGTGCCTCTGAGGGGGCAATCCAATCACGTTCCTGGAGAAAAAGGAGAGGAAAATGCTCAGATTTAAGAAAATGGCGAAGAAAGGAAATTAAATGTAGAATCATTTAGGGTATTCCAGAGTAATCCATGTTGATGAAGCAAATTTTATTCCTTATAACTGCACTAAAACATGGGTGTTTGCAAATTCACATTACAAATTTCAAAAAGAGCTCTCTCACTGTGAACATTTAATGGTTTCAAGGACAGAATACATGTTTCTATGCTGTCCTGAAAATAAGGAGTATAAGTTCGAAGATAAAACAGGAGATTCCATCTCAAAGTTTTGACTTTTGCAAAAATCTCATGTTGTATGGAACCACTTTAATGGCTCTGAGCTTTCTAACAACGTCTAAGGTTATGATTCCACTTGTCTTGAACAAGTACAGATTTGGAAACATTTGTTTCATCATTTTTTAACGCAGGTAACCACTTATTTACTGGTTATGTAAATCTTTAATCATGTAAATATGAGATAACAACCTATATATTAATTATACAACAAAAGTACTAAAGGTGTTGTGTCTCTGTCTCTCTCTCTTTGTCTCTCTCAGGGTCTGTCTGTCTCTCAGTCTCTGTCTCTGTCTCTCTCTCTTTACCATGGGTTGAACTCACAACCTGGTACTTACAAGGCAAGTGCTTCTTTGGCTAAGCTTACTACTTGGCTTTTGTGGATATTTGGCATACATGCATCCTATCCTTGTGTCCTCACACATAGAAATCTCACTTTTTCCCCTGAAGCAGGATGACAGTGTTGATAATGGGATAAAATAATTCACTCAGTGTGTATATATCTTGAAAAGAACTATGGTTCTTAGATATTGTGGGAAAAACTTTTTGACATTATCCTCCTCTAGCTTTATTTCTCTTCCATTCTCCCCTCCCCATTAAAGAAAATAAAACATAAACAAAATTTTAAAAAAAGATAAAAGGAATTTTTATTATTAAATTCTGTGTCAAAATTTTCACAACCCAGCTTCCTGAGCTGTCCATACCTGACTTTCTGCCTGTGTAGGAGCCATCCTGATTGCTTCTGATTCACTCCTCATTCCACAAGGGAGAAAATCCAAATGTGAACTGATTTCTTTCCAAAAATATAAATAATTACTATCTTGTAAATTAAATGTGGAGATTAAAAATTATGACTTTCTATCACTGCCTCAAATGAACAACAAAAAACATAGAAAATAATTTACAAAGTTAAATTTCCTCATTGTGAGATGAATGGAAAAAGGTGAATTAGGGTCTAAAATTTTTCAGGGCTAGCACAGGTCTTCTCAGCTACTTTGAGTACAAATGTATGTTACAGTGACTTAGTGCCAAGTGCTTTATAGAGATAGAAATTAAACTGAATGTACAGATTTACCAAAAGAAGGTTTTCCTTGCAATTCTAGAGGGGAACCAAGCAAGAATTGTAGCTTAAGTGGCTGAGGGGCAAACATTGAGATATGGGGCTATATTAACTCTCTTGTAAGAATCAGAAACCAGCTTTTAAGCATTAGGAGGTAAGACAGAGAATGTTTGTTTATTTTTTCAGCGTGTATCATAGTTGTGATATCTTTAAGACTGATGTGCTCCTATTTCATCTCTCTGTGCAGTGGTCCCAATTATATGGGGATTAATGCTTATCAAACATTACTAGCAAAAGATTATTTTGAAGACATCACCTGTTTGACTGCTTATTTATAAGAAAATATATGACAGAAAATAAAGAAGAATTTCTCATAACTTTACAGGCCTTTGAAGCAAGGAAGTCACCAACTGCAGTTGGAAAGCATGTAATGGCCTGCCAAAGTTCGCCAGAGGCACCAACTTACCTTTACCATCCAAAGTTGTGTGTCACACACCCTCGACTTACAAGTGAAGGTATATTATGACATTTTCAACTGTTATGTGAATACAACAAAACAGTAAATTAATTATCTACCCAGGAGGCACAAGTGCTGAAAGTGGTAGTAGAGAAGCAACAAATAGCGAAATTGTGTGACCCATTACCTTTCCTCCATTCAACTCTAAACACAATATGACTGATATCTTACGTTAGCACCTATTGGTCTCTGAGTCAGCAAATCATCAACACTAGTAAAACACAAAACAGATTTAGAGGCATCTGACCACAGTGGGATGTACGTGGCCCAAATATATCTGATTGCCACAACAGGCACAAGGATTAGCCTTGTCTCACAACTCTGGAAGACATCTGGATCTGAATCCTTAAGTACTGTATCCCAGAATCATTAAAGATTGCTGTTTCTCTTTGTTTTCCTTTATACACTTGTAATTCATCCTATTTTTGATACTGTCATCCTGTGATATCAATAAAGAGCAACTTACTACTAAGCATGAGGTGTATGCCAGGCAGTTCTCTTCCATTTGTACACAAGAACCTGGACAAATTTTTGCCTATTAAACTCTAACACAGCTCTATGGCTGAGTTAGAAGCAAAAGCAGCAGTCCCCCACCTCCCATCAGCCATGCTGGTTGCCTGAATTAAAAGGCTTTGCTGCAGAAACAGAATGACATGGAAAATGGTTCAAAATTTTCCTACAAGGCTGACAATTTCTTAATGGAATGAGGAGTTTCTACAGTGTATCAAATGAAGAAACTTGTTCAATATTCTGAGTAGGAAAATCTGGAAAAAATTTTACCCTATTCAAATTGGACTTAATGAGCTAGTGTTTCATTAGCTTAACTACACTTTGTGTGTGAGTGTGTGTGTGTGTATGTGTGTGTGTGTGTCTGTTTCTGTGTTTGTTTCTAACTGTGAGTGCTATTGCCCATTTTTATAAAAGAAGCTATATGTTGTGCCCCAAAATGAGACCCAAAATGTGGCTCAGAACAAGGCAAAACATTTTTCAAGAAGAAGTCCTTTATTTTAACTGGTATCCAGCAATGCAGGAAGCAATGGAGACTGACAACCTCTGCATGCTAAGAGAGTGGGCTGCACAGCTTTTATTGGCAAAAAACACAAAACAGGGTGGAGGTTTGCAAGATAGGGTGGGATTCCTAGGAGTTTTACAAGTGACATCTGGAGCACAGTGATCTCAGAAAATGGGGTGTTGGACTGCACTGGGCTGAGGGCTAGGTCTGGAATGTTTCTCTGATAAAAGGGGTGGGGGAGGTAGAAGGCTGGCAGTTAACTTATCTATATGAGCTTAGCTAAGAAGGAACAGAAAAAGGGGGATGGGAAATGCATACAGAATTGAAACATGGCATGGAGTGATCTGTGGAAAATTACAAGTTATAACATTCCCCACAGATTATATTGCAAGGAGTCAAATCCTTGATTTTATTCCCTAGGTACCAATTTATATCCTTGGTTTCTTTAAATCATTAATTTTACAGATTGCATTCTTCTTTGCACATATGAGACTAATTTGTTGATTACACAATGTCCAATAGTTACTAGTAACAGGAGCATTAGTAAAGGGCCTGCTGCCCCGGTCAAGAGGGTGGCCAACCATGGTAAGAATGAGACCCATAGTTTAAACCAATTCTGACTAGTGAGAAACAGCTTGCTCCCTTTCCTGTAATCTCCTTTTTAGTGTTGGTAAATTTTGCCTAATAACGCCTGAATGATTTACATACAGGCAGCAAGTTTCACCTAGAGCTAGACACAGGCCCCCTTTCTTAAGGAAAAAGAGATATAGTCCTTGTCTGTTGTGCAAAACCATTTCAACTAGTGTCTCAAAGAATCTTCTAACTTTTCTATAGTATCTCCCAGGCATAACAAAAGAATTCTGTACTGTCAGCATAGGGACAGTACGTTGTGTTGGATGAGTCAACAACTTCACCACAGTACTGGAACTGAGGGCAGAGATACCAACTGATGGATCTTAATTTTTTTGGATATTTAAGTCTCTACAAGGAATGATTGGTTTTCCTCCCATTAGCAGTTGATCATATTGCATGGCGTGCTGACCTAACAACATCCTCTTATGTCTAATCCTTGTTGGGATGTTATTCAACAGGGAACATAAATCTACTTTAATTATTCCATGGATGGTGGAATTGGCTTCCAGGAGTTAACCTGTGTTATAATCCACTATTTTCCAGGTCCCAAAATAGAAGATATGCTGAGGTTTGTGAAGTGAAACTGCAGGGATCAGACAGACTAGAATATACAGCCACATCAAGCACATCTGGTGATTTTAAACTTTAAGGGGTCCTAAAAGAGGGTTGCAATCCACTTATCTGTAAGTTGATCCTCTGAGGGAGGTGCCAGCTTGATGTGGGAATGATGAATCCAGGCAGTCTTTCCAGCAATGTTGACACCAGTTGGGGTGCTGAGGGCTATGGTGTAGGGGCCTTCCCAGCAAGGTGTGAGTGATTCTAGATGGTGCCTTTTGATGAGGACCAGTGCTCCTGGTTCTGCAATTGGTTGCTGATCCCTAGGTGGAGTCGTCTCAGAGGAGGGTGCTGCTGTGGGAACAACCAATGGATGGATGCCAGAGTTGGCTGGAGGGCCTGGAGGGGCTTAATAAGATCCTGGTTAGTCATTTCTGCTAGTTTTTCCTCAGAGATTTTAGGAATAAGAGGGGAGGAGTCTTCCATATAGAGCTTCAAAAGGGGAAATCACTACAACATAGGGAGTACAACGCGCACACCAGAAAGCAAAAGGAAGGAGACTCACCCAGTTCTCACCAGTTTCTAAGGGCATTTTGGTTATTACAGTCTTTAGGGTCTGGTTCATCTTTTCTACTTTACCCTGAACTTTGAGGCCGGTAGGCACAATGAAGCTTCCAACTAATCTGTAAAACCTGAGCTAATTTTTGAGTTATTTGAAGTATAAAAGCCGGGCCTTTGTCAGATGCCATGGATAAGGGAAAGCCAAATGAGGTACAACTTCATATAAAAGTTTTTAACTACAATTAATGCTGACTCTGACTTAGTGGGGAAAGCCTCAGTCCAGCCAGTGAAAGTGTCAGCCATTACTAGCAAATGCTCGTGTGCATAGAGCCTAGGTTTTCCCATTTTAGTAAAGTCTATTTCCCAATGTTCTCCAGGCATAGTTCCTCGATAACAGGTGGTCTCTGTTTGTTGAGGTCACTTAGGATTTACAAGCTGGTATTGTGGGCACCTTGAACTTATTGACTGTGCAAGCCTTGACAATTGAGGAATAAAGAACCTGTCTCAAAATAGGGCAGCCAGTTTGGATCCTCCCAGATGAGCTGATTGGTGAGCCTGCTCAAGGAGTTCCCATCCTAAAATCTTTGGAAGGAGAACTTGTTTATCAGGCAGTTGATACCAGCCTCCTGGGATATTGGCTTTTTCTTGAAGTTGTGTTGCCACATGTAAGTGTGCACAGGTTCTGACAGGGTAGGTGGAATCAACAACAATGTCAGGCTGTATCAATCCCCATTGATTTTATGGCTGCTTCCCATGCATTGACATCTGCCAAGTTGTTCCCACATGTAATGAGGTCTTCTCCCTTTTGGTGGGCCTTTCAATGAATAATGGACACTTTCCTTGGTAGCTAAATGGCATACAACAAGTCCAGTATCTGGGGGCATTTTTAATCTTTTGGCCCCCTGAATTTAGAAAGACGTGTTCCTGATAAATGGCCCCATGGACATGAGCAATGATGAATGAATACCTGCTATCAGTTTAGATATTTATGTCCTTTTCTTCTGACGATTTTAGGGCCTCAGTCAGCGCCACAAGTTCAACCTTCTGAGCTGAGGTGCCAGGTTCTAGAGTGTGTTCCTATAGAACTTGAGAGTCTGTGGTATCAACAGCTCCTGCAACCCACTTACCTTGATGGATATAACTGCTCCTATCAGAAAAATAGGAGGAGACCCCAGGTAGGGCTTCATCTGTCAAGTCAGGTAAAGTCGGTGAGGTACTCTGTAATCTCAGTGCAATCATGAAGATGAAAAATGGGGTCATCATCAGGCAGCAGGGTTGTTGAATTCAGGCCAGCTGTTTCCCTGAAATTGATGGTAGCCAGATCCAGGAGCAATGCCTGATAGTGCAAATCTCAAGAGCTTGACAGCCACCAGTCTGCGTGGGGGCAGATTTAATGAGGGTCTCCAGTGAATAAGAGGAGACAATTGTGAGTTTTTGCTCAAAAGTTAGTTTTTGAGCTTCCTTAACCAGTAGGGCTACCGAGGCGACCACTTGCAGGCATGGTGGTCACCCGGCCACCACATTATCTAGTCTTATGGAGGCATAGTTGATACGTCTTTGCCATGGTCCAAGGCTCTGGGTTAAAGCTCCTTTTACAATTCTTCATTTTTCATCCACATAAAGGAAAAAGGGTTTTTGCAAGTTTAGAACATGAGGGATGGTGCCTCAGTTAGAACCATTTTTAGTTGATTGAAATCATGGACCTGTGAGCCTGTCCATTCTAGAGGGTCTTGTGTGACTCCTCTCAGTGAATCATATAATGGCTGAGCTATCTCAGCAAAGTTGATAATCCAGAGTTGACAGTATCCCACCACCCCCCGAAATTCTCTCACTTGCTTTTCAGTTGTAGGGGTGGGAATTTTTCGAATAGCCTGTATCCACTGAGGGGAGAGAATACCTTTCCCTTCATGAATCAGGTAGCCCAAATAGGTCACCTTTTTTGACATAACTGAGCTTTCTTTGCTGAGACCTTATAACCCAGTTTATCAAGAGCCTCTAATAAGCCTGGGGGCACTTTTACAATTTTCATTGGTGTTGGTTGCCACCAAGAGGTCATCTACATAATGCAAGAGAGTCAATTTGGGAAAATCCACTCTGTAGCCCAGAAGGTCTCTGGCTAGAGCTTCATCAAATATAGTGGGCACATTTTTGAAACCTGTGGCAGGCATGTCCAATCCAATTGTTCAGAGACCCCTGTGATGGGGTCAGTCCACTCAAAAGCAAAAATGGTTTGACTCACCGGGGCAATAGGCACAGTGAAGAAGGTATTTTTCAAGTCCAATACAGAATACCAAGTTCATTCTGGGTTCAGTAAACTCCACAAAGTATAGGGGTTAGGCACAATCACGTGGAAGGTTACAATCCTTTTGTTTACCTCTCTGAGATCCTGTACTGGTGGTTAGTCCTGGGTTCCTGGCTTCTGGACTGGCAACAGGGGGGTATTCCAAGGAGAAACACAATATTTCAATATACCATGTTCTTTCAGCCTTAGTATATGTTTTACAATGCACTGGTGGGCCTTCAGGTTGATGGGATATTGCTTGAGTCGAATGGGAGAGGTTTTTGGTATAAGCTCATTTACCATAGGGACTTGGTTTATTGCTAAATCAGGAGGGTTATGTTCTGCCTACACCCTGGGGGATTTCTTGCATACATTTTTCTAACTGGCTATTGTTATTCAAGATTTTTGGGCTTTCCAATAGCAAATGTCCTTCTCTTTCAGGGTATAGGGCTAGAACCTTTGTGGTACTGGAGGTTTCAAGTGGGCTATAATCTATTTGCACTGTTGAAGTGGCTGTTTCAAAACTGAGATGAACCTTTAATTTGTGTAAGAGGTCTTGACTTAGTAAGGGGTATGGACATTCTGGGACTCATAGGAATTCATGAGAAATGGTCTTTTGTCCTGGTCAGGCTAACTGAGACTGGAACTTCAGGTAAACTTTTGCAATGCCAGTGGCTCCTAATACTTTTAGTTTGTCCCCCATAGGAGTTCCTATGGGCCATGTTAATACTGAGTGGGTGGCCCCAGAATCCACCAAGAAATCAATTGGTTGGCACCCCACAGACAAAGTTAGCCTGGGCTCCAGGGGAGCATGAGAGCCTTGACATCTCTAATTGTGAGACAGTAAGGCCTTTGCCAATTTCTCTAATTTTGATTTCAGTTTGGGGTAGTTTTTTCACCAATGTCCCATCTCCTTGCAATAGGCACACTTATCAAAATGTGGCTGGGACTTTTCCTTCTTCTTAGTCACCTTTTCACTTAAAAGTTCTAATACTTTAGTCAGCTTCTGGTCTCTAAGTTCTTCACGATTCTCAAACACTATATGAGCAATTTCTAATAACTGGCTAAGATGCATCCCCTCAAATCCATCTAGTTTCTACAATTTTCTTTGACTATCTGGGGCTGACTGCATCACAAAGGCTATATTTATGGCCCTTGCATTCTCTGGTTCCACAGGGTCAATGGGAGTGTAAATGCAATAGGCCTCCTGTAACTTTTCCAGAAAACCCACAGGGGATTCATTAACCAATTGCCTTACCTCTGAGACCTTGCATAGGTTGGAAAGTTTTCTAGTTGCAACTTTAATTGAACTTTAAAGGAATTATGGAATGCAACTTTAAAGGTATAACTGGCGATACTGTTCCACAGACTCCTGACCTCCCATTGTGTTGGGATTCCAGTAGGGTCAGGTCAAGGGGAAAATAAGGTTAACCATGCCAGGTCAGAAGAAGGGCTCCATTGGTGTCATGAATTGCCTTTCTTCCCAGTGACTGCATGCGATCCCTTTCTTCAGCTGTAAAAAGAACTTGCAAAATCTGCTACCAGTTATTCCAAGTGGTTCTGTGAGTGGAAAAGATGGATTCAATGAAATAAGGCTTTTAGGGTCCTTAGAGAAAGGTGGGTTTTGCCCCTTGCAGTTATAGAGATCAGAAGTAGAGAAGGGGACAAGGTGTACTGGGTCTTCAGGGCTGGGGTCTTCTCAGAGTGGGAGCAAGGCAGGGGTGGCAGAGGAGGAATCCAGGAAGACCAGACTGTAGTGATTCCAGGCTCAAATGGGACTGAGTGCCGGAGAGGATCACTCAGGTGAAGTGGGCTCCTCATCTTGAGGGGATCAGTAACCCCTCGGGCACTAAGGAGGTGGGGCAAGGTTCCTTTGGTATCTACCTCTAAGACTGGAACTGTTGGTTTCAGTTTTTCCTTCAACGGTGCCAGCAGTGTGGAGTTCCAAGGCTGTTGCAAAGAAGCCTGTGTATATTTCTTTATCCAAGGGGAAGAATCATATATGAGATCAATTGAAACCTGTATGTAAACAATTTGGTCAGGGTGGGAAGGGGAGCCAAAGACATATCTCCAGGCCACCTCTGTGAGAGGCATGTCAAAAGAACCTTCAAGTGATCAACCCAGCACCCCCTGAGGCCATTCTAGTGAGACACAGACACTGGGTGAACTGGTTCTCTATAGCCTCAAGCTATCTGTTTAAAGTCCTTAAAATGGTTAAAAAAAAAGCATTAATGGATCAAGAGAGGTGGTTGAATTTCCTTGCCCCATGTTTTGTAAAGAAAAATGTTCTGTTAGAAGGACACAAATGACACTGACACTGAAAACACAAAAGACGCAGACAAGACACATAATAGTACCAGTATCTAAGGCTTTTTGGTCTCTAAGAGGATGGTAAAATATGCCTTCCAACCAAAAGGCCCCTTAAGGCTGCTTAATCTGCCACTTGAGAATAGACAAATACTCCTTATAAAGAAAAGTTCTCTACAAAGAGGCAAATTGAGAAAACAATGTTCCTAATTGGGAGGGCTTCTAACTCCCACAAAGTCAAATGCAGACTGGAAGTCTCAAAATGTACGTACAGAGGTCCTTCAAGTCAAGTTGTGAGGCTGATGGTTGAGTGAAGCCTAAAAGGGGGTCTAGCTGAAAGGGGGACTCAGGATGGCCTCAGTCCATTCTGGACGAGACCCCAAATGTTGTTCCCAAAATGAGACCCCAAATGTGGCTCAGAATGAGGCAAGACATTTTTGAAGAAATAGAAGTGCTTTATTTTAGCTGGTATGCTGCCACGTAGGGAGCAGTGGAAACTGACAACCTCTGCATGCTGAGATAATGGGGGCACATCCTTTATTTGCGAAAGCCACACAACAGTGTGGAGGTTTGCAAGATAGGTTGGGAGTCCAGGGAATTTAACAAGGGACATCTGGAGCACAGTGGCCTCAGAAAATGGGATGTTGGGTTGCCTTAGGCTGAGGGTAGGTGCAGAATATGTCTCTGATAAAAGGTGGGGGGGGTACAAGGCTGGTGTTTAACTTATCTATATGAGCTCAGATAAGAAGGAACAGAAAAAGGGGTGTGGGTGACCCACCCAGAACAGGAACACAGCATGGAGGGGTCTGTGGAAATTTACAAGTTGTAATACTATACAGAAGAAAACATATTTCATATTGCATATGATTTCCATTTTTGTTGTCATTTTGTACAAGAAAATGAAAGAGTTTTGGCCCAGACAGGACAGCGTAGCCAGTAAAGCCAAGGAGCTCCTATCTCCCCCTCCCCTAGGAATTTATGTATGGTACCAAACAAAGACCAGTGGGCTACCTGTGCATCCCTAATGCCCCCTTAGGTTCCACCCCAAACCAAGGCTCCTTATGTGCCTCACTTCATGTGTTCCACGGAGAGATTGCCGACTCCCAGGGGATCGGGGGTGTCTGTCCCCTCATTCTCAAAATAAAGAGAAGTTATATTCAATGTTTCTTATCTTTTCAGCTGCCACCAGGCCCCACAGTTCTATCAAAAGTATCTTTGTAGTGTAGAAGTACCAAAATCTACAGAACAGAAGTACCACTATGTGTGCATATTTTACACACTATTCAGAAACTAAAAATAGCTAATAGAGGGCAGGAAATATGAATTTTGGGTATTGTACTGGCATTGAAGCTTATATTAGTTATTGCAAAACCAGGAAATCATCAACACTAGCCAGGGGAGATGTTTGAACCTGGGGACACTTGTTCATGGTAACAGTGGCAGCTAGTGATCACAGTGGTCTTTGGAGAGAGACTCAGCAGAGAAGGTGAGGAGCAGCAGACATAGAGGCCTGTACTGTCTGGCAGAGACTGGAGAAGGGTTGAGTCATTCTGCAGTAGGGAGAGATTGGCCAGGAGCCATTCTGGAGTCAAGTCGGATGAGACAGAACCAAAACAGCTGCTGGTTACCTTCAGCAGATTCTACCTGGGAGCAGACACATAGAAATTGCTTGGACTGAGATTAGCCCAGTTAGTCTACTCTAAAGGCAGGCATTTAAGGTTCTCTAATGCTCTGGCATAATTCAGTGCTTGGTTTGAGGGGAAACAGTAGCATGACTCGGAATATTATCTCCATAGGATGTCTACTAGAGAATCCAGAGAAAATCCTGGAAGTGAATGATTTTTTTGTTTTGAGCTTTTTTTTGTTTTCTTGTTTTATTCATCTGTTTTTTGTTTCTCTTTCTCTTTTATTTTATTCTTATTTTCTGAGTGTGAGTCTGGTTCCTAACTTCAGATAATAATGATTACAACTCAATGAATTCTAACAGAATGAATAGACCAAGAAAGGCAAGCAGTTAGGGGAAAAAGAAAAAGAAAAAGAGAAAACCTATAACAGGAAAATAACATGACAAGGGTTAGTCAATAATAACAGTTTTAAGAATTAATGTTAATGGTCTCAATTCAGCAATAAATTACCAAACTTGTGGAACAGATCAAGAAGCATGATGCAGCAACATGCTGTATACAAGAAACACATTTAATTAAAAAATTCATATGTGTAATTACCATATTGACTCTGCAGTATAAGAAATTGAAAGAGTAAGTATGATTAAAAAATCTTCAATAAATATTGTAAAAGTGTTCGAGACTGCTTAAAGAGGAAAAAGTAGCTCAGGACAAGGGAGAGAAGAAAGAGGAAAAATATATAAACTTGTTTATATGCATTTCATGTTACTAAAATGAACGTACCACTAATTCCATTACATCTTAGAACAAACAGTTAACATTCATGTTATATCAATATTGCATAATTATATCTGGTAATTTGAATTAGAATTTTGAAGATAACTATAAAAACAATAAAATTATTTATGTCCATACCACCTTGTTTTGAAAGCCTGTTATTGTTTTGGTCACTTTAGTATAGTTATTTATCTGACTTTTGCTTATTTTGCTAAAACTTTACTGTTTGGATTCATTTTTCCCTCTAACACAAAAAGAATAGATGGATGTATGTAGGCTAATATGTGCCCAGTACTTCAATTAATGAGTTCACAATTACTAATTTTATTATGTGTGATGATATGAACAGCTATGATAAAGAAAATGAGACATCATGGTAGTCATTTCTAATTCTCTATCATTTGTTTTGAAGTCCAATAATGCTTTCATTCTTGGTTTTGATTGGTTTTAGCCTGTTGTCAGCTACATGACTTAAATGTCTGTGAAGGTATGGACAGCTACTTTGAAGAAAACAAGAGATAATATGGTAGTCATTATTGATTTCCTATTGTCTGTTTTTGAAGGCACATATGGCTCTCATTCTTTTTGTTTTCATTGTTTTTGTACTATTTTGTTTTCTATTAACTTGCTGTGTGTGAAGGTATGGACAACTGTTTTGAAGAAAAAAAGAGACATTATGGTAGCCATTGTAGATTTTCTGTTGCTTTTCCTCAAAGCACTGTTATTTGAATTGCTTTATATTGATCTGTTTTGTTTTGTTATTTTTAAAATAAAAATAAATAATGAAAAATAGTTGAAAAATAGTTGAAAACATTATTTCATGTCAAAAGAAAATTTTGAATGTGTTAATCAAATATCATCATGATCATGATGAACAAATATATATGGCCTCTTTACTCAATTTTTTGTATAACTACACAAATACAGTCTTGTAACATTCTACAGGTATTAAACTATTAGTTTATCCATGCTTGTAGAAAAAAATCATGGTATATTATATTGCATGATGCTGAATTTTAAGATAAATTTATAACAGTTAACAGCTGTCATTACAAAGTAGTGGCAGAAACTTTCTCTTCTGCATACTCAACAGGAGATTTAGACCATATCTAGAAAGATAGATGGGCCAGAAGGATAACCAGCATTCTGGTTCTAGCACTCTGAGGTCAATGATTGTCCAATGCATGACAGAACCATGGTTGTGACATCATATACCTACATGAGATTCTGGCCTTCTGTCCAAGGAGATTGTTGAAACACTGAGGAAAATATTGAGGTGCATAGTGTGCCTAAGATGAGTTACTAGCAAGCAAATGTTTCCTAAACTTTCAAAAAAATCAGGTTGGTCACGCAATGATTGTGACTCATCCAGATGGCTAACACTGATAGGAGATAAAAGAGGTGTTGTACGTGGTCCTCAAGTAAATTCTTTAGAGACTTAGATGAACTTGATAACAAAAACTTAATTAATGCAGTTTTCACTTTAACTTTCTCTTGAACATTCAGCAGAAAAGTCTAACCATAAATGTGTAAAATAATTCCATATTGGTATGTTGAAAGAGTCTCTATGCAAGAAACTCAAATCATTAATACATTATGACAGCTACCACCTACACTGATAAATGAATACTCTTGTGAGGCAACAAACTTTAAAGAGTTACACTGCTGAATGGAGGGACCTATAGATTTTGTGCCTGGAATCTTTGGCCTAAGCAAGTACATGCACTCAGAATGAAAAAAGTTGAAATGTAGAAGATGTTCTGCAAGATACTTCAAACATAAATTTTCCAACTTCTACATACCACCCACCATTTGAAGCCTCAAAACAGGAAATGGAGAGAGGTGGAGAGTGGCTAAAGCTGGAAATTGATCACATGTGTGGGGCTAAATCAAACCTAGAGACAAATACATGGAGTATCTGAAGTGTGATGCATGAACAAGTTATTCTACCACCAAGAATGGGAAATGCACGAAGCAAGGTAGCCAAAGAAATCACCTTTAAATGATTGAAATTGATATTTTGTTATTCAACAAAATCTAAAATGAACAAAAAAAATTGCATGCAGTAAATAAGCCCTCACTTTAGTGAATTTGTCATAAGGAGAGAAAATTCTTAAATGGTTTGTCATAGAATAGAGAACTAGAAGAAGAGGAAGAAATCAGAAAAAAATGCTAAAAGGTGAAGAAAAAACATGCAAAAAATTGGTATAGAGGTTAAGAAAACAGGAGGGAAAAACAGAGGAAAAAATATGAAGAAGGGCACATAAGGATAGGAACAAATAATAGAAATAATGTTCATATCCATATAAAAACAAGAACAAAACAAGGCATAAAAAGCCAAAAAAGAAAAACAAAAACAAACATAAAAAGAAAGGATTAAAGAAAGTCTACTTCATGGCATGCTTCTGCTGTCACTTGTAATGAATGTGGACTGATATTTCCTGATAAAATTAATAACATCTGCATACAAACTCTAAATCAGTTGAATCCTGTGTTTCCTTTCATTTAAATATGATGGTGTTAATAACTTCTGTTAAGTACATTACATTCTGTATTTATTTATTTATTTTTATTTTGAAGGTAGTAAAGCACAACAAAACAAGACAAAACAAAGCCATCAAGACAATGCAGTGACGTTGGTACTTGACTTCAGAGCAGGATAGTGGGATAACAGTAATAGGTAACATAGTATATCTATTTATCTTCATAATAGTTGTCCATTCAATCATGTGTAGCAAAATGAAACCAAAAAGAGAACATTATAAAACCTATCAAAACAGAATGTTGAATAGAGCAAAACAATAAATAAGAATGAAGAAAACAATGTAATCAGTGTTTGCCTTCAAAGAGAAGATAGAAGAAATTCCCCCATATTTGCTACCTTGCATATGGTTATCCTCCCAAGAGATGCTCAGACCTCTGGCCCCAGGTCAGCATAATCAGTGCAATAATACAAACATTTGGTTGCTTTATGTGCCTTAGTTGCTATCAATTCCAGCTGTCCTCAACACCATCCAGTTGCTAAATGGTGGTGGTGGTGGATGGAACATTTGATTCTCAGCTCATGCACAGGTAAGGTCACAGGACATGATGACTTGCTCTCTTCCTGGCTCACCCACTGCTTTCTCATGTCATGGATGCTTACCAGGATTGAGGTCATGTGGCTTTCTTGCTCAGACCACTATGTTCCCACATGTGTGGATCTCAGGAAATGCTGACTTGTTCTCTTCCTGGCTCCCCCACTGCTGTTTGGGCCATGCCTGCTTACGAGGAAGGAGGACATGTTGCTTTCTTGCTCAGCCCACTAAGTTCCAACATGGGTGGATCTCAGGAGACACTGACTTGTTCTCTTCCTGGCTTGCTGGCTGCTTGCTCATGCTGTGGCCACTTACCCTACTTTTTGTAATTTAAAATAATAAGTATTAGGTTAAAGACACAGATGCCCTGGAGTTAGGAACTGTGAAGTTGGTCCTCTGTCAAGCTCCTACTGAAATTCTGAAATTTGTATTCTTGCATTGATTACGCTGACCTGGGGCCAGAGGTTGCCAGAACTAGTCTGAATTTTCAAAAGTTGCATATTAGTGATTGTAATATAAATTTGAATTGTGATTATTACTTCATACTGAAATGTTGTCAGGGCTTCCAAGGGCTTTTAAGAGTTTCTAGATTTTGTTACTTGAAATTTTACATCAAATCAGATCTAGTTCATTGACTATCCTGAGTACTTGTCATTTAATACATATAAGGAGCAGAAAAGCTTGTGTGACAAGCACCTGGATAACTGTGCAGAGAAAGAAGAAATGAGTTTATGTATTAATATTGAACATAATTTTCAAATGCCAATAAAGGAATACAGTTTAGAACTATAAAATAAGGTTGGGTTGGAGGAAGCTGTTGGTAATTTTTCCTTCTTTCAACTTTAGGTTTAAATTGTTAAGTTTTGTAGGTGCTTTTGCTCCAGTGTCTCTCTGCTCATCTCGGTGGGGCAAAAAGGAATGTACAGCTTCAGAATGGACAGGGAAAATCTCTCTGTAATAGTGAGTGCCTGTCTTAGCCCTCTTATTTTTTTCACAAATGTGGAAGCCCCTCAACCACCCCAACCCTTTTCTGCGTGGTTGCCTTTTTCCACTCCTGTCCCCCATGAATTCAAGTTGTTGTAGCTATCCCAAGGTGAACAATCAGCATATGCTCTTTTTGCCTTCTTCTTTTTTGTAATATAACATGGAAATTCCAGTAAATTTCACATCAGTAGAGCCTGCGTTGTTTTCTTCTGTGTCAAGGGTACTGTTTTCCAGTTTCTGAGTATTGATCCTTCACATATTTTTTTGCATTGCCTAAGGAGTTTAAGACAGATGGATAATTCTGGCTCCTGATACCCAGCATGGATGAAAGCAGATATCTCTTTGCCCAATTGTAGTTTAGGGAAATAAAGATTCCAAACACAAAATTAAATTTTGAAAGATCAAATATAGTGGAAAATTTTCTCAATGTTTTTAAGGAAAGCAGAGGACATATTTACACTGCACAATATGAAATAAATCTTTTGACAAATTTCTCAGTACTGTTCCCCATGGCTGTTGTTTTAGTCTCTGGGCTTCATTGTTCATAAAGTATTTTTTATCAGTATTGCTGTTTTACTTGATTATCTCTTTTTAGCTTAAAAGAATCTCCTCTATTATTTTTCTGATCAAATTTACTCTTTGATTCTTTGGATTTTATTGCATTCCATGGCCTCACTGTGAAGAAAAAATAAGTAGAACTTATACTTGTATTGTTATTTCTTTTCTTTTTTATCTTACATTGCTGCATTTAATAATAAAGAAATTATTTTGAAATGTATAGAACAATTGAGCCAAATTTTTGTAAATACCTATTAACTCACTGTCCCTACACAATTTACTTTTCATTTAATACTAATATTTGCCATTGATATAAACCTTTTATGATTGATGAACCAACACTGATATATTATTATTACTTAAAGCCAACTGTAGGAGTTTGATAAACATATGTAATATATCAACCAGTGCAGAACTACACAGAATTGTTCATCTGGGATCTTCTTTATTCTGCCTATTCTACTCTGTCTCAATCCACCTGAATTCCTGATGACCTATAATGTTTTGTCCATAAAGTATTGGTGTTTTAGGAATCTAACTTTTGGAGTCATATGCACTCTTTTTCTCATAATCTCATATAAATTGTTCTATGTTTTCATAATTTGAGAGCTCTTTTGATTTGTGGTTGTGTTATTAGTTTAATTTGCTGGTACTTTTGGAGATTTTTCTATCAGGTGTCAATAGAAACATTTGCCTGTATTTTGTTTTGTAATGAAGTTGTCTGACTGTCAGCTTCTGGTTGATCCTGTAAAACAGTTTGAAACAAGGCAATAATTTCAAAATTTTCACAGAGTTTGAGAAATATTGTAGTTGTTCTTTAAATATTGGGTAATATAGGCTGAAAATGCCTCAACTCCTGAATTTTCCTTGACTAGAGATTTTATTTTTCATTCATTCATCTCATTTTCTGGATTCAGGTTGTAGTATTTCAATTCTCCTTCCTTTCCTTGTCTTTACATCTCATTCTCTCTCTTATTTTTCCTTTCTTCTTCTTTTCTCTTGAGACAAGGTCTTGCTATAGAGTTCAGGTTTCCCTATATTCCACTATAAATCAGAGTCTGGAATCTAACTTAGGATAATTCTCACCATTTCTGGAATTAATCCTCACAGCCTCACCAGCTCTGGAATTAAGGCATGGAATACGATGCCTGGATCAGTTTATAAAATTCTGCTTCACAGTTGAATTATAAGAATAAATTAGACTATTTTTACAGATGAAGGATAAATGACAGTACAGCATACATGAATTTATGGGATAAAATTAAGGCAGTCTTGAGAGGGAAATTTATAACATTAATGCCCATATCAGGAAAACAGAGCAAGCACATATGAGGTTCCACCTAATGTGGAATCTCAAAGTTCAAGAGAAAGAAAACCAGGCTAAACAAAAGCTCATATAATGGAAAAAATTATAGAGATCAGAACAGAAATTAACACACTGGAGACTAAAAAGGCAATAAAAAGAAAGAAAGAATCAAGGAGTTGATTCTTTGAAAGATTAAATAAAATTGACAAACTCTTAGTCAACCCTATCAAAAAAGGAAATAAAAGACCCATGTCTACACAATTATGAATGAAAAAGTCAAAATCACAACAAACTCTGCAGAAATCCAGAAAATCATCTAGACATACTTTCAAAATTTACATTCTAGTAAGATGGAAAATATAAAAGAAATGGTCATACTCCAAGTTACATATGAATTACCAAGGCTGAATCAAGATATAAAAATTAATGTCAGTAAATAAAATCAAGATGTAGTTAAAACCTATTCACAAAGAAAAGCCCAGGCCCTGATGGATTCATTGCTGAATTCTACAAGAAATCTGTTAAAGACCTAAGACCAATATTTCTCAACTCTTTAATAAAATTGCAAAGGAATCAGTACTACCAAATTCATTCAAGCAAGCAAGCATTATTATGATTCTAAAACCACAAAAGGATTTAACTAAGAAAAAGAATTATAGGCTAATCTTCCTTATGAATATAGATGTAAAAATACTCAATAAAATAATAGAAATGGAATGTGGTAAATCATCAAAAAGATTGTGCAACATGATCAAGTGGAATTCATCCCAGGGATGCAGGGATGGTTCAACATACATAAATCCATAAAGATAATACCCAATGTTAACAGAACCAAGCACAAAAGTCATATGATCATCTTTTTTTTGTGTGTGTGTGGTTTTTTCGTTTTTATTGGTACCAGGGATCGAACTCACGACTGCCTGCTTGCAAGGTAGGCGCTTATGCCGCTGAGCTATATCCCCAGCCCCTGTCATATGATCATCTTAACAAATGCAGAAAAAACTTTGAAAAGTCCAGTACCCATTCATGATAAAAAACCTTCAGGAAAATTACAATAAATGGTCTTAATCTCAATCTGATAAAGGCTATCTATGACAAACCAAAACCAACATCATATTAAATGTACAAAAACTGAAAGCTTTCACTCTAAAATCAGGAACAAGACAAGGATGTCCTCTGTCTCCACTTTTATTAAATATAATCTTGGAAAATTTATTTGAAGGGATTAGAAAAGAGAAAGAAATAAAATGAACAAAGATAAACTTAGTAATACTAATTTAAACTATTACTATTTGCAGATGATGTGATATTCTACTTAGAGGATCCCCAAAACAACCAAAAGACATCTTGATTTAATAAGCAAATTAAATACCATAGCTGATTATAAAGTAAACACTGAAAAATCAATATCCTTCTTGTAAATGAATAACACACCCACTGAGAGGGAAATCAGTGATTCAATAACTTTTACAATAGCAACAAAAAGATGAAATACCTAAGAATCAACCTAACAAAGGATGCAAAAGACCTCTACATTGAAAACCATAATACTCTGTAAAAGGGAACTAAAGAGCATATTAGAAAATAGAGAGATACCACATGCTCTTATGTAGGAAGAACTAATATAGTGAAAATGGCCCTACTTCCAAAACTGATATACCGATTCAATGTAATCCCAATCAAAATTCCAAGAGCATGTCTTACAGAATTAGAGAAAACAATCCTAAAACTCATCTGCAAACAGATGACACCTAGAATAGCAAAGGCAATCCTGGGCAACAAGAGAACACAGGGAACAACACAGTCCTTGACTTGAAATGAAAAAAAAAAAAAAAAAAAAAGAACCAAAAATCAATGTAATACATTACAAGATGCAGAATGAGAAGCAAAGGAATGGAAAAAATTGTATTATGACACTCAAGGATGGCATGAGAAATTGTTAAATCAGAATCCAGGACTAGACTCAATCCCTGCAGAAATCACAGGGCCAATACTTAACATAATCATGGTCCTCAGTTTTGGGTCATGCCTAATTAACTGAGAGAGAGATAAGTTTCACAGCAGTGTAAATCAGAAACAAATGATGGTATTTCCTGACTCTTCTCGGTCCTATGAACTAGGAAACCCTGTCTTATGAAGGACTATGTATATATCCTAGGAAAGGAAATATGTCTTGAGTGAAAATATGAAGGCATTCATAACCCCAAGTGTTGTATTCTTTTCGCTGACTTTTTCTGTTAAAATCTCCAAAAGAGTAGTCTTGAAAACTTCTCCTATTTGGCGTGAAATGTATTATCTTTTTGATACCTAGCTAGCAGTCACATATCAAAAAGTGAGGGAACTTTTGCCAAATCCCCTAAACCCCTCTCCTCTCCTTTGTTGTTCATAAAAATTATGCAAAAGTAGAAAAAAATGGGTTCATCTCAAGGAACCAAACTTCCTGGTTCTCACATCTGCATCTCAATTAACCAGATGCATAAAAAGGTCTTCTAATATTCCAAAGGAATGATAGTGCTGCAAAGGTGGTATCCATGGGAACCGCCTGAAACTGTGAACTGATGCAATGATTTATATCAGAAGTGGACAAAGAAATTGGACTAATCAGCACTCTTAATGGCCCTTGGCTGACTATTGGTACTTTGAATTAAACATCACCTGTTTCTGGAACTGAGTGTCCAGTTTGCTGCTTTTTTGAAAATTCCATAAAATTAAAAAAATATATATCATGTGGAGCCCAAAGCCCAGTGCAGTCCTTCCCAGAAGAAACTTCCAGAGCCTGCTTTTTACTGACAAGGTTTCTATCAGCTGTGTGGTCTTTTGCAGTCTGAGGAGAATCTCCCATACAGAACAGTCTAAAGCCTTCCAGCTCCACCATTTCCAAAGGCTTTAGAACCACATGGTAAGGTACAGTCACAGCATCAACCCCAGTTCCGTGGTACCAATTATTGTCTGGGTTACTTTTATCTCATTGTTGCTAGAAAATATACAACACAAAAATTCAAGAAGGAAAGGTTTATTTATCTCACGGTTTGTGGATGTTTTAGTCTGTAATCTACTGACTACAAAGCAGACTAGTACATGGCAGAAGGCAACCACATTTCATTGGCAGCAGAAAACAGCAAAACCAACAAGAACAAAATGAGGCTAGAACAGAGAGAAAAATATTTTTTCTCCTTATTTCCCACGTATTTAACACCCACCTGGGCATAGCACTCATGCATAATCAAAGCATTTGACCATGAGTCATTCACAAACTCTTGAAGACTGCATGAGATTTTGATGGAACATGCAAACTCAAAACAAAATATGTTATTTTATGAATGTTTTAGTATGTTTTATATTCAATTTCAATTCCTTTTCAGTGAAAGCTTTCCATTGGAGTGGTCTTTTACAACATGCAGGACTTGAAGGTACTTCACTTTGATAACAAGTACAACTTTACATGATCAAGAAAAAGCAATGGAAGACACACTCTATTTCTATTATTCTCTTTGCTCATTTCTGCCTACATATCCTCATACATATTACATAGTAGTATCATGTTACTAAGAAATTAAAGTACATATTTTGAATAATAAAGTACACTACACTTGAAATTATAGTGTCTGATCTCCAAAGAGTGAAAAATGTGTCAGAGAAAGAAGACCAGTTTTGATGATGACATCTCTGACAATTTACTGGCTGTGTTCCTTGTATGCCCTGTGAACAACTTCGTGAACTCTGTTTCTTTCACATGGTTGCTTCTGTACATCAATTTGTGAATTTGATGTGCATGGTGGTCCACATAGTGAGTTATCTGACCTATCATCTACCACCTATCTGAGAGAAGTGGGGAGGGCTGTAGGAGTCAGAAACAACAGCGTGCTGCTGTGTTGAGCTAGACAGCACACACTGTGTTTCTTTTCTGTGGACTGTGGGTATGAAATACAGGACAGAATGTCCAATGAGGCTCCTTTGAGGGGCAGACATTTCCCCAAGGACCACAGATAGGTGAATGCTAGTTGCACAGAGGTGACTTGAAGGAATAGATTGAAGGCTCCACAAAAAATAGGTGGGCTAGATAGGAAGAAGGAATTCTACAGGAGAGGCTGATGCAAAGCCAAGAGCAAGGGGCATGGATTAGGGACAAGTACAAACACGGAATATTCACAGACTGCCTATAAAATTAAGTTGTGGTTTAAGAAACCACTATGTGCTGCTTGACCACACACCTTACCCCTCCCACATTTCCAGCTCACTCCTTAGGCCTCACTTTGGGAACTAGAAACATCCTGACTACCTTGGCATGGTACCACAGTCCTAGAATACCAGCATTCAGGAGACTGAGGCATGAAGATCACTGATTTTTTATGCATGGCTTGTACTACATAAGTACCTGAATCAAAACAAAAATAACATAATGAAAGGAAAAAGGAAGAAGGGGAGAAAAGAAGAAGGCATGAGAGATGAAAGAAAGAAAGAAAGAGAGAAAGAAAGAAAAAGAAAGGAAGGAAGGAAGGAAGGAAGGAAGGAAGGAAGGAAAGAAGGAAGGAGGAAAGAACCATAGACTTCCACTTGAGCAACAGATGTTACTTGCTTTCCTCCAAAGCTGTTCTCTCTGATTTCAGATATTCATTCAGATGTGTGGTCTCCATTTCTACCAGACCCAGAAGTGGAATATATTCCTGGTGTCCACTTCTGCTTTCCTACTTCACAGCAAAGGGTTTAGTTGTTATTTCCATTATTAGTCCATCAATCTCAGCCCCCATGACAGTTCTACTCAGACATATTAGTTCCAACACATCAAGACATGGGAAAGTGCTAATTTCCTCACAATTTGCCACAATCCACTACTATCCTTAATTTTTGCTTTCCGAATTGAAAGTTTAATTTTATGTAACCCAAATATGGAAATGTATCCATTTCTAATTACTTACTTTGAAAACTGGATTCTGTTCACCTTTTGTCTTCTGAGAGTTTGAAGCAAATAGCCACCCAGTAATGTGTACTTGGTTAACAAATAGAATAGTGTAAGTGCTAGAAACTGATTATCAGTTCCAGATTCTGTCCTCCCATTTTTATTTTCCAGATTTTAGCTGAGCACATGATGCCCAGATAGATCATATTACCTAGCCTTCTTGGCAGCAGAGTCTGAGCATGGGATTAAGTTCTATTTGAAAATACACAAATGAAAGTGATTCACACAATTTCCATGTTCTTATCTTACAGGACAAATAGAGCTTCTCCACATATTCATTTTTGCTCATTTTTTCCAAATACAAGAAGGCATATCAAGGACATTTATTTTTTCTCTCTCCTGTATGAGGAATCCACCATTTTTTTTATTTAAAGGAAAAACAAAACCAAAACAATATAAGGGTACAAGTAACACAGAATTTAAAAAGATGGTAAGGAGTCTCTAGTTAATAGACAACATATTGCCATCTTAGAAATAGTTATTCAAGTTACAGGACTAAAGTATACAAAGTGGACATTCAAACAGTGAGACTGCAAACAGTTGTGTTCAATGATCCAACAAAAACTTAGAAATATCGTCATCTCTCTCAACACACCTAAACACACTTGCAGTTGTATCCTTTAGAGCAATTTTTTCCACTCTTTTTTACAACAAAATTTACACATTTTTGATTTTATTACTCCAATAGTTATTATTACATTTTTTGGAAGAGAATAAAACCAAATATGACAAAACAAAGCGACTGCTTTTTGTCAAAACAAAGATAGAAATAGCACATGATGTAAAAACAGAATACAAGGTTATCAGCAATGCTTACCATAATGCCTCTTGTTTCCTTAAGAAAGAATTGTTTCCTTAAAAACAATTAGGTATAATAAAATTGAACAAAGCAGTACAGAACAAGACCAATAAAACCTAAACATTGGAAACTTTACAGGACTTCAAAACAAGATAATAGTCAAACCAGAATGGGCATCATAGTGAATCTTATTGTGTTCAAAGTAGTTGCCTATACCCTCAAACTTGATACTATCAAACAGAACGGAACAGAGTAAATCAGTCAAAACAAGATAGGGGAGTAATACAGGGCTTCAAATCAAGTAAATAGGAAATCAAAAAAGTTACTATAATATATCCTGCTAATTTTTTATGGTTTTTCCCTTAATTATAAAATAATAGTTAAAAAAAACTAAATAAATAACTTTTTATGAGAAAGGGGGAGATTGAGATAAAAGAGGACATAACAACATAACAACACAGGTCAAAGTATGACAATTTCAGCAACCTAGTGCTTCACCACAAGATAACCAGACTTAATAGTAGTTACCATAGTGTCTCTTTCCTTGAAACATTTGAATATAACTTTGTATACTATAGCATCAAACGTATCAAGACAGTATGAAACCATTCAAGAGGATGAAAGTATCACGGTATTTAGAAACAGCTAATGGAAAATGAACAACGGTTTCTATATTATCTCTTTGCCTATAAAATATTTTGTTTATACTATTACCTATAATAAAATCCAGTAAGATACAACATGATAAAACCAATGGAGACAGAAATCAACAGTTTGGTGGGACTTCAAAACAAGATGATATTAAATCAGCACTAGCTACTATGATTTCTTGTTTTCTTCAGAATAGCTGTTCATATCATCACAGGCAATAATATCAAACAGTCCATAATAAAGCCATTCCAATTAAAGAGTGAACACTTTATAAGTCTTCAAACCACATAATGGGAAATCATGATTACCACATACTTTTATATATTTGAATCATTTCTTACACTAGGGAAACTATTCGGTATACATACATGTGAGTTTGATTTATTTCACTTATGAGTATGGTGTCAAGCTGCGTCCATTTATTTATAAATATGTCAATGTGATCCTTCTTTATGGTTGAGTAGTACTCCATTGTATAAAAATACCACCACTTTTTATCCATTCCTCAGTGGATGGACACTTAGGTTTTTTCCAAGATCTGACTATTATAAATGGTTCTTCTATAAACAACCCATGTTTATATATATCACTATATATATATATATATATATATATATATATATATATAAACATATATCACTTTCATTATATATACATATATCACTATGGTGTGATGCTTTCAGTTCGTCTGGGAATATGCCTAGAAGTGGAATAGCTGGAACAAATAGGACTTCCAACCCAGCTTTTAGAGAAATCTGCAAACTGATCTCCACATTGGTTGCACCAGTCTATACTCCCACCATCAGTGCAGGAGAGTTTCTTTTTCCCACAGCCTCTCCAGCATTTGTTGTTGATAGTTTCCTTGATCTTGGCCATTCTTTCAGGAGTGAGATGGACTCTCAGTGTGGTTTTAATTTGCATTTCTCTATTGACTAATGATGATGAACATTTTTATGGTATTTATTTGCAATTTGTATTCATCTGAGAAGTGTGTATTCATCTGAGAAATGTGTATTCATCTCAGATGCCCATTTTTGTATTGGATCTTTGAATTTTGGGGGTCTGATTTTTTTAAGTTCTTTATATGTTTTAGACAGAAGTCCTTTATCTGAGGGAGAGTTCACTAAGATTTTTCCCAGTTTGTGGGTTTTCTTTTCACTATGCTGGAGCTTTCTTTTAACATGAAGAAACTTTTTAATAAGAGGTGGTCCCAATTATTGATTCTGGGAAGTATGTGTGCTGCGGTTTGACTCCTTTTCATGAATTCTCTACCTGCCCATATGTCTTCAAGGTTTTTACCCCATTTGTCTTCCAATAGATTTAGTGTTTCTGTTTCAATATTCAGATCTTTGATCCATTTAGATTTTATTTTAGTACATGGTGATAGGCATGGGTCTAGATTTAGCTTTCGGAATTTGGAGAGCCAGTTTTTCCAACATTATTTATTAAAGAGCCTGTCGTTCTTCCAGTAAACACTTTTGGCTTCTTTATCAAAGATAAGGTGGTTGAGTGTGTTTGTAGTTGTGGTTGTATCTTCTAATCTATTCCATTGTTCTTCATCTCTGTTTTGATCCCAGTACCAGGTTGATTTTACTAAGGTTTCTTTGTAGTATAACTTCAGGTCAGCAATTGTGATGACTCCTGCCTTGCCTTTGCTGCTTAGAAATGCCTTTGCTATTCTAGGTGTCTTCTGATTCCAGATGAATTTTAGGAGTGATTTCTCTAGGTCTATAAGATATGTTGCTGGTATTTTTATTGGGATTGCAATGAATCTTTATAACAGTTTTGGGAGAATGGCAATTTCCCAATGTTTGTTCTTCCTATCCATGAGCAAGGGATGTCTTTCCATTTTTCTGAGATCATCTTCAATTTCTTTTTTCTGTGTATTGTAAGTTTCCCTTCTTTCATAACGTAGATCTTTCACTTCTTTCATAAGAGTAATTCCTAAATATTTCATTTTTTTTGCTTGCTAGTGTGGTTTCACTTATTTCCCTTTCTGTGATTTGTTGTTGGTGTATAGGAATGCTATTGATTTCTGAGTATTGATTTTGTATCCAGCTACATTGCTGAACTAGTTTACTATATCTAAGACTCTTTTAATGGAATTTAGGGGGTCTTCTATGTAGTATATCATGTCATCTGCAAACAATGATAATTTAACTTATTCATTTCCTATCTTTACCCCTTTTATTTCTCTCTCTTGCCTAATTGCTCTGGCTAGTACTTCCAGTGCTATATTAAATAGCAGTGGTGATAAAGGACATCCTTTTCTTGTGCCTGATTTTAAAGTAAAGGCCTTCAATTTTTGGCCATTTTGTATGATGCTGGCTGTTGGTTTGTCATAGATGGCCTTTATTATATTGAGGTAAAAACCATCTATTCCAATTTTCTGTGAAATTCTTATCATGAATGAATGTTGGACCTTATCAAAGGCTTTTTCTGCATCTATAGAAATGATCATGTGATTCTGAATGTATACCATGGATGAAACATAACTTTTCTTAGGTAAAAACTTTTTGCTTCAGGCCCTGGGGACCATGAAACTCAGGAGAGAGTAATTTAAAAAAGGCAGAAGGTTTTGGGGCATTACTTCATTCCTTGATATGTGGTTAAGAACCCCTTGGTCTGTCCATTCCCCTATTCATTACATGTGCATAGTAATGCCTCAAATGGACACCATGGCCCAATGTAAATTAACATCTTTGTAGAAGATCCAAATCTGCAAACAAAACTTGTCTGAGTATCCAGTTCTGCAACATTCTCACATTTCTAAGTATCCCTAAAATGAAGTTGTTATTCTGAGCCCACCCAGTGGGTCAAAGGATTTCAGTCATTTTTTCTAGTTGCTGAATGTGATCCATCACACAGTCCTAACCAGAGTCCTGTTGTCTTACAATCCCAGTGGGGACAGTATGCTTCTCTTTCTTTGTTACAGTATCCCTTCTTCACCTTAGAACACATACAAAATTGATAGGTTACTAGGTTCATGTCACATCTCCAATGTTATGACTGAGTGACTTTTTTTGTTCCTTACATGCAAGGAAGGCATCCATAGACCCTCTGCTCTGCCACTAATTGTCATTGCAACTAGTGGCAGCGCATGTGTGGGTTACAAACATAACAGATTACTGGCCACAAGGGAGATGTTCTGCTTTTATAGCCTCGTTAATTACAATAGAGTTCGCTTATGGGTGCTCAATGGTGTCATTACAGGAATACCACCCAAGTTCTTCAGGAGTGACTGTTCTTATCTGTCAACTGATGTCATCAAAGTTTACCAGCAGGGAGAGGAGCAGTAAAGGTATAGCTTGGGCTGTAAATCTTAATTTCAATCTCAAGATTCTTAATCATGATAGCCCTGGGAAAATCATTTTAAATCATTGATCATTTAGTTCAATAAAAACAAGTAGGTAGAATGTAACAAAAGCAACATTCTCTGGAATTCCTCATTACTCTAGGGACAGAGTCTAGAGGAAAACAACAAACAGTAGACCTCCAGAAGGAAAAAGACCAAGAATCCAACCGGAGACAAATATTTTGACATTAGCAATAGTCCTATATATGATGTCTGCTTCATTTTCAGCCGTGTGTTGATTCATCAGCATCTGTGAGTAGGGCAAGGCTTTAGGTACTTTATCTTCTCAGCAGGTCTTTAGGGGTGCTGTCTCATTTTGATAGGCTTTTCAAGCTTCAGTGGGACCCATCCCCTTCTTCATGTGCTGTAGTCTCAGAGAGCATCAGAGTAGTCAGAGTTTGAGCTGGGGAAATGTCCCAAGTGACAATGGTGAATCAGTAATTATCTGCACTTCAGGTGTCAACTTCTCATCCCCAGAAAGATGAATCCATGTCACGCAACCAGAAAGCTTTAAAGCAATGGGTGTGGTTATTATGAATTCAGGAGGGCTCTGCCCCCATGATTGGAGGAACTCCTTTTTCCAGATTTTAACTAAGACATTGTTACCAGGTTTGAACACATGGAGTAGAGAATGCATAAGAAGAGAGCGTCACAGCAGCACAGTTTGCTGAAGGTCCCTTACAGTTTGAGGCACACCTTATATATGAGGGAAACAGGTGGATCCATAATACATTGCCTCTCCTGAGTCAGCAGCACCTTTTTGGGGAGACTCCAAACACAGAGTTTTAACAAGGGAAGAGGCACTCAAAGCACTCATATCTAGCTATTTATATATGGAAACTGATTTGGATACCCTGGATTCCTGATAACTCTATTCCACACCCTGTTGCCTCTCTGAAGGTCAAGTGTTCCCTGGTCACCACCTGAACCCATGGGCAGGCCTTTTATATTAGCAAAATATCACAGGTTTCCTTATCCTCATCTTAACCCTGTAATCTCTGCCACATGTGGATTTATCAATAATGCCTACCATACAACCCAATAAGGTTGGATTACTGCCAGCGGATCCCATCATGACTATAGTTAGTTTTCCTTGGGAAATGTGTAGAGGGGCAAGGTCTAACTCTTCCTTATTACTCCACCAGACCTGTTAGAAAGAAAAGGGAAAAGGCCAAAGTTTTCAAGTCTTGAATGGATGGAAACAGCATCCTTTGCTGTTGCTTCGTTAGAAGTACATAGTTTGATATGGGGAAAGAAGAATAAAAAGATGCACATCCTGTGGAGAATCTCCCTCACACCTCCAAGTTTGGAGCAAATTCAGACTAGTTCACTAAAAATATTTTAAAATTCCACCATGTCTGCTGTACTATACTACTACTGTGTTCACCAAACTACTGATAACAGAGAAAAAAAAAAACAAAACAAATTCCCAAGTAAGCCAAATGACAGTTACATAGCTAGGAAAACAAAACCTAATTAGAAGCTCTTACTTTGATCAGTAAGGTAGGTAATCAGATGTTACTGTCTTCTACCCATAGTCCACTGCTCCCTCAGCTGCTCTTTCGAGGCTCCTGCTTTTGGCCATTGTGAATCCCTTTCCAAGGAGGGTTTCCATGTGGGCAGTCACTCTGAGAGCTTTCAGAATATTAAGGAGTTCTGCAGAAATTAACCAATGTGACACTGAGTTCCGGAAAAAAGTGAGGTTTAATTCAAACTGAAGTAGTCTACCAGTGAGCCATTAAAACCACTAGCTAGTCACTACTCACTGCTATAATCCTTTGTCTGTTTCTGTTATAGATTGTGGAATGAAGTCACAAGCTTGGGGGGGGGTTCCAAGGGCATCACTCTTGCAGCATTATCATTGATTGGGAATGTTAGAAGATCTTACACATCTGGTTAATTGGCACACAGAATGTAGGAACCAGGCTGCTTGTTAGTTCTAAAGGAACACACTGGTTTTCCTTTCCATAGTTTCTATGGCTAGTTAAAGGAGAGGAGAAGGTCTTTTTGAATTTGGTCAAGGTTCATACACTGTTCTAAGTCTAAGTACTAAGTAGGTATCTGAAACGTAATTCATAATACATAAAATAGGTGAAATTTTCAACACTAGTGTTTAAGGGATTTCAAAAGGAAAAGACAGAGAAAAGAAAACAAAAGTGAGAGTTATGACTGTCCTCATATTATGGCTTGCAAAAATTTGTCTGCATATTAGTAACATACAAACACTTTGCCTGTGATTAAGACTATGAGTGGTGGACTATTTGATCTGGCAAAAGAAGTTCCAAGGCCATCCAATGTTGAGCTCCTGGCATGGATATTGTTGGTGTCAATTAACCAGATTTTTGTATTGAATCAAGCGCAAAGAATCAAACACAATGATTTAAAACACTGTAAATATCTGGGGATGTAGCTCAGTGCATGCATGCACAGCAAGCACCAGGACCTGAGTACAATTCTTGTTACCATAAAAAAAAATTAAAAAAAAATAAAAGTGATTTTCACCATAAAAAAGCTGTAGTAAGGGTTGAGATGATAAAGATTGAGCTGAGATATAGATTGTGGAGGAATAAAATGAATAGAAAAGACGGTCTGAGGGCACCACAGGAAGGCTCTTATCTCCAATTATTTTGGCCTCAAAATGGCAGAAATGAAAGATTTTGCTTTAAGTGAAAACTGTAGAGCATCATGTTCCAGGATGATAGTGATCACATGAGATCCCAAAATGCTGGTAAACACACTAGCTTCCAGAATGGGGGCTGCATAGTGCATTTACTCCTCGCAATGAAGTATACAGTGCTCGTGGATACAGATCCTACACCCATGCCATCAGGAGAGGACAAAGCCTGCTACTTCATCAGCTGGTAGCAAACATTGGCAGCATCCACTTATACTGGCTGTAGGTGCATACAGAAATCAAAGCTCTGAGGTTGGAAAGTAAGCCTGTCAGTGTGCCCCTGAGAGGGCAACGTGTGATGCTGTGAAGGTGAGGGCTAAAGGGCATAGGATTTCTCACAAGTTTGGAAAAGCCAGAATCATGCAGTGTCTAAGGAATCTTGCAAGGAGTGAGCTAATCTAGCTTAATGGAGAATCCATGAGAATTAGCATCACCCAAAATAATGTAGTGGTGGAATTATCAAATCTCATTGCAGCTTCCAACTTACCAAAAATAGCTTTGGATGTTTCATGTGGAAGTCAAGATTTAATGTTTGACCTAATGGGTTTTAGGCTCTTAGGGTACCATTCCTCCACACCCTCCTGTTTGTACCCTTTGCAGTGATAATGTTTATCTTACACCTCTGAATGTTGGATGGCTTAAATTTATTTTCATTTCCCTTACAAGAGGTTACAATTAAGAGTTTCTTTTCCATTCACTTTCAGAGGAAAATTGGGGCCTGGATTTTTCATTTTTGGCAACTCTTAGAGATGGACTAAATGTCTTTTGCACAAATTATGTGCATGAGGTTTGGACATCAGCAACAGAATGTGAAGCTTTGAGTCTGTGTGTCCCTTCAAATTGTCATGCAGCTATGGATGTGAGCTTCGAGAGTTTGTGAATGTCTCATGGTACAATGCTGGGCTTATGGGTGTGTGGAGTAAACCGAAGTGGGTATGGGCCATATAAAAATTAAGAGACAGAAAGGGTCTTCTCTCCATGATCCTCTCCTTTGCTCTTGATCCTTGTGTTCTTTTAAACTACCACTGATCTCTACATTGTGACCCTTTCCCTTGGAGATAGTTGATGACTGACTGAAATCTCCATCACCTATGAGCTAAATAAACCTTTCCTTCTTTAATTTCGAATGTGACACCAGGCTTTCTATGGCTACTCGGAGCCAATTCCTTGGAAGGTTGCAGGGCCCTGCAGTACTGGGAAAGATTCCCTTTGGAGACCGGGATTGGCTTGTGAAACTTTAAAGGACTTAAAAGAAAAAGACCTTCACCACCTTCTTAAATGGGAGGTATGTGGCTTGGCAACTGAACAGTCAACCGTGTTGGGCCCTCTAATTTACATGGCACAGGAACTCATCTGGGAGGATGAAATACAGGACATGACTTCTGATCTGTATTCAAAAGGGAATGAGATATTTAAAGCTAATGTAGGATTTCCTAACAGGTGTAGATGTGTCCCAATCCCACAGCCAGCAGAAGCCACTGTGTAGTTCAGTACAGAGGCACTCCAGTTAGAAACAAAAAACTCAATTCAAATGCATGGGAAGAGTTTCAGGCAGTGTGGCCATGTGAGACTCATGAAGGAGTTTCCCTACATTTGTGCACATATATTTGTTTTATTTGCAGTGGGCTGACACTTCAGAAGCTCAGGAGTAATACATGGGGCATGATCTCTTGTGTTGTGCCAACATATGGCAAGACACATGACAGCATGGCCAAAAAGCTGAGGCTAGGCTATGGAGAATTGAGATATAAACCCTGACTCTCATTGGAAGGGTCTTAACAGTTGCCAGGCAAATGCACTGCAGTGCTGGGATGCCTGAGGAATAATACTGAAGTCTGAAGATATAAGCATCTGTCCACAGGCAAGGACCATAAACTTAGCCCTCCAGGTTGAACTCCTCACTCAATATATAGCTCAATTTTTGATTGCTAAGTGCCAGCCTAGGTTGTTGCTTTTGGATGTAACTGTTCAAATGAAAGAAGGGGTTTCATAAAACCATACATTTCTTTGTTCGTTAATGAAAACATGAAGAGGTCATTGTGCCCAGTTAAAATCAAATGTTACATATATATGACCCAGACCTTAGAGGAGATAGGATTGGGGAATCCACTGTTTCCTTTAAGGCTGGGGAGATCTAAGGACACCTGAGGATTTGAACTCAGATGTCTAGCCCAGGATAAGAGGGATACAGTTACATAACAATGATAGTACAGAACAAGACACATGCACTGCTTAATGCAGCATGCAAGAATGTAAATATAAGATAAGAAGCTGTATAAGAATCATACAATTAAGAATGTAAATATAAGATAATAAGCTCTATAAGAGTCATACAATAAAGATTGTAAAGATGCAAAGCAGACTTTTGCTATGGCCCTTTTCTTTGTTCCATGCAGCCTACAATTGTTTCACATGGATTGCATATGTGAATTCTTTATCCTTGTGACCTCACCCTTGAAAATCTTGCATGGGCTCCTGGAGTGCACTGGCAAAGAGAATGATATTTCTCTTTTTTGGAGAAAATGCTTAGTTGATTACTAAGAAAAGTAATCAACAGAAAGACAAGTATGGTAGTGTCCTACACACAATGTATAAATATGTGTGAATGCAAAACTGCTCCCCAAGTATTTTAATCTCATTTTCATTTGCATGATTAGTGTCTTTATTTCTGAGTCACAGAGATATATGCGTCAATATTTCTAAATCACACCATAATGACATCTTACAGGCTCTATCACTGAGATAACGACCAGTATATTAAACACCAGCAGTGTTCTCATCAAATTCCATGAAACCTGATATATTTATGTGGACATGGTAAGAAATCTGTCCAGTCACTGGGCATTTAGCTCAGCGCCATAAGCTCCTGCCTTGCCAGCAGGCAGTGGTGAGTTCAATCACTGGTACGGATGAAAATGAAAAGACAAAAAAAAAAAAAAAAAGAAAAGAAAAAAGAAAAAAGAAATCTGTCCAAACTGTTCTCTTTTAGCAGACTTAACACCTTATTTCATAATTGTAATAGCACCAATCAGCATCATCTTCAACTTTCATATCAGTACAATCTCCAAGTTGAATATTTTCCACCTGCCCTTAGTTATTTTTAGATCTGGAACAGTCCTTCAAATATGAGCTATTAGATATACTTCGTCTCTATAGATTTTGATATTTCAACATTCCAAAGGTAATTTTTTGTGCAAAGCAAATACAAATAGAAACCATGTACAACATGAAATGTTTCCTCTGTATAGCTCTTTTAACAATAATGAACCACTGCATTTAAAGTTGGAAGGAAGTTTCCACTGCATTTAAAGTTGGAAGGAAGTTTCCACTACCCAGAAAAATAAATAAATGTCAGTCTTGAAGGTGAATTTGAACAGTTTTCCATGTAACTCTGTTTGTGCAGGAATTGGTGGAAAGCCAGGCTTCTGGCATGACTGATGGAAGGTGGGAAATTGCTTTTGCCTCTAACACAGACCTAGGGTTGTATTTCATTTGAATGGGCCCAAAATAGTTCAGGTTCTTGTGTACAATTTCCAGGCATATGCACATGCTTAGTAATAAGTTGTTGTTTATTGAGAACACACAATGACAGCACGAAGAATAGGCTGAATTTTAAGTGCAAGGGAGAAGGAAGAGGAATGGAACCTTCATTGTATCCAGCATACAGGACATAAGGATTCAGATCCAGGTGTCTCCCATAAGGGTCAGATCCCTCTCATTCACATGCCTGCTGTGGTTGCCAGATACATTTTATCACAGGTGTCTCCCACGGTGGTCAGACACCTCTAACTCCAGGGTGATCCTATCCCATGCCTTATTGTTGTCAATAAAGTGCCACCTTACAGTGACTATAACTGTAAACTAAATATGAACTAATGATAAACATAATCACACAAGTAGTGTTTTTAGTTGGATAAAGGAAAGAGAATGGATCACTTAATCTCTCTGTTTCTAAATATACTGCTAATGCTTCCAGCACATGGACCTCCTTCATAGTTCATTTGTTTATATGATAGTCTTATTCACATAGATGTTGAAAAATGTAACAGAATGTCTTCATTAGGAGTTTCAGTATTTGCAGCATGCAACTTTTGGTGACACAGATAAGTTGGGGCTTTAGGGGAACTTCCAGGGGATTTGATCAGATCATTAGAGGCTTCCCAAGTGCAGTTGGTAACTTCCTTGCTTTAAAGGACTATAAATTATGAGAAATGCCTGCTCATCTTCTGTCATATTGTTACTTATACATGAGCAAACAGCAGGTGTTGTTTTCAAAATAATCTCCTCTTAATGTTTTACAGGCATTAATCCTTTTAAGATTGGGACCACTACACAGAGAGAAGTATTTTTCCCTGGGGATGGGTCTGCCCCTCAGCCATAAACATTCCAGAACTATGACACCAAGCTGATGACCTGGTGTATGACCAAATATGCACCAGCCCATATGCTAATGCTCAAAAGCTTGCCTCCCATTATTGTAAGGGAGTCCATTTAGCCCCCATATCTGAATGTGACCCTTCAACCACGTAACCTTCTGTCCTTGCCTGGTTTCTGTCTAGAATTTAAAGAACATACTATTGTTTCTTTTGTAAATTTATACTTTCAATATAAACTCCATCTCAAAAATTCACCTACACTAAATCACTGTGAGACAGATTTGTACTCTGAGAAGCTGTAGCATTAGATCCTGGTTCTGCACAATTTTATCCTTTAATCCACTCTGCTACATATCTTATTGCACTTTGAATATTATTTTATATTTGATTTAGTGAAGAAATGTGTAATTTCAAAATTATAGATTCATTTCTTACAAAATATTATTTATGTTTTCAAAAAGGAAAAATAATAAATTTGGGTGTTTTCTCAAGTAGGAAGATGAGTTAATCAGAAGAAACTGGGATGAACCTCCACAAGCAGTAAGTCAGGTATGGAGAGCTGAGAAATATGTGTTGTACTACTTTTCACACAGAATGTAATAAAGAATTTCCAATTTTGCACTTTTTGTTTTGTTTAAAGGGGAGGAGAGAATGGAAGTGATATAAAACTAAAGGGGGGGCAGGGATTTAGCTCAGCAGAATAAGCACCTGCCTTGCAAGCACGTATTCTTGAGTTTTATCCTTGGTACAAAAAAAAAAAACCTAAAGGGGGAAAATAACATAACACTTTTTCCCCACAATACGTAAAACTATAGTTCCTTTCAAGATATATGAACTCTGAGTGAAGTATTTTTTCATTTTAAAAACTTTCAAGCTGCTTGAGTGGCTGTACAGAGATTTTCATGAGTGAGGTTGCAAAGATCAGAGAAACATGTAGGTAAAAGCTTGGCAACAGCCAGTAATTTAGTTCAGCTGCACAAAAGCTTGCCTGGCAAGCCCTTGGTACTGCAAAACCCTGTCCTACAATAACAAAAGCATAAACAAAAATCATTAGAGATAGTTAAAACCTCCTGCATTTTTACTGTATAATTCCTACACAGGTGTTTTTTTCATATTTTCATTCTTACACAGTGCCATAACCAAGCAATGAGTGTTCACTTGTGCTAAGTCAGAATTAAATAACTATATCCCACTGTGCACTTGGTCTGGACAAGTGAATTCATATCCTTGGTGCTCTTAGATGCCTCTTATCTTTGAAAGTGTCTGAGTGGCTCCAAACGAACACCAAGAGTGATTTTTGGAAGTGAAGCCTTTTCAATGCAATCTCCTCCTGCCTCTTTTTTCCTCTACTCCTAACTTTCAGGAGAGGATTTTATGGTGTCTTGTGTTCTTACAAACAGTAAGTGCAAGCAGTGAGCGAGATTTTTTTGAGACCTGTAAAGCGATGAAGCATCTTTGCAAATATGCATGTTTTACCACCGTTGTAAGGATGGAGATTTGATTCCCTCAACATGAAATCCCCTGGAATACACACATTGATTCTGCGTTTTCCACCTTTGTTTTTCATTTTATTAAATCTGAACATTTTTCCCTATTTCTTGCTCCAGGAACTTCATGATTACTGTGCTGCATCTAAGACAGAGTATTTTACACTACCCCTGCTGGGCTGTAGAGACTAGTGCCTAAAAGGCAGGCCAGCTCTAGGCCAGTGAGCAAAGGGATTCATCACTGTGTTTTCCTAATGTCAAAATGACCAAGTTCTGGGTCTTCTTTACTCCCATCCCAAAAATTGCTTAGTGCCATTATAAACCTACGGTGCTCTAACCCTGGGTGGCATAGGAATCATAAGCCCACCTCCAAAACTACTCAGGCTTTTGAATATCTGATGTAGAAAAAGGGCAAGGAGTCAAACAATTGTGCAAACTAAGATGAAATTTTATTTAGGAAAAAAGAGAAAAAGATAAAAGCCACTTTGAGCAGTGAGGGCCCAGTGGTAGCTGATTCTGAGTGTATCTCTGATCCCTTCCCTGAGTGCAGCTTCATTCCATATGTTTGTATATCTCCCTGCTAGGTGTTTTGGTGTTAATTTGAATTCAGCATTGAAACATTCAGTGGGAGAGAACTATAGACCGATCTCCCTAATGAACACAGATGCAAAAATCCTCAATAAAATATTGGCAAATAGGATCCAGCAAATCATCAAGAAGATTATACACCATGACCAGGTGGGATTCATCCCAGGAATGCAAGGATGGTTCAACATACGCAAATCAATAAATGTAATCCACCATATCAATAAAGCCAAAAATAAGAATCACATGATCATCTCTATAGATGCAGAAAAAGCCTTCGATAAGGTCCAACACTTATTCATGATAAGAACTTTACAGAAAATTGGAATAAATGGTCTTTACCTCAATATAATAAAGGCCATTTATGACAAACCAACAGCCAGCATCATCCTAAATGGCCAAAAATTGAAAGGCTTTACTTTAAAATCGGGTACAAGACAAGGATGTCCTTTATCACCACTCCTATTTAATATAGTACTGGAAGTACTAGCCAGAGCAATTAGGCAAGAAAGAGAAATAAAAGGGGTAAAGATAGGAAAAGAAGAAGTTAAATTATCATTGTTTGCAGATGACATGATACTCTACATAGAAGACCCCCTAAACTCCATTGAAATACTCTTAGATACAATAAATAAATTCAGTAATGTGGCTGGATACAAAATCAATACTCAGAAATCAATAACATTCCTATACACGAACAACAAAATTACAGAGAGGGAAATAAGAGAAACTGGACTATTCACATTAGCAAGCAAAAAAATGAAATATTTAGGAATTACTCTTACGAAAGAAGTGAAAGACTTATACAGTGAAAATTATAATACACTGAAAAAGGAAATTGAAGATGATCTCAGAAAATGGAAAGACATCCCTTGCTCATGGATAGGAAGAACAAACATTGTGAAAATGGCCATTCTCCCAAAACTGTTATACAGATTCAATGCAATCCCAATAGAAATACCATCAACATACCTTATAGATCTAGAGAAATCACTCCTAAATTTCATCTGGAACCAGAAGAGACCTAGAATCACAAAGGCAATTCTAAGCAGCAAAGACAAAGCAGGAGGCATCACAATCCCTGACTTGAAGTTATACTACAAAGCAACAGTAGTAAAATCAACATGGTATTGGAATCAAAACAGAGCTGAAGATCAGTGGAATAGATTAGAAGATACAACCACAACTACGAACACACTCAACCACCTTATTTTTGATAAAGGAGCCAAGCAGGTTCACTGGAAGAACGACAGTCTCTTTAATAAATGGTGCTGGAAAAACTGGCTCTCCATTTGCCGAAAACTAAAGCTAGACCCATGTCTATCACCATGTACTAAATTAAAATCTAAATGGGTCAAAGATCTGAATATTAAAACAGAAACACTAAATCTATTGGAAGACAAAATAGGTAGAAACCTTGGAGACATAGGAGTAGGTAAAGAATTCATGAACAGGACTCAAACCGCACGGGAAATACTTCCCAGAATCAATAACTGGGACCACTTCTCATTAAAAAGTTTCTGCATGTCAAAAGAAATCTCCAGCATAGTGAAAAGAAAACCCACAAACTGGGAAAAGATTTTAGTGAACTCTCTCTCAGACAAGGGCCTCTTGTCTAAAACATACAAAGAATTAAAGAAACTCAGACCTCCGAAATTCAAAGATCCAATCCAAAAATGGGCATCTGAGATGAATATGCAATTCTCAGATGAAGAAATGCAAATGGCAAATAAATACATGAAAAAATGCTCATCACCATTGGTCATTAGAGAAATGCAAATTAAAACCACACTGAGATACCATCTCACTCCTGAAAGAATGGCCAGGATCAAGAAAACCGACAACAAATGCTGGAGAGGCTGTGGGGAAAAAGGAACTCTCCTGCACTGCTGGTGGGAGTGTAGACTGGTACAGCCTTTGTGGAGATCTGTCTGGAGATTTCTCAAAAAGTTGGGACTGGAAATCCCATTTATTCCAGCTATTCCACTTCTAGGCATATTCCCAGAAGAACTGAAAGCATCATACCACAGTGATATATGTGCACCTATGTTTATAGCAGCACAATTTGTAATCGCCAGATCTTGGAAACAACCCAAGTGCCCATCAACTGAGGAATGGATAAAAAAGTTGTGGTATTTCTATACAATGGAGTATTATTCAGCTATAAAGAAGGATCACATTGAGATATTTATCAATAAATGGGCGCAGCTTGAGACCATACTCATAAGTGAAATAAATCAATCTCGCATGTGTGAATACCGAATAGTTTCCCTAATGTAAGTAATGATTCAAATATATAAAAATATGTGGTAATCATGATTCCCCATTAGGTGGCCTTGAAGCCTTATAAAGTTTTCACTCATTAATTAGAAAGGCTTTATTCTGGGCTTCTTGATATGAAAATATTTGAAGCTAGAGTATATGAAGTTTTACCCAAATATTTCAAGGAAAAAGACACTATGGTAACTACTATTAAGTCAGGTTATAAGGTGGTGAAGTACTAGGTTGTTGAAACAGTCATGCTGTGACCTCTATTGTTATATTGTTACGTCCTGTTTTATCTCAATCTCCCCCTTATTGTTTCAAAAAAAATTATTTAGTCATTTCTTATGTTTGTCTTAATTAAAGAAAAAATTCAAAAAAATTAGGATATATGAATAGTAACTCTTTTCGATTTCCTATTAACTTGTTTTGAAGTCCTGTAATACTCCCACGATCTTGTTTTGACTGATTAGACTCTGTTCCATTCTATATGATAGTATCAAGTTTGAAGACATAGGCAACTACTTTGAAGACAATAAGATTCACTAAGATACCCATTCTGGTTTGACTATTGTCTTCTTTGGAAGTCCTGTAATGTTTACAACGCCTAAGTTTTATTGGTCTTGTTCTCTACTGTTTTGTCCAACTTTATAATATCTAATGAGATAGACAATTCTTTTTAAGGAAACAAGGGACAACGTTGATAACCATTGTTGATAAACTTGTACTCTGTTCTACACCATGTGCTATGTCTATCCTTGGTATTGACTGACAGCTTTGTTTTGCCATATTTGACTGTATTCTCCCCCCCCCAAAGAAAGTAATAAGCACTAAGGAGTAATAAAATCCAAGATGTGTAAATTTTGTTGTAAAAAAGAGAGGGAAAAAAAAAAGAAAAAGAGCTCTAACGGATATAACAGCAAGTGTGTTTGGGGGTGTTAAATAGCTGACTTTATCAATGTTTTTGGAACATTGAACACAGCTGTTTGCAGTCTCCCTGTTTGAATGTCCACCTTGTGTTCTTTGATACTGTGATTTGAGGAACTATTTTCAAGAAAATAGTGTGTAATCTACTAGCAGGTAATTTCTTACTGTTATGGTTTTTTGTTTTGTTTTGTTTTGTTTTGTTTTGTAGTTCTGTATTGCGTGTACCCTTACGCCGCTTTGGTTTGTTTTGTGTTTTTCTCTTTTTCCTCTTAAATAAAAAAAAAAAAAAAAGAAACATTCAGTGGGTACGGTATTATAAAAGACATATTTCTGATGGTCTATAAATTATACTCTCAGGACATTGCCAAATTAAACTTCTCTTAAAATGTAAAAGCCTTACCCCCTTTTTATGAGCATAAGAGGGGGTTCCATCTGTCCCTAGAGAGGGATACTTCAGTGTTTCTTCATAGCAGGTGAAAGTTCAGCAGATTGCCTGGCGTAATCAGGGTTAAGAGCTAGCAAATGAAGCCACAGGTTTGGGAAGATACATGGAGCCTTGGGCGAGATGGCATCTTAATACTGCCTGAGACACTTGCATTGGGGTGTATGCAATTACACTGCATGGAAGTCCTAGAGCGATCCACTTCAGCAACCAAGCGAGGGTGTGACTGAACCATTGCCTTCCACTTGGAGGTCTCCCGGATGTCTGAAATATGATAGTTAATGAAATGCATTGCAAAGGTTTTCAACAGATATGCACTATAGAGGTCTGCAAAAATGAGGATTTCCACCGCATTCTCTTTGGGAAAGTTTTTGCAGAGGTCGATCTCACACAGGAGCTTCAGGAGATGTAGGCCATACTTGTCTGCAGCTGCCAGCAGATCAGGTGCCATTGCACTGAGGTTTGGTGCCTTTCCAGTATAGATGAAGAACATCAGTTCCTTAAAAACCTCAGGCTCCATATCCTTGATTTCTATTCGATTAGTTTTGCTCTCTTGCATTTCATGTTGAAACATGGCACAGAAAACTTGAGAACGAGCTGCTAAGATGGCTTTGTGAGCCTGGAATTCCTGGCCAGCCACACACACACAACAATCTGTGAACCAGGAACTCTTCCACAGACTTCCTAGGTCCTCTGCCAAACAGCACTCTGGAACCTTCAGAGTATTCATGGTATTTTGGCAGGATATATTGCTGGAATATTGTGCCACTTTAACCTCACAAAAGAAAGTAAGCCTGTCATCAGGGAGAAGGTCAGTGGTTGCATCGAAAATAAAATGCCTAAGAATGAAATGTTTGAATCCCCAGTACCTGCCTTGCACAAATCGATATGGTTGGTGACTAGCCTTCTCTTTGGTTTTCTCTCCGTTGGCATTCAGAATGTAAAATTTAAATTTTGCCAGCACTTCTCTCGTTGGACTTTGGATCAATTTGAGATATAGGGAAAGGTAATCTTTGCTTTCTTCATCGATCCCTTTTGGGTACAGTCGTAAGCCCCATTTCAGTTTATCATTTTGCTGTGATGAAAAAGTTGAACTTTCAATGCATTTACCTATTTGCTTTGTGCAAAAGCTAAAGTTACTGATGGTCCACTGATAGGAGAATTTCACTACTTTGATGTCTGTGGTGTGTCTGCTGTCCACTACTGGCCCACTCGACATTTCTGCTGGGGCTGGAGTCTGAACAACCGTTGAAATCAGTTGTGTGAAAGTGAAAGGAAGTTTCACAAGTCACAAGGCAAAGATTTCTTTCTTCCCCAGATGGTAGAGTTTTCACACCTGTCAACAACTCCAAGAGGAGTAGGGCAGTTTTTCAGTCACAAAGTGGAGAGCCTGTTGTATAGATTAAAAAAGCAATTATTTATAAATTTATTTGCCAATATTTGCTAGGATATTGTCGTAGCTTGGTATGACTGATGCAATCTTGTTCCCTTTATTTGATTAGTGTGCTCTATTTGCTCCAGACTTGGAATAATTACTTTGAGTACAATCATATGAGGAAAGCAAATGTACTACACCCATAAGAGAAAAATTAACTGCTCAACAAGAAGTAGGATAAAGATGTCAACCAAAAATTAATTTAGGATTCTAACTAAGCTCTTTCCAATAGGATGTTCTTTTTGTTTTAACAGCTTTGTAACCTTCCTGTTCAGCAGCACTACATGGGATTCTGAAACAGAATCTATATGTGTGTTGTTGCTGAGCTCACCTAATAAAATTCCAAATGCGTGAATTAGGCTGCTTGGATTCCTGAATTATGCACAAAGCCACATAATTTGGGCATCACTCAGGTTTCCAATTTAAGAATTTATATGATCCAAGTGTCTCTTGTTGCAATTACTCCTCAGGGTGCCTGCAGAGGGATGTTCCCCAACACTGAGGAATCTGTGTCAAAGAGAAACCAAAATCCTGGATGCTAAATTAGGAACAAGCCATTCAAATGCCTGCCAGTAATTGTTAAAGATTGTTGGGATGTCCCATGGGAATCTTTGGAGTTGCTGGATGCAACATTGGAATCTCCAGGATTCATTCGCAGATCAAGACATTGGTCTGTAAATTTTCAGCCATAGGGTCAAATTAGTTACTGGTGCCAATTTACAGAGTGTCTTAGTCTCTCTCTTTGTTTCATTAATATTGTTTGTCACTGATTTAGTGTTTGTTATATGAGTCAGTGGGTCAGTCTGCTTCTGCTTTCTGTATCCTGCAATATATACTTAACCCGTTTTCTGGAATTTGGCCAGAAAATCTCTTCTTATGGTAAACTCTTTGTGAATTTGAATGGCCTGCTTTCCATTCTCTTGGCCCCCAGAAGGCACTTTTAACCTCTCTTTGTGTCAGCAGTTGCATCAGGTTATCTTCAGGACACCTGAACATCTCAACTTGTTTATATATAAACCTGGATTGACTTGGTTCTGGACATCCCAAGTGGGTCCCCTCCTACCATCACAAACACCATGCTAAGGTTGCAGTCACAATACATGCCTTTTCCAAATTTTCCAAAGTTATTCCCCCTTCTCCCAACTCCTCACCCCAATCTCTTTCTGCTCTGCACACTCTCCTTACCACTCTGCCTTTGCAGAATTCAACTCCCCTTACCTACTGAGTCCATCACAGATCCATAGTGGCACCCCTTTTCTAGGGTTTCCACCCTAGGACCCTCTTCTCCAGACTCCACTTCTGAACACCTGGCTCCTCTATTTCTGCTATGTGAGGCTGTCTCTGGGGAGGGTTCTGCAGACCTTTTCTGTGTCTCCTTCTCCACCAGTGATCTTCAGAGCTGGAAACACTAAAAATTTCTTATTCTCTCAAAACCAGCAAGGACTCATCTCCCTCATTGCGCCTTTTGATGCATCAGCCCGCTTGACACAATTGCCAACATCTATTCCAGATTATTTTCACTTCTGCGGAATGAAAATGCATCTGCAACCTGGAATGCAACCTGGTCCCAGGACGAGATGGCCACTCTAATTTCCACTCAGCTTGATTGGACCTCATGTTTCTCCTCACTCACCCCTTTTGGCAACCTAACAATGAACAAAGTAAGGGAGCTCTTGCATGGCATTGCCAGACTTTCCTGGTCCTTTAAAAGGAGCTGCTCAGAAGCCAATTAATTTGTCAAGGTTTCCAGAGGTAAGATAGGGATCCTAGGAGGCTTCATCTGTGTTCTTGGAGAGCATCCTAGGGACGTATTGTATTTATACACCTATTGATCCAGAGGCACATAGATATAAATACACCCTAAATATCACATTTGTCACCCACTTGGCCCCAGATATTAGAAAAAATCTTCAAAGTCCAGAATGATTTAGAATGTTAGTCACTCTCAGAGATAGTGGAGATAAGACCAAATGCCTTTAACAATTGAGAAGATTCATGGAACTTAAAGAAAACAATGGCAGCACAAGTCCTTCCTGCCCTAGGAGAAAAGGAAAATCACAAGACTCAATGTGAGCAGGGGAAGCATCCTAAGTCTAAAAGGGCTCCACTAGCCAAAAACCAGTGTGCCTTTCATAAGAAAGAGGGCCACTGGGTAAAGCACTGTCCAGAGCTGCAGAAAAAGACCACCACCACTACAAAAGTCTCTATTCAAGACTGAGACAATCAGTGTTTGTTTGGACCCCAAGAACCCTTCTTAAGTTTCACTGCGGGGGACAAATGATCATCTTCTTGTTTGACACTGAACAAGTTATTCAGTCCTGCAACAGCCTGTGTGTTCCCTGTCCTAGACCAGTACAAGCATTTAAGGAGCAACTGGAAAAATAAAGGCTTACCCATAGACTCGTACCAGTATTATGGACTTGATCAGAGGGTTTCTAACCCATGTTTTTCTTGTTATGCCAGAATGTCCTTACTCCCTGATCAGACAAGACTTGCCCTGCAAGTTGAAGACTCAAATCACTTATGAGGGACATTTCATTGACTCTTGAGTTTAATGGAAAAAGCATAAATCAAAAAGAAGTGAGCTCAGAGATGACTATCTCTCCTCTTCCTGCTATACTGTTTATTTTCCCCCTGGTAGAAGGATGATTTTTGTCCTGATGGACTCTCTTCTGGTAAACACTCCTCCAAATTTGTTGCTACAAAACTTGGAAAAGGAGCTCCCAAGGGTCTGGGCAGAATGCAACCCACTGGTTCTCATAATCAACCAAACTCTGACTGTAGTCACCCTTAATCCTGGGAACACCTCAATAGTTCTCCCCCAATATTCACTCAGCCTGCAGGCCAAGGAAGAATTTTCCATTCAAAACCAAAAGCTGAAGGAGACCAATATCCTGATAAGTTGTAAGTCATTCTGGGACATGCCTTTGCTACCCATCCAGAAGCCTCAGACTTCCAATGATAGGCCTGTCCAAAACCTCCAAGAGGTAAATAAAATTCATGACTCTGCACCCCACTGTCCCTAATCCATATACTTTGCTCTGTTTGCTGCCTCCTATGCATACTTATTACTCTGCATTGCACAGGAAGGATGCCTTCTTCTCCCTACCAATGATCCTGGTGAGGCAAAACCTCTTTGCCTTTGAATGCACAGACATTAAGATTGGAGAATCAGGACAATGGACCTGGTCATGTTTACCCCAGGGGTGCAAATTTGCACCAACTCTATTCAGTGAAGCCCTGAGCAGGGACCTCCAATGTTTTAAGGAAGAACACACATCCATCACAGTTCTTCCATAAGTTGATGATTTACTACTGGCCCCTGCATGCTTGTCCTTTTGTCTGGATCCACAGAGCCAGTCTTGAAAGACTGAGATGAACTGCATTATTGAGTCCTTACTGAAAAGGCACAGCTCTTCCTGTCCAGAATCATTTATCCGGGGTATGTATTAGAAGGAGAAAAATGAACTGTCAGACAAATGGACTGAAGCTGTCTTCAAATTCCCTTCCGCAAAGACCAAGCATCAAATTAAAGAATTTCTAGGTGCCTTGGTTTACTGATGGATGTGTATCTGGGGTTTTGCTAGACTGGATCACACTCTACACCGCTACTGGAGGGGATCCACCTGGACTTTAACCTGGACTAAGCTAGAGGAAAAAGCTTTCAATAAATTAAAATGGGATCTCCTGAATGCCCAAGCCCTTGCTCTCTCTGACTTAGCCAAATCTTCCCTTGTGGATGTCACTGACAGTCTTGGGATCACAAAAGGGGTCTTAACCCAGTACCTAGGTCACTGGAAGATGGCTTTCCAAAACTCAGTCCAATATCAAGCCCTTTTACTGGATCCTGACTGCATCGAGTTCCTGTCTACTTCTGCCCTCAATTTAGTGACTCTCCTGCCTGACAATGATCACTCCATGCTGACACGTAATAGTGTGGACATTATTGACTCAGTCTCAAGCCTGCGAGCTGACCTGACAGATGTCTGCTTGCCCAGCCTGAAGTCACCCTTTCCACAGATGGTAGCAATTACCTCCACCAAGGAAGTCAAGTGGCAAGACCTGTGCTGCTGACCACTGAAACTGAGGTAATGTGGTCCCAAACTGGAGGGTTGGAAACTTCAGCTCAGCAGGCAGAACCAATAGACTTACTCAAGCCTGAAAACATTGATAAAATAAATCTACAAATTATTATACAGGTTATTGGTATGCTTTTGCTACCATACATGTTCATGGGGACATTTATCGGGAAATAGGACTGTTAACCTCAGCACAAAAAAAGATCAAGAATGTTACTGAGATCTAAGACCTCATGGCTGCCATGTGGATGCCACAAAAGTTTGCCATTGCGCACTGTTTAGGACATCAAGAGAAGACACCACAATAGCTGAAGGAAATACCTCACCAATAAGATAAGCAAAGACATAGCACTAAAACCAGTGAGACCTATAATGCTCCTCTCAGCTCTCCTGCCACCTGTGCTACCCAAGCCATCTTATTCAGATTCAGACTTGAGACTAGCCAAGATCTTAGAAGCCCAACTCTGTCCGGAAGGCTGGCAGACCTCACCGGGTGGGTAAATTCTCATCCCAGAGCTGTTAGGCCCTTAATTCATCAGGCTTCTCACTTAGGATGAACCTAATTATCCAAGTTATTCTATACTTCATCCCCAAATTATATTGCCTGGCTAAAGAGGTTAGCCAAAAGGCCCGCAATGCTGGCTTCCACAGATACTCAAATGAAACAAAGAGTACTTATCCCTAGAGACCAGTGGGAAAAAGACTTTACTGAAATGGGCCCAGGAAGAGGGAGGAACAAATATTTCTTAGTTCTCATAGACACATTCACCAGGTGAACTGAGGAATTCACAACTAGAAAAGAATCAGCTGTCATCATAGCTAAGAAACTCCTTTATGAGATAGTGCCACAATTTGATTTGCTCACCTCACTGGGATCCAACAATGACCCAGCTTTCATAGCTCAGATTACTCAGAATTTATCTGCAGCTTTAGAAATTACAGTGTGCCTGCTGGCCTCAAAGGTCAAGGGAAGTAGAGAGAATGAACATAACCATAAAGGCAACTATTTCCACACTGGCTCTTGAGACTGATGAAAACTGGGTAAGATTCCTTCCTTTTGCCTTTCTGTGTGCACAATACACCCCCTACCTCCAGGGCACTACTCCTTTTGAATTCATGCACAGGTGACCATCCATTTGATTCCCTGTGTTCAAGATGATAAGCTGTCACTGTAGCTAATGGGGGAACTTAAGTTCTTACTGGTGCCCCAGCTCTTTCTCTACTCAACCACTGTTTGGTCCATGGCTGCTAGACTTTTCTTGAAACACCGGAGGACCCACTGGCACCTCAACCTGGCAACCAAATCTACATGAAAAGGGGAGAGCACACATCCCTTCATGCTCACTGGGAAGGACTCTATACATTCACCTTTAATCCTCCCACAGCTGTCAGTGTCACTTGAAAGCGCCATTTAATTCATCACTCCTACCTCAAGCCTGAAGGACAAGAGACTCCTGTTCAGTGAGTATTATAAATTCTAAAGTATTATAAATTCTAAAGATCCTTTAAAAGTCAAGTTCCAATGGTGTGGACCCTAAGGCTACTTATATGTATAATATTCCTTATTCCACCCTTTTCCATGAAAGAACATCACCCTGTAGCTTATGCATGGATTATGACTAGAACTTCAGATGGAGTAATCCTAAACTCAACAGGAAGCCTTGGTGATCTCATCCTTAATATCATTGTCTGTTTAATTATGGGGTGAGCAGCCAAAAACAGCACTAAATTCACTGCTCTTTTCTTAACACATGAATTCCCCCAGTTTGGGCCATTAAAAGATGGATATCAGCTTGATTTTTCCTGTTGGACCCAAATATTCCCTTCTATTTGTGTCTAGAGAACTCTAAATGGACAGATGCTAAACTAGCTCTAAGTCAATCCTGTGCCATTATTACTATTGTCACCAAACTGTTTGAGCTTGTGGAACCTTATTCCCCTGAATAAACCTTGAACCTAATCTGTCACTCATAAAGGCTACATTTTATTTTGTTCTAAGCAATTGGAGATTCCTCTTGAAAGGTGAAAACTTAGGATACTCACCACTATTGTCAGTAGGTGGGACCCTGGTTTGCTCTTTACCATCCAGAGAAAACCAGGAAGTACTCTGATCCATCCAAAATTTACTGGCTCCCTCAGTGTGCTTGCCCTTGCCACCCAAGGGTTTTTCCACTCAAGGGGTAACTCCACCGTGATATCACCCCCTATCTCCCCATCTGTCCCCAAATGATCTGTGCACGCCACATTACAGCTGCATCCTCAGAGCCTTGTCATCTGATTTCTGGAGCTGATATTTAAATTACTTAATAAATCACCCGGCGGCATTGTTCAAGACTGCTGGCTATGCCTAAATCCTGAACTCCCCTATCATATGGGACTTGTCATGAAAGCTAACATTGGGACCAACAATAGAATCAGCTTAAATCCAGGATTCTGTATTGTCTAGTCTCATGCTGCCCAGGTGAAATTTTACAAACTGCCTATCTCAGTGCTCAAGAGAGAAACATATTTAAAGCAAAGCAAACAAATTTCAAGAATTTACAAGATTTACTTACAGTATTTGTCCACAGAGTCTCTTGTGGTAAAGTCAAAAGTATTGTCTTCCAGCTCAGGACACTGACTTCCAGAATCCAGTTAAAATATCCAAGTCTTGTTGAGTCCAATGTGAGTTCCTTTCAAGGCAAAGGTTCTGTGCTGGAAACCAGGATATGAAGTCCAAGATTCAGGTAAGGATGAGTGCTGGAGGAGACAAAACTGATCCTTTCTTCTTGGATTTCCATTTATAGCTCTCAAGTGAAGACACACCCTAGGGTGCGTGTTTCCACCTATTCTAATCCCATTTACCTGGGCATGACTTGCTCAAATGCAAACATTCATGCTCACACTGCATGTAGTTTCTATGGAGTTCGAGAAAACAGTCTTCTGTGCTATGCCTGAATGTCTTTTTTGTCATTTTTCACATTTTTTATACAGTGTCTTGCTATCTAGTCCAAGCTAGTCTTTAAATTTCAGTGACCCTCCTGCCTTAGGCCTTTGTGTGCTGAGATTATAGACATGGTCACTATGCCTGGCTCCTGTACTTCTGAGTCTCTAAGGAGACAAGGCAGGTGTCTGAAATTTGAAAAGACAGGAAGCAATATCCACAGAAGTATGAAGCATGCAGCAATGAAATTTCAGAAAAGATTCTAGCAACATGGACAGTTTAAAAAGTCATATTGTCACAACCAGCTGTGATAGTTAGAAATATTATGACATCAACCAGGTTTAGGCCCTCCAAGAAGCTAACATAGGGGACCAGTTGATTGGTGACCTTGGAGGAGGCACAGGCCTGTAGGTAGGGCCAGATCTCAAGACAGAAGGCAAAAGAAATGCAACAACACCCTTAAGCATAATCCTTATTCATTAAATTGGGATTTCTTTGAAAAGCCAAGCCATCATCCCATCACTGATCCATAAAAATGCTCATTTGCTATGTGACTCACTTCCCCAGTTGTCCCTGAATTTGTCAATTTTACCTGAACAGTTAAACTTATTGGTTGACCATAGCTCTGTTCTACCTCATTTCCATCTACACTGAGTTTCCAGTTTAACCCAATTTTAGACCCACCTCACCTCATGATTTTAATCTATAAATACAGTATGTTTGGTAAGTCATATGAGATCCTTTCAGTCTCACTCACAAATAGAAGCTTCCTTTCCCTTAATAAATATTTATGATATTTAATAAATTGAATAAAATTTAGGAACAACCTCTATTGTTCCTAAAATTCATTCTTTGTTTCTACAGAAAATGAATGCATTCTGGATATATAGTAGGTCAGGCCCCTAATTCAATATCATCATCAGAACTCAGAAAAGCTCTAAAGTCAAATGGGAGATTAACAGGCACAACAGGAGAAAGCTTTCCTCACTGCAATTCCCAAGGAAGTACAGATGGAGTGGAGCATTCTGATCCCTATGGCACTCAATTTTTTTGGCAACAATGTGCTTTTAGCACAAAATTCCAACACCTAAGGTGCCACTGCTGTGAAATCAAAATCCTAACTGTGCAAGTGAGGAACAGAAAGGGATAAGCAATCAAAGTTCAAGCCAAAAGAAACAATATTATGAAAAAAAAAAAAAACAGTAGAGCAGATTCTAGAACTTTAAAGTGAGGTCAATTATCATTTATCAATTTCTGCACTAGTAAAGAGATACTCATCTCATAAAATTGGTGTGAGGGTAGTTAGGTGGTATTGTTCATTGTTAAACATATGTGAATTTCTGGGCTCCACTTATACCCACAAATATACACAAACACAAACTTTCTCTGACCTAAAATGTAGAAAAGAATTATGTCATATTTTGCAGTCTCATACAGAGTTATGATGTTTAAAACAAGAGTGTAGAGCTGAATAATGCCACAACAGAAAGAATACAAAAAAGCAGGGCTAGACCAGCAGGCTTTTACTACTTGGGGCCTGTTTGCATATGGAGCACAGAGATGAATATGTGAATGCAGATACGGAAGCAGTTTTGGTAGAATCCATGTGACATCTGTCCCTGAGGTTGGTTTTCTTTCTTTCTTTCTACCTTTGTTTATAGCTTTTGCCATATTTATTCCTTTCTTTGTTCTTTCCTTATTTCATTATGTTTTGTTTTGAGAAAGAATTTTACTAGGTAGCTCAGAGTGGTTTTAAAACTGCAATAATATTCTTGCCTCATCCTCCAGACTGCTGAGATTATAGGTGTGTTCCACCACACCTAGGGAGTCAAGATTGTTACAAGTACCAAAAGTGTGACTTGAAGAGTAAGCTGGTTCCTGGGGAGAGATAAAGGCTTTGGGAACACACCACATGGAACTTTCTTATTCTAGACCTCATGTTTAGAGATTTTCTGTAAGTGTTCAGTGTTTGTACTTGCCCCAAATTAGTGCTCTTGGTCTTTCCCATTGCTCTTGACACAGTAACAGTTTCCCCTACAATACTCCTTCCTACCTATGTCTTGTGGAACCTAAGATCTATACCTTCAAATCACTGCTGTGCAACAGGTATTTACTCACATGTGCCTGCTAAACGAAACTTCTTCCTCTAAAGTACCCTAGTTGCTCATCTCTGATTCACAGGAAAAAAATAAACAGTGTGTGCTGTCCAACTCATGATAGCAATACGATGGCATTTCTGGCCCCCTTGCCTCTCATCTTCTCTCAAGTGAAAGACAGATGATAGATGAGCAATCAACCTATGTGGACAGCTATATGTGTGAAATTCCTCCATGGACATGTGGGAAGTGATGATGTGAATGAAATAGGCTTCCAAAGTGGCTAACAAGGCACACAAGGGACACAGATCACAGTAAGTTCTCCTTTCAGATATGTCTTCACCCAATTCCCTCTTCATATTCTGATTTATTCTTCATTCTTTGAAGATCAGGCTCTAGAAATGGAGGTCTGCTGTACCTTAGTTTCTAAAACAAAATGTACCTTTTTAAAGTCCTATTATACATAGAGGAAAAAGAGCAAAGAGAATAACTGAGAAATTGAGTTTGACTCACAAACAGTTTCCTGAACAAGTAGGAGTGTATTTATGACCTGCCCAAACAACCTCAGGTCCTTTTTGTTGAAAAGGCTGCTACAGTCAGAAGTTTTCACTGAAAAAGAATGGAAATTGAAAATAAATTATACTAAAACTTTCGTAAAATGACAGGCTTGCATTTGAGTTTTAATAGTCCCCAAATCCTCATCTAATCATAGAAGCAGGCTTCTAGAGGCTTTAAACGAGTCATGGTCCAATCGTGGGATTATGGGTGTGACTGCTAAAACCAAGGGGTGTGACACACACACAGAACAAGTGACAGAAAGAATATTCACTCCATGCTCCAGCCATTTTGCTCTTGTTCTTTGTACTGCTTTCTGCTGCCAAGAAATGTTGCATCCTACTATGTGGTACTCTGCCTGGGAGTGAATTGTTTACAGCCTCAATCAGTCATAAACTGTGAGGTAAATAAACATTTACTTCCTTAACTTTAGGTATTTCGTCTTTTGTCTCTTCAACAAGAGAAAGCTAACCAAGAGAAAACTTCTTGGGCAACCAACTTGGGACCCCTTCTGTCTTTCAGCTGGAAGCTTTCTTTCTCTCAATAAATGTTTCTGTTGTTAACCTCCACTGTTTCTACAATTTTAAAAAAATCCTTCTTAGCAGAGGAGTAGGTTTGGTTCTGTGACTATAACTGATCATGTGGTTCAAACATCATTCTAATTGACTTTTGGGAAGAATCTGGAATGGTTCAGAAATATCATCTGAAGGAGTCCACGTAAAAGAGTTTAGACCCTTTGAAAGTGATTTTTATGACAGCACAAAATTACACATGGCTAATCGAAATCCTGCTAGACATGACCAGGCTCCAGAAGATTTTTCTGCAAAGTAGGACTGCATTGGTTGTTGAACTGCACATGACAAGTGTTATTGTTGTAGCATTCGCAACAAATTACCCCACAGGTCAGTGAGTCCCAGAAGCAAGTGAGGTTTATTTCAAACTGCACTTGCCAATCATTGCATCATTAAAACTACAGAGTAGTTTTAATGCTGGCTGCCCCATTTGTCTGCTTTTGGTAGTAAATTGAAGTATCAGTTTACAAGTTTGGGGGGTTCTGTGAACATCACCTTTGTAGCACTATCATTTCTTTGAAACATTTCAAGACCTGTTTATACCTCTTGTTACCTGATACACAGAATGTGGGCACCAATCAGTTTGATACTTTGAGATAAACCCAACTGTTTCCCTTTCTGTAGTTTTTGAGGCCAATTAAGTGAGAGGAGAAGATTTTTTAGGATATATTCAAAGTTCACATGTTGCTTGAGATCTAAGTGCTAACTAGGTATCTACACTAAAATTTATAGGTCATAAAACAAGTGATGTTTCAAGATTAGCATTTGGATTACTTGGTCTGTGGCTGAAATTAAGGGTGGTAGACTAATTTATGTGCAGAATAAATTTTAGTGTAGCCAAATGTTGAGACCCCTCCTAGCTACTGCTGATTCATGAATACTCAAATTTCAGAAACCTGCCCTACCTCATTATAAATTAGGCAATAGAAGAAAAAGACATAGTGGCCTTGTTTACAGCCCCAGAACACAACAGTCTCAGGCAGTAGGATGATGGAAAATGTAAGGCTTGCTTGAAAATAAAGCAAGACACTGTTTCAAACTTCAAACAAATAATTAAATGACAAATAAAAAAGGAATTCAAAAGTAGCAACAAGAAATCCTTTTCTGTAAGGAGACAAAAGACTGCTGGTGTAAGTATTAACCGAATCTATTAATTTGAGTACAGCAAGCCTAGCTCAATTGGATTTAAACAGTGCTCACAGTGGTTACCACTGAGCCTTTGCTAGAGAGGACAATCTGGAGCTTTCACACTTCTACAAGGAAACACCGAATTGTGTTTATTCTAGGGGTAGATGGCACTTTTCAATTTTAATAACAAGGAGATAGGAACTTAGAATTTAGAATAGTAACTTTTGAAAACTCCTTAGAATGTAACTTAGGGGCAATCAGAATCCTGGCTTTTATAATTATTGTGCATGCTGATTGTTGCAATGTTGATCCCAAAGCTAAATCAAAGCATTCAGCAGCAAAACAGACACACCTGTGAGGTGGATCAGCCCTAAGAAGTTAGGGTAAAGGCCTACACCCCCATTTGCTTCCTGTGAATAAAGTTTAATCTTACTTTATACAGTTGTGTGAGTTCTCTTCCTTTTTCTACATTGGAGAGTTAAAGTCTGGGGAAATTTGCGGGTGGCCAGATGACTCAAGGCGCACCCATGTCTGGACACCCCGGATTTATATTGGCACTAAGCAACTTAGGGAATGGGAGAAGAACAACACCCAGGACTTAAACATTTGGACCAAAGGAATTATGTGTGCAACATCTCTTTGCTTCCCGTGCCATGACTGAGGGATACTGTCATCCATTCTAGGCACTGGTCTGCACATCACAGCAGTGATAGTGTAAGGAACTGCCTGCCTCTGAAGAAACAGAACAAACATCAGGTTCCTGGAGCAAAAGGAGGGGAAAGTGCTCCATTTTAATAAAAAGAAAAAGAAAGAAAAATAATAGTAGAGTCAATTTGTGTATTATGCAAGAATTCACATTCAGGGGAGCAAATTTTATTTCATCCAACTATGTCAATACAAAGGTGGCAGTAAACATGTCTCCTCATTGTACAAGATTCAAGAAAGTCCTCACACTGTTAACACTCACTGCTTGCAATAACATAGTATACATTCTTTTTTTATCTGAAAAGTGAGGGATGAAAGATAAAAGAGGAATTATGAGTTTTATCTGGGAGATGTGTGTTTTGACAGTTTTACCTTTCACAGAAATCACTGTTGGTGTTGTTTTGCAACCAGTCTGAACATTTCAGTTTCATGGGCATTTAAGGAACCATAAGAGTAGAACCTCACTTGTCTTCAACAGGTACATAGTGAGATAAAATTGTGTAACCGTGAATTACACATTCACTTTAATGCACTATGAGAATGTAAATGTGAGATAGCAACTTATATAAATACTAAAGATGCAGGAGGCTCTCCCTGTGGCTCTTCTACTCTGCACTTTCCCATGCTTCCTGCTCTTGTTTGTTACATACACATGTGTGCTCTTCAACCTTGCAACCTCACTCACACAAATCTCTCTTTCTCTGGGGCTCCATCAACAACATAACATTGATGAATGCTAAAATACTATTTCACTCATTTGTCTTCACAAGATCTATGGTCTTTAAATATTGTCAGAAATGTATTTGAAGCAATTTGACGAATATATTTCTCCTACATTCTCACCTCCCCTTTTCTTTAAAACAAGAAAATGCAAAGGAAAGCCACTGAGAAGAAATACAAACATTTACTATTAAATGCATTTTAAAATATCAAGATTCTTCAGCTGCCCATATGAAAATAGCTTCCTGTGTAGGAGCTATCCTAGTATGTTCTCATTAACCCTCTTCTTACAAATCAGAACAACCAAATGCAAAGTGTTTTCTTTTTGGAAATATAAATTAGTGCTATTTTTTGAAATACATCTGCATATTAAAATTACAGGGTTACATCTCTAACTCAAATTAACTAACAAAGAAGATAACTGACACAGTGAAAATTACTCTTGTTGAAAGAAATGAAGCCGAGTGCATTAGAGCCTATAATTGTGCAGGACCAGTGCCACATTCCGAGATTCCTAGAGTGCAAGTATGTGTCACAATGACTTAGTGTCAAATGATTTTGGAGAGATGGAAATTAAACCTAAAGCACAAATATACAGAAATAGTTTTAATTGCAAAGGTAAATCAAGCCAGGCAAGGTCTACAGTTTAGTTGGCTGGAGGCAGGGTCATTGTGATCTGAGGTCTAGTTTGGCAGTTAGGCAAGAGAGGGTGGTCAGCTATTAAGAATTTGCAAATGGGCTGGCGGATGGCTGATCAACTCCTTAGGCTGGTGTCACTCTTGCAGAATATTTTTGACTGAAAAGTGATTTGTACCCCAGGAAAGAATTGTCTCTCTATATCATAAGCACAGTCACAAAGATTTCTGTGTTTTAATAATAGCAAAATATTTTAGTGAAGATACCAACTGTTTGATTTCTCATGCTATAAAAACTAGTTGATGAAGTGTTTCTTATCAATTTGCAGTCCTTTTAAGGAAACAAGGCCCCAACTGCACTTGGCAACCTCATCAACCTATCTGTGTCATCCAAAGATGCCTGGCTACCATTCTTTTTTTTTGTTTGTTTGTTTTTGTTTTTGTTTTTGTTTTATTTAAGAGGAAAAAGAAAAAACACAAAACAAAACAAAGCGGTGTAAGGGTACACGTAATACAGAACTACAAAAAAAAAAAAAAAAACATAACAGTAAGAAATCACCTGTTAATAGATTACATATTATCATCTTGAAACTAGTTGCTCAAATCACAGTATCAAAGAATACAAGGTGGACATTCAAACAGGGAGACTGCAAACAGCCGTGTTCAATGATCCAAAAACATTGATATAGTCAGCTATTTAACACCCCTAAACACACTTGCTGTTATATCCGTTAGAGCTCTTTTTCTTTTTTTTTTTCCCTCTCTTTTTTACAACAAAATTTACACATTTTGGATTTTATTACTCCTTAGTGCTTATTACTTTTTTGGGGGGGGAGAGAATACAGTCAAATATGGCAAAACAAAGCTGTCAGTCAAAACCAAAGATAGACATAGCACATGGTGTAGAACAGAGTACAAGGTTATCAACAATGATTATCAACGTTGTCTCTTGTTTGCTTAAAAAGAATTGTCTATCTCATTAGATGTTATAAAGTTGGACAAAACAGTAGAGAATAAGACCAATAAAACTTAGGCATTGTAAACATTACAGGACTTCCAAAGAAGACAATAGTCAAACCAGAATGGGCATCTTAGTGAATCTTATTGCCTTCAAAGTAGTTGCCTATATCCTCAAACTTGATACTATCATACAGAATGGAACAGAGTCTAATCAGTCAAAACAAGATCGTGGGAGTATTACAGGACTTCAAAACAAGTTAATAGGAAATCAAAAAGAGTTACTATTTATCATTCTTGAGGGACAATAGAAGGCATCTTGTTGAATTTTTCAACACTTTGATGACTAAAGCAAACAGATTAACAAATTTTCCAGGAGGCTAATTGTGGTTTGTGGTGGCCTTACAGTGAAACAGTGAAACTGAGGGACACATTTCCTTTCCTTCATTCAAATATAAACAAAAATGTTTTGATTATCAGCGTAAAATTAACTGGGACAGTGAATCATCGACATTAATGAGAGATGATGTGGGATGCCAGAGGAGTTAGAAGGGTCTCACCATAGTGGGAGTTACCTTCAGCCAGAAGGATCTGGTCACCAGAGAAAGCAGTTGGATTACAGCTGTCTGACCACTATGGAGGGCACCTGAGTCTGATTCCTAAAATTCATGAAGCCTGAATCATTGAGGTTCTGGCTCCTCTTTTTCCTCCTTTTTCTGTCTACATTCTGACAATTCCTGTTGCTCTCATCTTGTGGTCTCAGTAGACACAGGAATATTATTTTTATGAGAGATATACTATGTAATTTTTTTGTTTATTTATAGCTTAGCCAAAGGTACCTGGTCAATTTGGGGGCCAATTGACTGTAACAGCTGCCCCACTGGTGGGTTAGAGGTAGCACCAACAGTTTCCCACCATTTATCTCTCATTATGGAAGCCCGGCTTACCCAGAATTTCTTCACAAAGGTATTAGATGGAAACCTCTTCAAGCTTTTCTTTTAAGAATGACAAATATTTCCACTAAAGAGAAATCTCCCAAGTGTACCTAATGAAGACATTTATTCAATTTTCTGAATAAAATTTCCTCCACCATTTAATTGAAAGATAGCTGATGTGGTAGAATTTTATTAGCTTAATAACACTCATATTGGGTGTATGGGTGACTATGATTGTGGTGGTGCATTTGTGTAAAAAGATCAGGGCAGAAGTAAACTCATTTCACCTTATTCAGGAGTATTCATAGTGTCATTTGGCATAGGAAAGTATCTGTGGAGATTGGGAACGTCAAAACTTACAGAACTAAAGTATGAATAAGTCATCATAATTTAAAGAGTATTCAGAATATAAATATGTCTAAGGGAGGGCAAAAATATGTAATTTTGTAATGTACTGATTTTTGGTATTTTAGTGCTACATAACAATTATGTTAGTTTTGGATATTAAACTTATGAAAAAAATAGGACTGTTGATTTAACTCATATATATATATATATGCATGTAAATATATATGTATGTAACTGTATACATAGAGAGAGAGAGAGAAAAAGAGAGAGAGAGAGAGAGAGAGAGAGAGAGAGAGAGAGAGAGAGAGAGAGAAATATGTTAGGTATACCTAAAGAAACAAATCTGTCATAGTTTGCATGCCAATATTAACATAGCAGTACATATGGATTATGCTGAGAGGACTATCAGAGATTAATGCAATAACTGTTGTCTCTGTGGGTGAGTCTGTGTTGTGGCTTGAGTCTGGTGGTCCCACAAAGCCCCATGTAATCATGGAGGTGGGCTTATAGTATGCCTGAATGACTCATGTTCCAACTCTGGGATCTTAGGTTTGAGTGCTACACTCAAGTTTTTGGGTGGCCTACATTAAATATAAGTGACTTAAGGAGTCTTCACTATGTGATCCTCTCTTTCTGTTGCTGTTGCTTGTGCTGCTTTCTGCTGCTGAGATCTGATGTCATCTGCCATGTTTCACTATGACTTGCAGACTGTGGATTATAGACTGAAGACTCCAAAGATGGTAAGTTGAATTAATCTTTGGATCCTTAATTTAAAGGTCAAATATTTTGTTTCAGCAAGGAGACATTAATAGCAACAGAGAAATTGGCACCAAATGAATGGAGTCCTTGATCTGACTACCAGTCCCATTTATTTCAAGAGTCTTTGGGAATTTTTGTTGGTAGATTTTGGAAAGTTTTGGAGATGTCTCCTAATGGATAAAGCTATATCACATTATAGTGTTTTACACATGAGATTCTGCTTAGAGCACAGAAGACAAGAATTTTGATAGAAATCTTGACATTAAAGACTAGTTCATGAGGTTTGATTACCAGAATTGAGTATTGCAATGATCAGAATATTCAGTTCCTTCTGCTCTTACTTGGGACCCTGAATAAGGAAAGCTGGTGTAGTTTTGCCTGTTATTCTCACATTTGCCTTGGGCAGAGGTGCAGAATATAAACTCACTATTGTCCACTAAACCCTGTGTTACTTACTTTGTTCTGTTCTTATCTGCTTTGTTGTGTCCCCATTTGTCTTAATCATCTTAAATTAAAATTTACAAACGAAGAAAATTAATAGAGACTTCTCAGATTTTAATGTGATTAAAGTCTTAGGAGTCATTGAATGGTTCTTTTATGAAAGGAAATGAAGAAATAAGCATTCCATAAAGAAAATAAAAAGTATATTTATACCATAGAATAGTACTCTGGCAGGAAGGCTGATAATCTTGATTCATCTGTAGAAAAATGGATGCACATGGGGATCAAAAACTGTGACACCATGATATATTTGAACCCATGGTTATAGCTGTATAATTTGTAATAGCAAAATCTTGCAAACAACAAAAGTGTTCATCAGCTACAGAGCTGATGTATTTTTAAACAATGGAATACTACTCAGCTATAAAAGAATGATATTGAGGGCTTTATAGACAAATGGAGGCAACTTGATACTATCCTCATAAGTGAAATAAACAAAACTCTCATTAGTATTTATCACATTGTTTTTCTAGTGTAAAAAAACAAAGCAAAAGTGATAGATTCAAAATGGATAATGGATCCTGTAATAATGAAAGGGAAGCAAAGTGCACTAAAGGATATAACTGTATATATATATATATATATATATATATATATATATATACACACACACACACACACACACACACACACATATGTTTAAGATAGATGTACATGTTACTAAATTTTGGTTGGAAAATTGAACAGATGGTCTGCACTCTCAATGTTTGTGTGTTTATCAACATTTTAGGCTTTGATTTTGCAAATTGAAGGACTATTTCTAATAGACAAATATGTAACATATCAACTAGATATTTCTTAGTGTTAATTTTTTGAAATTTCTTACTATTGAACTTTTTCTATTATATTTTCTTCTTCCTTTCTCTCTTTCAATACAAATACACCTAAGTGACAGAAGCTGGTGACCAGAGATTAAATATAGTATTTCTCTTGGTAAAGGCATGCAAGTACAATTAAGGAATGCAGTTGAGGATAAATGTTGAGAATTAAGAATTCTTTGAAATGGGAAAGAGAAGAAAAAAGAGGAGGAAAGGAAATGAAACTAAGATTGACTTGTAAAATGGAAATTATTGTAAATGGTGAGGGGAAGAGTGAATGAAGGGAGATAGAGGAACATGGGCATAAAGCATAATTTTGATAATTTATGTACAGGTGCACATTTTCTATGTTGAATGTGAACAATATGCCTGAAAAAATGTATTACAAGAAAATAAAAAATAAAGCAAATGCAAAAGAAACAGATACAATAAAAACTTCCAGTACATCTCTAATGTGCCATCTGGAAAGCAGTGAGTTGGGCTTCAGGGCTCCTTCTATTGCATCCTTGATGGCAGGGCTAGCTGGAAAACATTGAGTTTGCATGGTGTACCTCTTCCAAAGGCAAATTCAAGAATGACAAAGTGACAAAACTGTGCAAGCTTTGCAAATTCAAAATCCCAAAAAAGAGCAGAAGGAATTGAGTACTCTGAATCCTATGAGTACTCAATTATGGAGGCCAAAGCTCCTGAACCTGGTCATTAATGTCAGGAGTTTTTCCAATATTCCAGTCTTCTGTATTCTGAGCAGAATCTCCTATGGTAAATAGTATAAGGTGATCCAGTTTTATTCATTCAAAGGACATGTCCACATCTTTCCAAATCCTTCCAACAAGCCATTCCTAAAGAATGTTGAACCACATGGTCAGGTACAGTCACAACAAAGAACCCATTTCTCTGGTCACAAATTCTCTGTTGGTTACTTTTCTCTCAATTCTGACAAAAAACACCTGACCTTCAAAATTAGAGATGGAAAGATTTAATTATCTTACAGTCTTTGGAGTTTAATTCTATAATCAGCTGTCTGCAAGTTAGAGTGACACCTGGTAGATGACATCAGATGTCAGCAGCACAAAGCAGCACAAGCAACAATAGCAAAAGGACAAGATCACAGAGAGATTCTTTGTGTTCCTTATATTGTAAGTAGGCCACACACACTTGGGTGTAGCACTTACATCTACAGGTACAGCACTGGACCATGAGTCATTCACAAACTGTAGAAGCACTCTTCCATGATTGTAGGAGTCTCTGTGGGCCTCCAGACTCAAAACATAACACAGGCTCATTCACAGAGACAACCACTAGTGAATTAATCTCTAATATTGTTCTCAGCATACTTTAAGTGCTCTGCTATGTTAATGTTGGTTTGAAAACCATGAGAGTTTATTCCTTAGGGCAGGCCTGATATATTTGTGTATCTATGCCTTGGATGATACTCACAACCTCACACTTGCCAGGTAACCATTTACACCACTGAATCATCAGTCCTATTTTTTCATAGTTTTAATATCCAAAACTAACATAAGCTGTAACTTCCATATCAGTACAATACCCAGATTACATATTTACTGCCCTCTGTTAGATATATGGTATAAATACTCTTTAAAATTTTCTCAACTAGCTGTACTTCAGTTCTCTAAGTCTTGATATTTCCAATCTCCAAAAATATTTTCTTATGCTAAAGGACAATACAAATAATCCTGAATAATGTGAAATATGTTTTCTTTTGTGCAGCTCCTTTTAAGTAATGCACCAGTGCCCTCGCAGGAACTAATATAAAACTTAGTGTGGTTAAGCTAAAAAAATCATGTCACATTACCTCCAATTTTTAATTACAAAGTGGAGGAAAATGTACCCTAACCAGAAAATTGAATAACTGACTTTATCTGGTACACTGTAGAGGCTCCTCCAATCATGGCAGTACATGTCAGGCTTGCAAGAAATCTTGAACAGCTTTCCATGTGATACATGTCTGCAGAAAACTTGGTAAGTCAGGATTCTGGCATGACAGATGAATGGTGGCAAACTGTTATTTCTGCAACTACCCTATGACCAGGTCTGATGTTACAGTTAAATCAGCCAAAAATATTCTAGGTTACTGGGGCAAAACACAAATAAATTTAAAAAAGAATTACATACCATACACCTCATACAAAGTAATATTTCAAAGTTATTGTGGATAGGATAATAGCAACAGAAATTGGCAGAATGTAAAGAGGAAAATGGAAGAGAACGACAAGCAGGAACCTTCAATATTTTGGGATTCACATACATAATGAATCAAACTCTCAGGTGGCTTCCATAGTGGTTAGACAGCTCTAATCCAGATGCCTGCTCTGCTGGCCAGATGCCTCTGGCTCCAGGTGTCTCCTATTATGATCAGACCCCTCTAAGTCTTCTGGTGTCCCATACCATCTCTCCCTAGTGTCAATGATTCAGTGTCTCAGTTAGCTTACACAAAGATAACCAAGATATTGTGTTTATAGCTGAATGAAGGAAAGAGAATGGGTCCCTCAGCTTCACTGTCTTTCACTGTACTGCTACCACTAACAACACTTGGGCATACTGGGAAAATAGTTTATTTATTTATTTGTTTTAGTCATTTAAATGTTGAAAAATGTAACAGGATATGTTCACTTGTAGCTCAAGGACAGTAGACAGGCATCTTAGGATTACACAGATAGGTTGATGTTGTGACTACAGGCTTGCCAAGTACAGTTGGTGGTTTGTTTCCTTAAAAAGACTGTAAATTGATTAGAAATGCTTGTTCATCTTATGCCATGAATTTTTTTATTCATGAGCAATCAAACAGTTAGTACCTTCAATATTACCTTCTGCTTTCTACTTTTAAAGTACAGAATTCTATGTGACAAGGCTCACTACACAGAGACAATTATTTCCCTGTTATTAGACCATTCTTCATTCATAAAGATTCCAGAAACATGACAGTAGCCTAAGGAATTGGTCAGCACTACCCAGGCTTCCCACTTTCCTAAACAGATGATCTCCATCTCTTTCAAGAGGGCCAATCTAGATCCCAAATCACAATGACCACCCACCCACCATCTAAACTACAGTCATTACCTGGCTTCCCTTTACCTTTGAAGTGAAAGTATTTTTGAGATTTTGTCCTTTGGATTAATTTGCATCTCTACAAAAGCATTTGAAACTAAGTCACTGTGACAATGATTTTTACTCTAAAAAGCTGGGAAATCTTGCTCTGGTCCTAGATAATCTTACCTGCTGCCTGTATTTCACCAGTGGGAATTTTCCATTTGTCTATTATTGTATTTATTAGTTAACTTTAACTATGGAAGCCTACAATTTATAATTTGCAGATATTTTCTTTACAATATACCACTTATATTCCCAAAAAGAACACAATTAACATTTGGATGTTTTGCCTTACAGGAAGAGTGGCTAATGAGAAGAAACTAGGCTGGCTCCTCCACAGCCAGCTTCTGAGGCATGGACAGTTGAAGAATCTTGGCAGTGACTTATTTTTTATCAAAATATTTTAATGATAAAATATCTGTTTTTCTTCTTTATGATTTTCTTTTGTGTTTTCTTGGTTTAAAGCAAAGGGGAAAAAATGGAAAAGAAATAAATTCAGGGAAACACCCAAAACTTTTCCCACTATATTTAAGTACCATAGTTCATGTAAAGAAAAACAAACACAGAGTGAAATATTTTTTTCAGTATTACTCACTGTTATCCTGCTTGTGGAGCCCTAGATATATTTGTGTGAGTGAGGTTGCCACATTTAAGAACACACATGTGTATATACCCAGTAACTGCAGGAAGCATGGGAAAGAGTACAGCAGGAGAGCCTGAGAGAGAGCCTCTTCCCCCTTTAGTATTTATACAGGGTGTTATCTCACATTTCCATTCTCATAGAGTGCCATTGAAGGACATGTAGTGACTCATGGTTGAGTAAAGTTATCTCATTATGCACCTGAGCAACACAAATGTGGTCCCACTGTCTCCTGTCCTTACATGCCCTTGAGCTTTGAAACTTTAAGAGTGGTTCTAAAGCAACAATAGTGATTTTTGTTAAATGTAAATTTGTCAGAACACTCACCTACAGGAAAAAAAAATCTCTCTATTCCTCCTTTTTGCCATCATTCTTCACTTTCAAGAGAGGAAAACACTGTATATTCTATTCTTACAGGTAGTAATTACTAATAATGTGGGGACTCTCTTGAATGTTGCACAATGAAGAGGCATTCTTACTAACACTATTTTACTAGAACAGTTGGAAAGACTAAAATTTGCTTCCCGGAACATTAATTCTTGTGGAATACACAAATTGACCCTGCACTTTCTTTTTTCTTTTTCTCCTCCATTTTCTTAAAGCTGTGCAATTTTCCTTACCTTTAATGCAGGGGCCTGATGATTGGTCTGTTCCTTCAGAGGCAGGCAGTTTTTGCACCGTCACTGCTGGGAAGTGCAGACAAGTGGTTAGAATGCATGCCAGTGTCCCTTGGTCAAGGTAAAAGGAGCAAAGAGAAGCATCACAGGGAATTACTTTGGTCCAAATGCCTACGTTCTGGGTAATTTTCTTCTACAATACAATAAATTGCTTAGCGCCAGTATAAATCTGGGTTATCCAGTACGTGGGATAGTCACCAGATCATCATCAGATTTTGCCAAACATTTGATAGTCAGATGTAGAAAAAAGAAGAGGAATCAAACAACTGTGCAAAACAGATTAAATTTTATTTACAGAATAAATGGAAGGTGAGATATAAAGACACTCTGTAGAGTGTGAGACCCAGAGCTGGATCATAGGGAAAAAGGCCTGGCAACCTACCTTCATGGAGTGAGGTCATGATCCCTCCTCCTAAGGCAGCTCCACACTGTTGGATTTTCTGTCTCCTCGCTGAAGATTTTGATTTTAGTTTGGGATCCACATTATAACAATTAGGATACAAGACATTATACAAGCAAGGTTTCCTATCCTCTCTAAGTTACATACTTAGAACTTTGAAAAAGTTACTCTTCTCCCAAATTCTAAAGGATCTATTTTCCTTTAAAATTGACAAGGTGCTCCATCTAACCCTAGAGAGGGACAATTCAGTATTTCCTCCTACTGGAGTGAAAGCTCCACAGATTGCCCTATCTAACAAAGGTTCAGTGGAAACAACTATGACCACTGTTTGGAAAGATAAAAGGAGAGGTGGTATCTTAGGCCAGCCTTGGATGCTTGCATAGGGGACCCAGGAAAGCACACTGCATGGAAGCCAGAGACTAGTAAGCTTCAGCAAACAAGTGAGGGTGAGATACCTCCATGCACTTCCATGTGGATTTCTCCAGGATGTCAGAAACATGATAGTTGATGAAATCCAGAGTACAAATTTTCAATTGATGTGCACCATGGAGGTCAGGCAAGATGAGGATTTCCAGGGCATTCTCTACAGAGAGGTTGCTGCACAGCTGGTTTTCACACATGAGTTTCAGGTGATCCAGACCAAACCTATCTACAGCTGCCAGCAGATCAGATGCAATTCTGCCCAGGTGTGGTGCCTTTCCAGTGTAGGAGAACACAATTATTTCATTGAAAACTTCAGGCTCCATATCACTGATTTCAACTGGACCGTGTTTACTCTCTTGCATTTCATACTGAAACAGGGCCCTAAAAACTGGAGAGTGAGTTGCTAATATGGCTTTGTGAACATGGAATTCCTGCCCAGCCACATGCAAGCAACAGTCTGCCATCAGGGAACTCTTCCACAGCTCTGCTAGATCATCTGTCTGGGAGCACTTAGGAACATCCATATTCAAGTTATTCTGGCTACAGATGTTGGTGGAGTCTTGTGCCACTTTCACCTCACACCAGAGAGCCTTCTTGTCATCTGCGAGAAGCCCATTGTTTTCATCTGAAAGAAATTGTCTCAGCATGAATTTTCTGAATCCAGAGTCTGTTCCTGGCTCAAACTTACGAATTTCTTGACTTGATAGACCTTTGCTTTTCTGTCCTTTATCATTCACAATGTAAAATGTGAATTTTGCCCAAGGTTTTCTCCTTGGGAAGCCAGGCACAGGGACAGGTAATCTTTGCTTTCTTCATCAGCCCCTCTTGTATATACTTGTAAGCAACATTTCAGTTTATCATTTAATTCAGATGAAAGGGTTGAACTTTCAATGTCATGACCTATTTCCCTTAGGCAAAAGCTAGTTACTGATGGTCCACAGGAAGGAGAGTGTCACTACTTTGATCTCTGTGGTGTACTGCTTCTCAGCTACTGGCCCACTTGACATTTCTTGAACCCATGCTATCACCAGTGAGAAAGAGAAACAAGCTTTCCCACATCAAAGAGAAATTATTTCTTTCTTCACTAGATTTAAAAATGTCACTTCAGTCAACAGATCCTAGAGAAGTAGAGAGGTATGGCAGTCATGAAGTAGGCAGCCTAATTTGTAGATTCCAAATATTTAATTAGAATTAGGTTACCAAGATTTGCTAGTGTATCAGTCACTACTCAATTGTTCATTGATTTATGGAAGAAAAAGCTCACTTAAGAAGTTTCTTTTTGTTTGTTTTCATGGTATTTGTCTGTAATTGAACTACTCTGGAGACCAAGGAAGGAGAATTGCTAAAAATTCGAGGAAAGCTGGAACTTCACAGCCAGATTCAGTCCCACAAGTAGCAAATATTTTACTAAAAAATCTAAGTTAGCAGTATTTTATGACACAGTCAATTTTGTTTTGTTTGTTGCTACTGGAGATTGAGCCTACAGACTTGCCACTGATTTATGTCTCTCATCCATTTATTTATTTGGGGGAGAACATTTGGTCCAATTTATTTACTAGAATTACAAAGATGGGATTCATCTTTCTGAGCCTTCATACTTAATTCCCCAGGAATACTGGGATTGGAAGAGTGCACCAGGATGCCTGTTTTGTCACCTGTTTGTCTAACACACCTTCTCATTTCTGTTAACCTTCCAAAACAGTCCAGTGCTGTGACACAGATACCTGGAGTGTGCTTCAAACAAATGGTGTTCTCTGAAAATTTATGGATGGTGTTGTGATAACACCTAATTTAACAACTTTTTAATCTAAATTTTTTACCTATGGCGCTATATTCTTCTTCACATAGAGTTTGGAGTGTGATGGGGTAAAAAGCTTGCTGAGGATCAGACTGAAAATGTGACTACCTCTCTGTCCTTTCCCTGGCCATAGGAGGTTTTCATTTGGCAAGCAGATGTCTCTCCTTCCCTCTTGCTCTCCTTTGTTCCCTCTTGCATGCCAATAGACTCACAAAACTCTTTTCAGAATTCTGGGTTATCAAATCACCATCCTTCTCTCCTACATGAGCACAACCAGGCCAAGATAGGTAACTTCCCCACTCCAAGCCCTGCAGTTGACCATGTTGCATTTGAGAATAGATAGGGCACCAGGAAGAACAGATAAAAGCACTGTGGGAGGAAACTGTGTTTCTTATTTTCCTCAGCCCAATGCACATCAAGCCCTCATTTAGCCCTTGGCCTGGCTGACACAGGTCTGTCATCACAAGGAAAGATTAGCAGCTAAAGAAAATTTATGCCTAAGGGATTACAAGCTTGACCATGCCAAGGGAGAAATTTTCTGGACAACTAAGTGAAGGAAACTTTCCTTAATGACATCATGCCAATCTTGGCGCTCACTTTCTATCTTAATTCCGCTGGGGATATCTAATAGGTATACTTGTTGTTTTGTAATAGAAATGTCATAAAAATAATATGAATAATCGTGCTCACGAGGTAAACAGATTTAGTAATTGTAATCAAATCTACAATATTTAAAGGATTGACTTACAGTTGCTGCAACCAGAGTTACATACAATAGAGTCAGAAAGGCTGCTGGCATGCTGGAGGCACAAAGAATTCAGTTCAAATCTTAGAGCCATGCTGAAAACACCATGAGTTCTTCTCCAACAGATGTGACATACCCTTCTTTGCTTCCTTTTTATATCACTTAGATAAGGATCCATCTTAGGGTGGATCTTTACAAAGTATTCTAATCCACCTGGGCTCAGCAAGTTTTACTCAAATTAACAGATTCAGTTAATTCTTACACCACCTATCTTCTGTCTTCTTAAGGAAAAGGATTTCTTTTGCTGCTGCTGAATTTCTTTTTTATTTTCATGCATTTACTTAGTTAAAATTTTTGAAACAGGGTCTTGTTATGTAGTGTAAGCCAGCCATATACCTTCTGCGATCCTGAGACTGTTGTATTCTGGAATTTCAGACAAGTCCACTATGCCTAATTCTTTTATTTTCTATTTTAAAAAGAGTTAAGGCAGGTTTCTGAAATTTGATTATTCAGGAATCAAGAGTAGCCAGGCATAGTAGTACATGCTTTTAATCCCGAAAATCTAGAGCCTGAGGAAGGAGGATCCTAACCAGTGTATGACCAATGTGAACCACATAGCTAGACCCTGTCTGAAAAAGACAAAAAAAGACTCAAAACTAATCAAATTATGCATGTTGAAGTGAAGGAAACACAGAAAGACTTCAGACAGGCTTGAGAGGAAAAAGTATCTCATATCATCACAAATTCTCAGAAATCCTCCCAAGGAAAATGGGAAAACAACAGGCAACACTGCAGGAAGCTTAGTGGATTTGAAGTCCCAAGTAAGAGCACAAGAAATTGCATACTCTGAAACCTATGAACACTCAATTCTTTTTTGCCAAAGCATGCTTGTAGTGTAAAGTCCCCATTTTGGAGAAACTTCTGGGGAGGTACAATCCTACTTGAGCTGGTCAGGAACAGAAAGGGCCAAGGAACCAGAAGTTACAGTCCTAAATAAAGAAGAAATGCTATGAAGTCATCAAAAGTGTTTACTGTTGGGTGGGTCCAACTACCTTTGTTCTACTAATTGCCTCTACTAGAAAATAACTATCTCAGGGACTGGGGGTGTGGTGATATCAGTGATAGCTTAAGGTCTTGCACATGTATGAAAATTTGGGAGCCATTTACACACACACACACACACACACACACACACACACACAGATTTCAAACACACACTGCATGTCACCTAAACAAGACACAGGAAGTAGATCAAACAGTTCAATGAAATGCAGTGTTATTATGATTTTAAGCAAGATTGTGAAATAGAATTTAATTACTCTACATTGGAGGCACACAAAGTAACACCTATGGTGATAAAAAAGAATATTTTTAATAAAAAATATAGCCTAAATACAAAGTAGTATATCAGGTAGGAAAGCTCTCAGCATTAGTTTGAAAATAGCACAATAACACTTAAAGATGTAGAAAATTTAACAATTCCTAACGATTTTAATAATACCATCCTTTAGGGCTGTATTTTTTTTAGAGGAGGATGGTTTTGGGTATTAAATTTGGCTTTCACAGCAATTTCCATTGTTTAGTTGGAAACAAGATATCACTACATTGCTGAGTTGCCTAGGCTTAATCCGATTTTTGGTAAACCATCTCAGTCTACCAGGGTGCTGGGATTACTTAGCCACACCTGAATTAAAGTTCTGAAACCAAAAATCTGCTGCCTGAATGTGTTACAGATTGCCATGATTTGGGTATGGTTTGAACTCTTTTCTTTTAATACCAGAGATGGAAATCAAAACTACTTTCTTGTAAGGCAGGAGTTTATGCTGCTGAGCTAAATCCCCTACATATCTGAACTCTTATTCTGGTATGGAACTCTTATTCTGGGAACTGGGTTCATAGTGTAGCAGTGATAAAGTAATGAAACCTTAAGAGTTAGAACCTGCTGGAAGTTAATTAGGATATTGGAGCACTAAACTCAGGGAAAAAGCAAGTACAGGTAACTAAGCATAGCAGGTGATGCTAAAAATGCATAACATGTGGTGCCAAAGCAAGGCTATTCTGAAAAACAGAGATTTCCTGAGTCGATTCACAGGGATAGCTGCTCTAATCTCAAAAATCACTGGGTGCCTGGGACAAGTTATGTGGATAACCTCTTTGGTGGAGAGTTTTCTTATGATATTGAATCTCCCAGCTATATAAATAAGTTTGCTGCATCCCATGAAACCCTTACATGATTTCTTCCAGCTCCTTCTTTCTCTACTCCTGATTCATTATACTTTCCATAGGAAAGAGTGCTCCAAATCATCTCAGGTTTCTGTACTCTGACTCTTGTGCTTTTTCCCCATGTTCACACCATTTGTATCCTAGGAAAATTGAAAGTTGCAACTTGCAAGATTGGTTCACATTTCATGAAAATGGATTAGTCTCCACAAGAAGGAGTCACCACAGTTGAGGCTAACCCAGGTCATTAATAATTCAGTAGCAATAACTATTGTTATAACACCTACCACTAGATCCTCCTCAGAGCCCAATCCATGCCTATACCATTCTCTTAAATCTGAAAAGCAATGAGCTGACAAAATCACTTCATAAACTACACTGCTTCACAAAGCTTTGTATTTAGCACAAAACGTGCAAATATACCAGGACTCTTTGAGGATATGACTGTTTCCATATATAAGGTAGGCAAAAAAGATAGATGTCCCTGAGATGTCTTCTTGTCTGAAAACCACAATAAAAATAGATAACGAGGAAACACTCTTCTCTAAGAAAGGCCACAGAAATTGTGTCGATCACTTTCATCTGTATACCTCCAAATAAAACATAATCTCATGATCAAACTCTCTGGCCAATAAGTTTAGGTAGTATGAACTCTCTGGGCATTATATGCTCAGCTTAAACTAGGAAACCAAAAGCAGAATAGATACTGGTGTTGATAAGCAGTTTCTACCGCTTGTACTATTCTATTTAATGATCAAGTATAAAGTACTGGAATGACTTCTACTCCAATATAAGTAATCCGTTTCAATAAGTAATAAGTTTTCAATGTAAGTAATAAGAAGTGGATGAGTTTCCATATGTGGACTAGATAACAAATTAATATTTGAACTCATAAAACAATGATTAAGAATAATAGTGGATTATGTAATGTTGTGAATAAGTTAGCAGGTTCTCATGCCTTGAATTGATGAAACAAACGTGTCCCAGTAAAACAGGGGTAGTTGCCGATAATGATGGACTCATAATGACCCCATTGACTTAGCATTCTATTGGAAAGCAGAAGTGGACCATTTGAGGGTATATAACCCTAATGACTCTGGTAGCAAATGGAGCACACATGTGAGTATGTGAAAGTTGACGGAAGACAAGATTTGGAAGAAAGCAGGTGAGATCTATCCCTGAAGTGGTCGTCTTTCTTACTTTCTTCTTTGTTTCTTCTTCCCTCCTTCCTCCCTTCCTTCCTTTCTTCATTCCTTCCATCCTTCCTTCTTTCCTTCCTTCCCTCCTCCCTTCCTGCCTCCCTTCCTTCCTTCCTTCCTTCCTTCCTTCCTTTCTTCCTTTCTTCTTTCTTTCTACCTTTCTTCCTTTCTTCTTTCTTTCTTCTGCTGGACTTCATTCCTTCTTTCATTCCTCTCTTTCATTCTGTAGGTTTTTTTGATTCAGGTTATTATGTAGTGCAAATCCTTGAAAATGTGGTTATTTTCCTACCTCAGTCTCCTGAGTGCTGGGATTATAGATGTGTGCTACCATACCCTGCAACTCAGAATTCTCACTAGTTCCACAGATTGGGCCCAAAGAGTGAACAGGGTGAGGAGGAGATCTAAGAGCTCTGAGCAAGTAGCATATAGTGATTTCTTACTTTAGATATTGGATGTATTGTCTCACCCATGGGAGAAAATACCCAACCCTACATTTGGTCTCTGAAGATTTGGGTTGTTGCTGTGGCTATATATGATCATGCAGTTCAAAAGCCTTTGGAAATAGCAGATCTGAAGTCCCTTAGACTGTTTTATGTATGATATGCCTCTCAGATCAAAAAGGAACACACAGCTGACTCAAGATATAAAAAAAATAAGGCTCTGCAAGTTTCTTCTGGGAAAAGAGCTTCACTTTTTTTCAAACTCCACAGGATGTGTTTTATTGTGAATCCCACCTATGCAGCCAGAACTTTGCTTTGGAATCTTAGAAGAGCTTTTTAAATATCTGGTTAATAGCAATGCATAATGTGGGCAATCGGCCATACGGTGGCTTGAGATGAACGCATGTTTTTCCTTTACCAAAGCTTTTATGACCAATTAATGCAGAGGAGTTGTTCTGGGGATTTTGCTGAAGTTCACTAAGTATTTGAGTTCTAACTGCTAACTAGATATTTATATAAACCACACACAAAAAACCCAGAAATTTTGAAGACCAAGGTTGGTGATATTTCCAGTGGAAAAGCAGAAAAAGGTAAGTAATAGTGAGGGATGTGAATGCCCTCACCTTCTCCACTCAAAGATATGTTTTTCTTGGATATACAAAGTCCTTCGTGAGGTGTGGTTACAAGTTGGACTGACTGGTAAGACAGTCATCCAATATCATCATATGTGCCTGATTTTATACTACTTTCAATCCTGTCTGTTATCCAGTTAAATTTAGGCATGACCAAAATTTGAGGACAATTTTCATATTAAACATTGCCCCTGTGATTCCTGCTAGGATTGAGTCTAGCCACACAATTCAATTGAACAGTTTATCATATTTTCCATGAGTGTCATTGTACAATTTTTCCACTTTGATTCTCTACTGATTTGTCTAAAGTTTCTACATTTATCAATGAATTGTTTGCATAGAAACTGTGGTTTCTCTCATTAAGGGAGAAAGCCCTGCTGGTTCCATTACAAGAAGCCTAAGTCCTCTTCTAAATTTGCATAAAACTGCATTTGCCAGGTAGTTCACCTGGTTATGAAGCAGTTTAACTACTGACCTCACCCGCACCAAGCTCTATTGTGTGCAGTAGGTTATTCAGTGAAGCCTCCAGAGTCTTGTTTCACAATGGGCTAATGCTCCTGCCTTCCTTCAAGTGTCCCAGTATGCTTGCCCTTTCAATTACTGGCAATATAGCAGTGTCCCTTTGTCATGTCTGGTGGTTAACCAAAACTCATCAGTCCTGGGCTCCTCTATGTACAGCTGTCACTCTGTGAATGAGCTTTCTTAGAAGGCAAGGTAGTGTCATAGTAAAGTTTTGTCTATGGCTGACACATTTGAACATTCCGTTAGTAGAGAAAACCAGAACTCTTGAGGCTCCCAGTAGATGGAATCCTGAGACCTAGTCTGGTTTCATGTAACCTGGTTCTTGCCCTGTCCCACACAAAACCCATGTCCATAAACAGTCTCTATCATGACTAAAATTATGGGTTCTAAGTCTTCTAGGGAACAGAAGGATAAAACTGTGGTTAAGGAAGCTATAGCTTCATAAAAGGGTGAACTTGGTCCACTAAATATCTAACAGCTATTTACTCTGGTGGGTGTGACATTTTTAGACGTTTATTAGTCCAAATAAGTACATCCTAAATCTTGCATTTGTTTTTTCTAGATCAACCTGAATATCTACCAGGGATATGGTATGACTTTTTAGGGTGCCTTAGGTAATACTTTTGGCATCAGGCTTTCACAAACATGCAACTTTCAGGAGAGTGCCAGAATAAAGGCAGCAGGGTTTAGGAATAATATTTCAGTTCTTGGTATGCAAGTAAGAATTCATTGGTCTGTCCCCTCCCCTATATTTACATATACATTTGAATGATCCCTGCTCAAATTGGATTTTTAATACCCTTGAGTGTGGTTCAAACCTGCAAACAGAACGTGTCTGACTATCCAGTTCTGCGACATTCTCATTTTTCTCCATATACATGATAGAACTTGTTATTCGGAGCCCACCACTGGGTCAGTGGATTTTAGTCATTTTTTTTTTTTCTAATTGTAAGGTGTGACCTACCATACTGCAATACCCAGAATCCTATGGTCCTACAACCCAGGCTTGGAGAGTATGTTTCTCTTTCATTTTTACAATTCTGCTTCATCTTAGGATTCACATATAATCCATAAATCACCAGGTTTATGTCACCTAAATTATGCTTCAGTGTATTTTTGGTACCTTACATGCAGGGAAGCCTTCTATAGACCTTCTGCTCTGCCTTTGGTTGGGATGCAAAATATAGCCCTTGGGCATAACAAACATAATAGAGAAGCATCCTGCTCTTATAGCCTGGTTAAGTCCAATATTGTTTACTTGTCGGGACACAATGCTGTATTCACAGGGATGTATCCAAAATCATCAGTTTTTATCTGTAAAATTATGTCATGAAACTTCTCTTTCAGGATAAAGAGTAGGACAGGTGAAACCTGGGTTTGTTTTCTCAAGTGTAATCCCATAAGTCTTAATCATTTAGCACTAGGAAAATCATTTTAAACAGTTGAATATTTAATAAAGACAACTAGATATAAAGGAACAAAAGCAATCTCCTCTGCAATTCCTCACTCCTTTGGGGACTCAGTTTCAAGGTCAATATCAAACACCATGCTACCAGGAGGAAAAGGATCAAGAACCCAATTGGATAGTAAGACTTTGAAGATAACTACAGTGTAGTGTACAGTGTCTGCTCAATCTTCATCTGTTTATTGACTCATCAGCTTCTGAGGTGCCGAGTGTGGGACTTTGGATATATTGTCACCTCAGTGTGTTCTTTAGGGGATCTGTTTCACGGTGTATTGTAGTAATGGATTTCAAGGAGAGCCATTATCATCAGAACATGGGATTTATAATATTATTTATAGGATCACCCAGAGTTAAGAGAAAAAGGTGCAAGAAACCTATCCACAACACTAATGATGCAGAATATTCAGTCAAGGGCCTGTATCCCACAGCAATATCATGCATGAGATCATTACAATGATTTCCATGTGTCTGTGTGCCTCACACAACTGGAGGTCTGGATCCCACACAAAGGACTCACACTAATCTCTTTTATGGATCCTCACTAGTAAGGCCCAAAGGTCAGTGCTGGAAGCTGGAAAGACTGTGACAGTGGTATCAAGGAACTGTGTTGGTAGGTTCTGTGCTGGAGCCAAGATGTCATGCCGAAAACAAAGACCAGAACTATCCTGAAAAGTGCCACAGTCATCCTCAGCAACATGGAGGTTCTGAGATCCTCTGATGATAAGAACAGTTGAATACATGCCAGAAAGGCAGCATGACAATTTTGTCCTGGAAATTAAATGGCACATGTCTTTCCCTCCAGAGCAAGAAAACCATTCTCGGTGTAAGGACTAGAGTTCCCCCAAAAGGAACCACAGTCACTATTAACAACAAGGTCCCAAGCTCCTCTGATTACGATGGTTGAACTCACACTGGAAGCCAGTTAAGATGATGTGCTCCAGGAGAACCAGTGGCTCAAACAGAAACAAATAGGAGAATTGAAAATGCTTCACTACTCTTGCCCCAATTCTATTTATGCTAGCAACTTTCTGTACATGGAACATCTATGTTCAGCAAAATGCTATTTAATTCATCTGGCATTAAATTTACCATCAGTTTTTAGTCCATAACATTGTGATAGGTTTTTCATTCTTTAGTGGGGCACATCCCCTTCTTCATGTCCTGCAGTCTCTGAGATCATCACAGTAGACAGGATGAGTGGTGGCTATGCTCTGAGTGGCAATAGTGAGTCAGTAATTTTCTGTATTCCAGGTGTCCACATTTTAACCCCACACTGCTAAACCAAACCAACTGCAAGCAACCTGCAAGTCTTAAAGGAGTGGATGTGATTACTCTGACATCATTAGGGACCTCCCACCATGGTTAAAGTACTCCTCTTTCCAGGATTTAACTAAGGCCTTGGTGCCACGTTTGAACACATGGACAGGAGATTGTAAAATAATAGTGTCACTGCAGCACATTTTTCTTATAATCCTTTAAAGTTTTAAGCAAGGCTTTTCTTTGCTGCCATAAGTTTAAATGTCTAATCTCCTGTAGTCCCTCAAGCACTGGCATCAGTGAAAAGGGCTTGCTTCCCACACCTAATCTCAAACCAGTGAGCCATGCCTGTATGGGGTGCACTGTGTTGATAGGAGTGCAATAGAAATCAATATGCCCAATTAATTCCTGTATCTTGGCAGTTTTTCAAGTGTTCTTTAGAGTCCAGTTTTGTCTCTGCACCTGAACTAAACTCTGAGGTTGATAGGCCATAAGTAGCTTCTAGACAAGCCCTAAGGTCTTTGAAAGTCCTTGCATTACTAGACCCTCAAAACAGGGTTTCTTTTCTGAACTCACTATTATGGAGGGCCAATACTGGGCTGTAATCAAGTCCATCATGGCTCCAATAATGTTTCTAGAAGTCTCTTGTGGGAACTGCTTCCACTTAACCCAAGCAAGTAAAGACCAAGTCTTGAAGGTATCTTTTGTTTCCACCCACATGTTTTAGTTCACTAAAGTCAGCCTCAATATCTTCAAAAGACAAACTCTGTTCCTTTCAGATACTTGGTTGCTGTAGAGGCTGGGAAGTCATGTTATTACAGACACAATTTGCACAAAGAGCCATCACTAAAGCACACAAAACCCAAAGCCTTGCACAAGGAAATAACAACCATGTGAATGTCTTTCCCAAATGAGTACAATAGGTAGGTCTTGTGTTACATAAAGGTCCAAGGACTAAGCAATAAAGTAATTTTATCCTGGAAAAAGTTGCCATTCATTTTGCTCAGTGACCTCTTTGTTTTTGTCCACTTAAAATCTTTCTTTTCTTTCCTCTTTCTTTCTTTCTTTCTTTCTTTCTTTCTTTCTTTCTTTCTCTCTCTCTCTCTCTCTCTCTCTCTTTCTTTCTTTCTTTCTTTTCATTCTCTTTCTTTCTTTCTTTCTTTCTTTCTTTCTTTCTTTCTTTCTTTCTTTTTCTTTCTTTCCAAATACATTATATTCAAAGATACAAATAAAAAAAGAAAACCACGACATAAATTTTAAAGTGAAAGATATGGGTCCAGTCAGGGGTAACAACAGTACATACAATGTGCATTGTCATCCCCAAATCATTCACTCAGGGAAAAAGACATCTATCTTCCATTGCTCAAAAATACCAGTAAAAATATTTCTCTTCAGTGAGCTCAGTGAAATCAGTAGTATAACGATTACATATATATATATATATATATTATATATATATATGTATATATTATATATATTATATATATATATATTATATATATATATGTATATATTATATATATTATATATATATTATATATAATATATATATATAAATATATATATATATTTACACACACACACATACACACACATATATGCTTTTACTTTCAGCTTGCCGTGCTAATGAAATAATATGATGTCTGCATATGCATGTCTTATTTATATCACTAATAATTATATTCTTAAGGTGCATCCAGTTACCTATAAAAGTGTCCTCTTTATCATTTTTATGGCTGAGTCATACTCCATTGCATAAAAATACCACATCATTTTTATCCATCACTCAGTAGATAGACATGTAGTTTGGATCTAATGTCTGGCTATTTCAAATTGTGCTGTTATAAAATGGGTACACATATATCACTGTCTTAACATATTTTTCATTCTTTTGGAAAGATAGCCAGAAGGGGAATAGCTGGTTTGAATGGGACCACTAAACTTAATTTTTGAGAAAATTCCACACAGATTTCCATAGCTGTTGTATCCATCTGCTTTCCCACCAAGAGTGCAAAAGAGTTCCTATTTCCACACAGTGCCTCCCGCATTTGTTATTGGTTGATTTCTTGATAATAGAAATTTTTTCTGGAATGAGGTGAAGTCTCAGTGTTGTTTTTATTTGCATCTCTTGAATGACCCATGATGTTGAAAAATTTTTCACATATTTATGTGTTGTCTCTTCACTCTATTCACGGTTTCTCTGGCTGTACAAAAGCTTTTCAGTAGGATGAGATCCCACGTATTAATTCTTTGTGATAGTTCCTGTACTCTCTGGGTTTTGTTTATAAATCTTTGACCACATGAATGCCTTCAAGAGTTTTACTTACTCTATCTTCAATAAGATTTATTGTTTCTGTTTTATATTAAATTCTTTGATCCATTTTTATCTAACATAGTACAGGGTGAAAGGTATGGGTCCAGTTTTAATCTTTGGCATGTGTAGACCCAGGTTTTCCAGAGACACTTATTAAACAGGCTTTTTTCCCATGGAAGTGTTTGGCATCTTTCTCAAAGATGTGGTGGCTTAGCATGTCTGAAGTTGTTTCTGCATCTTCTAGTTTATTCCATTGATTTTTGGTTCTCTCCTTTATTTTATTTTTAAGTAAAGTATTGTGTTGTTCCCTGTCTTTTCTTTGTTGCCCAGGACTGCCTTTGCTATTCTGGGTGGCATCTGGTTGCAGATGAGGTTTAAGATTGTTTTCTGTAATTCTGTGAGACATGCTCTTGGAATTTTAATCAGGATTACATTGAATTGGTATATCAGTTTTGAAAGTAGGGCCATTTTCACTATATTGGTTCTTCCTACATAAAAGCATGTGATATCTCTCCATTTTCTAATATGCTGTTCAGTTCCCTTTTTCAGAGTATTATGGTTTTTAATATAAAGGTCTTTTGCATCCTTTGTTAGATTGATTACTAGGTATTTAGTCTTTTTTGATGCTATAGTAAAAGTTATTGAATCTCTGACTTCTCTCTCAGTGGGTGTGTTATTGCTTTACAAGAAGGCTATTGATTTTTGAGTCTTGACTTTGTAAGCAGCTATGGTATTTAATTTGCTTGTTAAATCTATATGTCTTTTGGTTGTTTTGGGGATCCCCTAAGTAGAGTATCACATCATCTACAAATATGCTTCTTTCCTTGTCATTCTTCATTTTATTTCTTTCTCTTTTGTAATGCCTTCAACTAAATTTTCCAAGACTATATTGAATAAAAGTGGAGATGGAGGACATCCTTGTCTTGTTCCTGATTTTAAGAGTGAAAGCTTTCCATTTTTGTCCTTTTAATATGATGTTGGCTGGTGGTTTGTCATAGTCTTTATCAGATTGAGATTTCAACCATCTATTGCAATTTTCCTGTAGAGTTTTTATCATGAATGGATGCTAGACTTTTCAATGTTTTTTCTGCTTCTATCAAGATGATCATATAAATTTTGTGCTTGGTTCTGTTAACATTATGTATTACATTTATGGATTTATGTATGTTAAATCATCCCTGCATCCCTGGGATGAATTCCACTTGATCATGTTGCACAATCTTTTTGATGGTTTACTGCAGTCCATTTTCCAGTATATTATTGAGTATTTTTGCATCAATGGTCATAAGGAAGATTAGCCTATAATTTGTTTTCTTAATTAATTCCTTTTGTGGTTTTAGAATCATACTTGCTTTCTTAAATGAATTTGGGAGTCCTGATTCCTTTGCAATTTAATTAAAAAATTTAGAAGTATTGGTCTTAGGTTTTTAACAGATTTCTTGTACAATTCAGCAATGAATCCATCAAGGCTTGGGCTTTTCTTTATTAATAGGTTTTAACTATATCTTTGATTTTATTTATTGATATTAATTTTTATATCTTCTTGATTCAGCTGTGGTAATTCATATGTAACTTAGAAATTTTTTTTCTCTTTTTATCACTACCAGGGATCAAACTCATGACTGCCTGCTTGCACAGCAGATGCTTATGCCGCTGAGCTAAAACCCCAGCCCGCCACATGTAACTTAGAATATGACCATTTCTTTTGTGTTTTCCACCTTATTAGAATGTAAATTTTCAAAGTAGATCTATATATTTTCTGGATTTCGCAGAGTTAGTTTTGATTTTGCCTTTTTCATTTATAATTGTGTGGACACGGGTCTGTTCTTTCCTTTTTTTTGATAAGGTTGACAAAGGGTTTGTCAATTTTATTTAATCTTTAATAGAACCAACTCTTTGATTCTTTCTTTCTTTTTATTGCTTTTTTAGTCTCCAGGGTGTTAATTTCTGTTTTGATCTTTATAATTTTTCCATTGTATGAGATTTTGGTTTAGCCTGCTTTTCTTTCTCTTGAAGTTTGAGGTTTCACATTAAGTTGTTTATATGTGTTTGCCCTGTTTTCCTGATATGGGCATTTAGTGTGATAAATTTCCCTCTTAAGACTGCTTTGATTTTGTCCCATAAATTCGGGAATGCTGTACTGTCATTATCCTTCATCTGTAAAATTAGTCTCACTTATTCTTCAATTTCAACTGTGAAGTTGAATTTAATAAGCTGATCCAGGCATCATAGTTCATGCCTTAATTCCAGAACTGGTGAGGCTGTGAGGATTAATTTCAGAAATGGTGAGGATTATCCTGAGTTAGATTCCAGCCTCTACTTTATGGTGGAATCTAGGGAAACATGAATTCTTTAGCAAGACCTTGTCTGAAAAAAAAAAAAAAAGAAAAAGAAAGGAAAAAGAAGGGAGAGAATGAGATGGAAAGGCAAGGAAAGGAATCCAGAAAACCAGATGAATGAGTGAATAATAAAGTCTCTAATTAAGGAAAATTAAGGACTTGAGACATTTTCAGTCTATATTATCTTTAAAGAACAACTACAATATCTCTCAAACTCTGCCAAAATTTTGCAACGATTGCTTTGATTTCAAACTGTTTTTGGGCTCAACCAGAAGCTGACACACAGTCAGACAACTTCATTCCAAGTAAAATACAGGCAAATATTTACGTTGACAATTGATAGAAAAATCTCCAATAAAATACGAGAAAACTGAATCAATAGCACAACAAATCAAAAGAGCTCTCATATTATGAAAACACAATAATTTATATGTGATTATGAAAAAGGAAGTAATTATGACTGCAAAAGTTAGATTTCTAAAACATCAAAACTTAATTTATTAGAAAACATTATAGGTTGTCAGGAATTCAGGTGTATTGAGACAGAGTTGAATAAGTAGAATTAAGAATATCCCAGAGGAACAATTCTGTGTAGTTATGCACTAGTTGATATATTACATATGTTTATCAAAGTCCTGCAGAAAATATGAATCTTAAGGTATTTAATTAATAATAATATATCATTGTTGGTTAATCAATCATAAAATATTTATATCAATGGCAATTATTAATATTAAAGGAAAAGTAAACTCTGTAGGGACAGTGAGTTAATAGGTGTTTATAAAAATTTTGCTCAATTTTTCTATACATTTCAAAATAATTTCTCAATTATTAAATGCAGCAATGTAAGATAAAATAACTGAAAGAGAAAAGAAAGAACAATAAAGTATAAGTTCTTATTTTTTCTTCACAGTGAAGCCATGGAATGCAATAAAATCCAAAGAATCAAAGTGTAAATTTGATCAGAAAAATAATAGAGGAGATGCTTTTAAGCTAAGAAGAGATAATCAAGTAAAAAACAATACTGAAAAAAAAATACTTTATTAACAATGAAGCCCAGAGACTAACACAGAAACCATGGGGAATGGTACTTAGAAATTTGTCAGCAGATTTATTCCATATTGTGCAGTGCAAAAATGTCCTCAGTTTTCCTTAAAAACATTGAGAAAATTTTTCAGTATAATTTGATGTTTTCATAATTTAGTTTTGTGTTTGGAACCTTTATTTCATTCATCTACAACTGATTTCTGCTTTCATCCATGCTGGGTATTAGGAAGCAGAATTATCTTTCTGCCTTAAACTCCTTAGGAAATGCAAAAAAAAATGTGAAGGATCAATATTCAGAAACTGGAAACCATTACCCTTGACACAGAAGAAACAAAGCAGGCTCTAATGATGTGAAATTTACTTGGATTTCCATGTCATTTTATAAAAAAAAAGAAGGCAAAAAATGATGATTGTTCACCTTAGGATCGCCACAACAACGAGAATTCATGGGGGACAGAAGTGGAAAAAGACAACCACACAGAAAAGGGTTGGGGTGGGTGAGGGGTCTCCACATGTGCTAAGAGGGTCAGTCACTATTACAGAGAGGTTTTTTCTGTCCATCCTGAAGATGTACACTCCGTTTTACCCCACCTAGATGACCAGAGACCCACTGGTGCAAAAGCATCTACAAAACTTAGAAATTTAAACCTAAATATGAAAGAGGGAAGATTTACCAACAGCTTTCTCCAACCTAATCTTATTTTATAGTACGAAACTGTATTACTTTATTAGCATTTGAAAATTATGTCCAATATTAAGACATAAAATCATTTCTATTTTCTCTGCACAAGTAACCAGATGCTTGTCACACAAGATTTGCAGCTCCTTATATGTATGAAATGACAAGTTCTCAGGATAGTCAATGAACTAGAACTGATTTGATATAAAATTGCTAGTAACAGAATCCAGAGACTCTTAAATTCACCAGAAAGCCCTGACATCATTTCAATATGAAGTAATAATCACAATTCAAACTTCTATTACAATCACTAATATGCCACTTTGGAAAATTCAGACTAGTTCTCTGCAACCTGTCCCCTCAATTAGGAATTTCAGTAGGAGCTTGACAGTGGATCAACTTCGTGGTTCCTAAATTCAGGGAATCTGTGTCATTAACCTAGTGCTTATTACTTTAAATTACAGAAAGTAGGGTAAGTGGTCAAAGCAGGAGGAAACAGCCAGCAAGCCAGGAAGAGAAAAGTCAGTGTCTCCTGAGATCCAGCCATGTTGGAACTTAGTGGGCTGAGCAAGAAAGCAACATGTCCTCCTTCCTGTAAGCAGTCATGGCTCAAACAGCAGTGGGCGATGCAGGAAGACAACAAGTCAGCATCTCCTGAGATCCAGGCATGTGGGAAGTTTGTGATCTGAGCAAGAAAGCCACATGCCCTCAATCCTGGTAAGCAACCATGGCATGAGAAAGCAGTAGGTGAGCCAGTTAGAGAACAAGTCAGTATCTAAGGTACATAAAGCAACTAAATGTTTGTATTGTTGCATTGATTTTGCTGACCTAGAGCCAGAGGTTTGAGCATCTCTTGGGAGGATGACCATATGAAATATAGCAACTATGAGGGATTTCCTTCTGTCTTTTCTTTGAAGGCAAATGTTGGTTACACTGATTCTGCTTCATTCTTATTAATTGTTTTGTTCTATTCAATATTCTGTTTTGATAGGTTTTGTAGTATTTTTTTAGTTTTATTATGTTATACATAATTGAATGTACAACTATTATGAAAATAACAAGATATACTATGGTACCTATTACGGTTATCCCTGTATACTGCTCTGAAGTTATATATCAATCTCATTGCACTGTCGTGATTGGTATTGTCCTGTCTTGTTTTGTTGTGTTTTACCACGTTCAAAATATAAACAAATAAATAAATAACAGACAGTAAGGTACTCAACAGAAGTTATTAACATAGTCATGTTTAACTGAAAGGAAACTTACATGATTCAACTGATTTACAGTTTGTTGCAGATGTTTCTAACTTGGATCAGGGCACGTCAGTCCACATTCTTTCCATGTGACAGCAGAAGCATACCATGAAGTAGACTTTCTTTAATCCTTTCTTTCTTTATTTGTTTTTGTCTTTCTTTTTTGGCTTTTGATGCCTTATATTTGTTCTTGTCTTTATATGAGTATGAACATTATTTCTATTACTTGTCTCTATCCTGATGTGCTCTTCTTCATATTTTTTCCTCTCTCTTTCTCTCCTGTCTTCTTAACCTCTTTACCAATTTTTGCATGTTTTTTCTTCATCCTTTAGCATTTTTTCTGATTTCTTCCTCTTCTTCTATTTCTCTATTGTATGACAAACCATTTAAGAATTTTCTCTCCTTATGATATATTCAGTAAATTGAGGGCTTATTCACTACATGCATTTTTTTCATTTTAGATTTTGTTGCATGACAAAGTATCTATTCCACATATTTAAAAGTGACAAATTAGACACTTGTCATTTTGGGGGCTGTGTCTGATGTTGTTGATATTTTTCATTGCACCACTTTATCCAAAGTGACATAATTCTACCAATTGTTCATCTTGGTATACCAACTCTGAGGTCCAGCATCTGTATTAGCAATTACAACTCTGGAGTGGAGATGTTGGAGAATGAACAAGAATAAAGGTGAAGAAAACTGAGACCAGGTGAAGCCTCATCTCTTGGTGGAGAGAAGTAACCACTTTTTGAAAATAGCACACTTATGGATACAGTGAGAATGCTACTGTCAGCAGAAATCCATCTGCCTAGCAACATTTTTGGCTAGCTTGCTTTGTGCATTTCCCATTCTTGGTGGTGGAATAACTTATTCATGGTTCTCACTTCTGACACTCTATGTATTTATCTCTAGGTTTGATTTAGCACCACACATGTGATCATTTTCCAGCTTCAGCCACTCCCTACCTCTCTCCATTTCCTGTTTTGTGCCTTCAAATGGTGGGTAGTTTATAGAATTTGGAAAACCTATGTTTCAAGAATCTTGCAGAACACCTTCTACATTTCAAATCTTTTCGTTCTGAGTGCATTTACTTGTTTAGGCCAAAGATTCCAGGCCCAAAATCTATAGGACCCTCCATTCAGCAGTGTAACTCTTTAAAGTCTGTTGCCTCACAAGAGTATTCATTTATCAGTATAGCTGGTAATTGTCAGAATGTATTAATGATTTGAGTTTCTTCCATAAAGACTCTTTTTAACATACCAAAATGGCATTATTTTACACATTCGTGGTTAAACTTTTCTGCTGAATGTTCAAGATCAAATTAAAATGAGAACTGTATTAAGTTTTTGTTATCAACGTCAGCTAAGTCTCTAAAGAATTTACTTCAGGACCACGTACAGCACCTCTTTTATCTTCTATCAGTGTCAACCATCTGGATGAGTCACAATCATTGCGTGACCAACCTGATTTTTTTGCAAGTTTGATAAACATTTGCCTCCTAGTAACTCTTCTTAAGCACATAATGCACCCTCAATTTTTTCTTGGTGTTTCAACAATCCCCTTGGCCAGAAGACCAGAGTCCAATGTAGGTATATATATCACAACCATGATTCTGTCATGCATTGGATTCTCACTGACCTCAGAGTACTAAAGCCAGAATACTGGCTATCCTCCTGCCCCATCTATCTTTCTAGCTTTTGGTCTCTAAATCAGATGCTGACTATGCAGAAGAGAAGGTTTCTGCCACTACTTTGTAATGAGAACTGTTAACTGTAATAAATTTATCTTAAAATGCAATATAATATACCATAATATTTTTTCTACAAAGCTTGGATAAACTAGTAGTTTTGTACCTGTCAAATGTTACAAGTTTGTATTTGTATAGTTATACAAAAAATTGAATAAAGAAGCCATACATATTGGTGTATCATGATAATGATGATGGCATTTTATTAACACATTCAAATTTTCATTTTGACAAAAAATGTTTTCAATTATTTTTATATATTTAATTTTATTTTAAAAATAACAAAATAAAACAGATCAATATAAAGCAATGTAAAGCAGTGCTTTGAGGCAAAGCAACAGGAAATCCAGAGTGCCTACCATAATGTCTCTTTTTTCTTCAAAATAGTTGTCCATACCTTCACACACAGAAAGTTAATACAAAACAGCATAGGATAAAAACAATCAAAACAAAAGAATGAGAACTATATGTGTCTTCAAAAACAGACACAAACTAATCAATAATGGTTACCATGATATCTCTTGTTTTCTTGCAAATAGCTGTCCATAGCTTCACAGAAATTTAAGTCATGTAGCTGACAATAGTCAAAAACCAATCAAAACCAAGAATAAAATCATTATTGGACTTCAAAACAAATGATAGGAAATCAGAAATGACTACCATGATGTCTCATTTTCTTCATCATAGCTGTACATACCATCACACATACTAAAATCAATTATTGTAAACTCACTAATTGAAGTACATGTTAGCCTGTATATGTCCATCTATTCTTTTTGTATTAGAGGGAAAAATGAATCCAAACAGTAAAGTTTAAGCAAAATAAGCAAAAGTCAGATAAATAACCATACTAAAGTGACCAAAACAATAACAGGGTTTCAAAACAAGGTGGTATGAACATAAATTATTTTATTTTTTGTATAGTTATCTTCAAAAATCTTATTCAAATTGCCAGATATAAGTACATAATATTGATATAACACTACACATGTTAACTGTTTGTTCCAAGATGTAATGGAATTAGCAATACATTCATTTTAGTAATATTAAGTGTATATAAACAAGTTTATATTTTTTTCTTCTTTCTTCTCTCCCTTGTCTTGAGTTATTTTTTCCCCTTGAGCAGTCACTTATGCTTTCACAATAGTTATTGAAGATCTTTTTAATCATACTTAATCTTTCAGTTTCTTACACTACAGGGTCAATATGGTAATTACACATGTGAATTTTTCATTTAAATATTTTTCTTGTATACAGCATGTTGCTGCATCATGCTTCTTGATCTGTTCCACAAGTTTGTGTAATTTATTGCAGAATTGAGACTATTAACAATTGTTAAAAATGCTATTATTGACTAACCCTTGTTATGTTATTTTCCTATTATAAGTTTTCTCTTTTGTCTTTTTCTTTTCCCCCTAATTGCTTGTCTTTCCTGGTGGATTCATTCTGTTAGAGTTTATGGAGTTGTAGTCCTTATTATCTCTTTCTACAATGTCCTTAAGTATATTTTAGAATGCTGGTTTGATGGTCATACATTTCTTCAGATATTCTTTGTCATGAAAACATCTAACTTCTCCACCAATTTTCAAAGATAGTCTTTTAGGATACATCAATCTGGGTGGAAAGATATTTTCATTCAGAACATAGAGAAATTCCCTCCAAGCTCTCCTTGACTTGAGAGTTTGTGTTGAGAAGTCAGCTGTGATTCTGATGTTTTCCTTACAGGTCATTTCTTCTAGTCCCCAACAGATTTTAAGATTCTATTTTTGTGTTGGATTTCTGCAGTCTTGCATATGATATGTCTGGAGCTAGATATCTTTTAATCATTGCTAACTGGAGTTCTGTTTGCCTCACTTATTGGTATGTTAAATTCTTTTTCTCTACCAGGAAATCTTTCTGTCATGATGTCTGCAAACATGGATTTAACATTATTTGTGGTATCTCCTTGTCACTAACTACAAGCCTGTATTCAATATCTGAAATTCTTTCCTCACATTGGCCTAATGTGCTCTGAATATTTTAAATTGAGTTTTTTCTCCTGATATGTGCTTGAATCTATTTTATCAATTCATTTATTTCTTATGTTGTACTTCAATGATTTCTTTTCTTCATCTATTTTTTGTCTGTGTCTGCTCTATCGTCAATAAGCATGTTGTGTGTTTAGTAATCTCTTTAGTTACTTGAGAGATTATTTCTGATTTCATTTTTTCCAGAGCCTCATTCAATCACCTTGTTGCCACAATGGAAAGACCTCTAAATGGGCTTTCAAATTTTCCAGTGTCATTTCCCCCTGGGTATGCATTGGTGACCTGGGCACCTGAGGTTGTCTCTTGTTTAACTATCTTCTCATTTCTTGTCTGTTTTAATTCCTAGAGTGATACTTGCTACTTGCCTAACAAGATGAACTGAATTTGTGACCATATAACAGAACGCAAAACAATTACATACCATATGCGAGTCCACAATATGTCAATTCTGTCCTTAAGGGTTAAAATTGAAAATAGATTAAGGAGAAAACAGAGCAGTAGGAAAAGAAAAAGAGATTGCAGTGTATTAGAGGACAGAGATGGATCCCACCAACTTGTGGAATCTGATGGAGAAGAATGAAGTACAGTTGGAAGACAGAAAAGATAGAACAGAACAAAACCACACCCACAAGGAAGTTAGAAGCCACATTCACACATAAAATAAGAATAAAATAAAACAGAAAGAGAAATTTAAAAAGATGAATAAAACAAGAAAAAAGCAAAACAAAAAAAATTGTTCACTTCCAGGATTTTCTCTGGATTCACTAGTAGACATCCTATGGAGACAGCATTCTGAGTCATGCTACTGTTTCCCCTCAAACCAGCACTGCATTATGACAGAGCAGTAGAGAACCTTAACATGGCTGCCTTCAGAGTAGACTAACTGAGATAACCTGAGTCCAAGCAATTTGCATGTGTCTGCTCCCAGGTAGGATCTGCTGAAGGAAGCCAGCAGCTGCTCTGGTTCAGGCTCATCTGACTTGACTCCAAAATGGCTCCTGGCCAATCTCTCCCTACTGCAGAATGACTAAACCCTTCTCCACTCTCTTCCAGACAGTACAGGTCTCTATGTCTACTGCTCATCTCCACTGCTGAGTCTCTGTGCAAAGACCACTGTGATCACTACCTGCCACTGTTACCATGAGCCACTGTCCCTAGGTTCAGTCATCTCCCCTCACTAGTGTTGATGATTTCCTGATATTGCAATAACTAACATAAGCTTCAATGCCAGTACAATACCCAAAATTCATATTTCTATCCTCTATTAGCTATTTTTAGGTTCCAAATAGTATGTAAAATATGCACACTTAGTTGTACTTCTATTCTGTAGATTTTGGTACTTCCACACTACAAAGATACTTTCTTGTACAAAATGACAACAAAAATAGAAATCATGTGTAACATGAAATATATTTTCTTCTGTACAGTGTTATAATTTGTCATTTTCCACAGTTCACTCCATGCTGTGTTCCTGCTCTGTATGCGCCACCCACCCCACTTTTTCTGTTCCTTCTTAGGTGGACTCATATAAATAAGTTAACCACCAGCCTTGTACCTCCCCCCCTTTTATCAGAGAAAGATTCTGCACCTAGCCCCCAGCCTAATTGCAAGCCAACACCCCGTTTTCTGAGATCACTGTGCTTCAGATGTCCCTTGAAAAACTCCATGCATTCCCACCCTGTCATGTGAACCTCCAGCCTGTTGTGTGGTTTTTGCCAATAAAACTGTGCCCCCCACTATCTCAGCATGCAGAGGTTGTCAGTCTCCATTGCTCCCTGCATCCCAGGATACCAGCTAAAATAAAGCACTTTTTTTTTTCTTCAAAAACATCTTTCCTCATTCTGAGCCACATTTGGGGTCTCATTTTGAAGTATATTTTGGGGCTCATCTGGGATAGACTGAGACCACGCTGAGTCCCCTACTTTCAGCTAGAACCCGTTTTTGGCTTCACTCAACCACTAGCCTCACAACCTGCCTTGGAAGACCTCTGTAAGTACATTTTGAGACTTCAGGCTTGCATTCGACTTTGTGGGAATGGGACGCCTTCCCATTTGGGAGCATTATTTTCTCAATTTGTCTCTTTGTAGAGAATTTGTTTCTTTGTAGGGAATATTTGTCTATTTTCATTTGGCAGATTAGGGAGCCTTATGGGGCTTTGTGGTTGCAAAGGCATATATTACCATCCTCTTAGAGAACAAAAGCCCTTAGATACTGGAACTACTAAGTGTCTTGTCTGTGTCTTTTGTGTTTTCAGTGTCAGTGTCATTTGTGTCCTTCTAATGGAACATTTTTCTTCACAGGACGTGAGGCAAGGAAATTCAACCACCTCCCTTGATCCATTAATGCTTTCTCTTAACCATTTTAAGGAATTTAAACAGAGATCCCAAGGCTATAGAGAAGTAGTTCACCCGGGGTGCCTCCGAGTCTGTGTCTCACTAGAATGGCCACAGGGGGTTCTGTGTTGGTCACCTGAAGGTTCTTTTGACATGCCTCTGCCTCTCACAGAGGCAGTTTGGAGATGCGTCTTTGGCTTCCCTTCCCACCCTGAGCAAATTGATTACATACAGGTTGGATTGATCTCATGTCTGATTCTCCCCCTTGGATAAAGAAATATGCACAGGCTTTTTCACAACAGCCGTAGAAGTGCACAGTGCTGGAACCTTTGAAGGAAAAACCAAAACCAACATTGCCAGTATGAGAGGGAGCTACCAAAGAAAGCTTGCATCCACCCTGCTCTTACTGCCAGAGGGGTTAAAGATCCTCTCGAGATGCAGAGCCCACTTTGCCTGAGGGATCCTCTCCGGCACTCAGTCCCATTCTAACCTGGAGCCACTACAGAACAGCCTCCCCAGATTCCTCTTCTGCCACTCTTGCCTTGCTCCCCCTCTGAGAAGTCCCCCAACCCTGAGGAACCAGCACACCTTGTTTTTACCTACGTCCTTTTCTATACTTCTGATCTCTGTAACTGGAAGGGACAAAACCCACCTTTCTCTAAAGACATTAAGGGTCTTGTTTCCTTCATTGAATCCATCTTCTCTATTCACTGACCCACTTCAGATGACTGTCAGAAGATTTTGCAAGTTCTTTTTACAGCTGAAGAAAGGGATCACATTCAGTCACTAGAATGAAAGACAGTTCGTGACACAGATGGAGTCCCTTTTTCTGACCCAGCATGGCTAAAACTTGTTATCCCCTTGACCGGACCAGACTGGAATCCCAACACAGCGGGAGGTAAGGAGTCTCTGGCACAGTACCGCCAGTTATTCCTGGAAGCCCTTAAAGGTGCAGCTAGAAAACCTTCCAACTTATCCAAGTTCTCAGAGGTAAGGCAATTGGTTAATGAAAACCCTTGGTTTTCTGGAAAGATTACAGGAGGCCTATTGCATTTACACTCCCATTGACCCTGTGGCACCAGAGAAAGCAATGGCCATAAATATAGCCTTTGTGATGCAGTCAACCCCAGATATTTAAAGAAAATTCCAGAAGCTAGATGAATTTGAAGGGATGCCTCTTAGCCAGTTATTAGAAATTGCTCAGAAAGTTTTTGAGAATCATGAAGACCCTAGAAACCCGAAGCTGACTAAAGTATTAGAATGTTTAGGTGAAAAGGTCACTAAGAAGAGTGAAAAGTCCCAGCCACCTATTGATAGTGTGCCTATTGCAAGGAGGTGGGACACTGGTGAAAAGACTGCCATAAACTGAAAGAAAATTAGAGAAAGAGAGGCAGAGGCCTTACTGTCTTACAAACAGGGATGTCAGGGCTTTCATGCACCCCCTGGAGCTCAGGCTAACTTTGTGTGTGGGGTGCCAACCAATTGATTTCTTGATGGATTCCAGGGCTGCCTACTCTGTCTTAACACCTCCCATAGGAACCCTTATGGGGGAAAAATTAAAAATATTACGAGCCACTGGCATTGCAAAACTGTATCCAAATTTCTAGTCTGAGTTAGCCCAACCAGGACAAAAGACCATTTCACATTAATTCCTATGTGTTCCAGAATGCCCAGACCCCTTACTAGGTCAAGACCTCTTACACAAATTATAGGTTCATCTCAGTTTTGTAACAGCCACCCCAACGGTGTAAATAGATGATAACCCATTTGAATATCCCAGTACCACCAAGGTTCTAGCCCTATACCCCGAAGGAGAAGGACACTTGCTATTGGAAAACCCAAAAATCTTGAATGACAATAGCCTGTTACACCAATGGATGCAAGAAATCCTCAGGGCCTGGGAAGAACATAACCCTTCTGGTTTAGCAGTAAACCAAGTCCCTCTGGTAAGTGAGATTATATCACACGCCACTGCCATTCACCTCATGCAATATCCCATCAACCTGAAGGCCTGTAAGGGTATTGCAAAACATATACTAAGGCTGAAAGAACATGGTATATGGAAATATTGTGTTTCTCCTTGAAATACCCCCTGTTGCTAGTCCAGAAGCCAGGAACCCAGGAACTAACCACCAGTACAGGATCTCAGAGAGGTAAACAAAAGAATTGCAACCTTCCACCCAACTATTCCTAACCTCTATACTTTGCTGAACCCAGAATGAACTTGGTATTCCATATTGGATCTAAAAAATGCCTTCTTCACTCTGCCTATCACCCCGGTAAGTCAACCAATTTTCGCTTTTGAGTGGACTGACCCCCTCACGGGCTTCTCTGAACAACTGACTTGGACATGCCTGCCTCAAGGATTCAAGAATGCACCCACAATTTTTGATAAGGCTCTAGCAAGAGACCTTCTGGGCTACAGAAAGGATTTTCCCAATATGACACTCTTGCAATATGTAGATGACCTCTTGGTGGCAACTGGCTCCAATGAATATTGCAAAAGTGCCACCCAGGCCTCATTAGAGGCTCTAGATAAATTGGGCTATAAGGTCTCAGCAAAGAAAGCTCAGTTACATAAAAAACAATTGACCTATTTGGGCTACCTGATCCAAGAAGGGAAAGGTATTCTCTCCCCTCAATGGATACAGGCTATCCTACAAATTCCAACCCCTACAACTAAAAAGCAAGTGAGAAACTTTCTGGGTGTGGTGGGATACTGTCTACTCTGGATTATCAACTTTGCTGAGATAGCTCAGCCATTATTATTTATTGAGTGGAGCCACACAAGTCCCTCTGGAATGGACAGACTCACAGGTCCAGGCTTTCAATCAACTAAAGATGGTCCTACCCCAGGCACCATCCCTCAAACTTCCAAACTTGCAAAAACTCTTTTCCCTTTTTGTGGATGAAAAATGAGTATTTGCAAAAGGGGTTTTAACCCAGAGCCTAGGACCATGGCAAAGACCCGTCACCTATCTCTTCAAAAGACTAGATAATGTGGTGGCTGGATGGCCACTGTGCCTGGGAGTGGGTGCCTCAATAGCTGTACTGGTTAAGGAGGCTCAAAAATTAACTTTTGGACAAAAACTCACAATTGTCTCTTCTCATTCCCTGGAGACCCTCATTAAAGACCCCCAGAATGGTGGCTGTCAATTTCTCGAGTCTTGCACTATCAGGCATTGCTCCTGGATCTAGCTATCATCAATTTCAGAGAAACAGCTGCACTGAATCCAGCAACCGTGCTTCCTGATGTTGACCCCACTTTGCCTCTTCATGATTGCACTGATGTTACATAGCACCTCACCGGACTTCGACTTGACTTGACAGATGAGGCTCTACTTGGGGTCCCCTCCTATTTTTCTGATGGGAGCAGTTATATCTACCAAGATAAGTCAGTTGCAGGAGCTGCTGTTACCACAGAGTCTCAGGTTCTCTGGGAAAAACTCTAGAACCCAGAACCTCTGCTCAGAAGGTTAAACTTGTAAGCTGACTGAGGCCTTAAAATTAGCAGAAGGGAAGAACATAAACATCTACACTGATGTGTATTCATTCATTCGCCATTGCTCATTTCCATGGGGCCATTTGTCAGGAACAGGGCTTACTAACTTCATCGGGCCAAAAGATTAAAAATGCACCCACCCAGATACTGGAATTGTTGGGCGCATTTGGCTACCAAAGAAAGTATCCATTATCCATTGTAAAGCCCACCAAAAGGGAGAGGACATCATTATATGTGGGAACAATTTGGCAGATGTCACTGCACGGAAGCAGCCATAAAATCACTGGGGATTTAGACAATCTGACATTGTTCTTGACTCCACCTACCCTGTCAGAACCTGCGTACACTCTAGAGGACTTACATCTGGCAATACAACTTCAAGCAAAACTCAATATCCCAGGAGGCTGGTATCAACTGCCTGATACATGAATTCTCCTTCCAAAGGTTTTAGGATGGGAACTCCTTCAGCAGGCTCAAAAATCAACCCATCTGGGATGATCCAAACTGGCTGCCCTATTTTGAGACAGGTTCTTTGTTCCTCAATTGTCAAGGCTTGCCCAGTCAATAAGTTCAAGGTGCCCACAATTCCAGCTTGTAAATCCTAAGTGACCTCAAAAAATATAGAGCACCCATTATCAAGGAGCTATGCCTGGAGTACATTGGGAAATAGACTTTACTGAAAGGGGAAAATCTGGGCTCCATGGACAGATGGACAGAAATAATTGGTAGTAATGGTTGACACCTTCATCGGCTGGACTGAGGCTTTCCCCACTAGGTCAGAGTCAGCATTATTTGGAGCTAAAAAGCTTTTATATAAAGTTGTACCTCGATTTGGCCTTCCATTTTCCATGGGTTCTGACAATGGCCTGGCTTTTATAGCTCAGATAACTCAAAAATTAGCTCAGGTTTTACATTGTGCCTATCGGCCTCAAAATTCAGGGCAAGTAGAAAAAGTGGAACAGACCTTGAAGACTCTAATAACCAAAATGGCCTTAGAAACTGGCAAAAACTTGGTGAGTCTCCTTCCTTTTGCTCTCTTACATGTGCATTGTACTCCCTAAGTTGCATAGATTTCCTCTTTTGATGCTCTATATAAAAGGCTCCCCACTTATTCCTAAAGTCACTGAGGAAAAACTAGCACAAATGACAAACCAGGATCTTATTAAGTCCCTCAAGGCTCTCCAGCCAGCCCTGGCATCCATCCATTGGTTGTTCTGGCAGCAGGACCCTCTAACTGTGGGGACACAGGGATCAGCAACCAATTGCAGATACAGGAGCATTGGTCCTCATCAAAAGGCACCATCGAGAATCACTCAAGCCTCACTGGGAAGGCCCCAACACTGTAGTCTTCAGCACCCCGACTGCCATCAAGGACGCTAAAAAGACTGCCTGAATTCATCACTCCCACATCAAGCTGGTACCTCCCTCAGAGGATCACCTTACAGATAAGTGGACTGTAACCTCCTCCAAGGACCCCTTAAATTAAAATCACCAGATGTGCTTGATGCAGCTGTATATTGTAGTCTGTCTGATCACTGAAGTTTTACTTTGCAAACCTCAACATACGCCCTAGGAAAATCACTGATTATAACACAGGTGAACTCCTGGCAGCCAACTCTACTGTCCAAGTAACAATTAAAATAGATTTATGTGCCTTGTTGAATAACATCCCAACAAGAATTAGAAATAAGAATATGTTATTAAGTCAGTGCACCATGAAATATGATCAACTGCACCATGAAATATGATCAACTGCTAATGGGAAGAAAGCCAGTTGGGCCCTGTAGAGCATTAAATAGCCAAAAAAATTAAAGTCCATCAGCTATTATATCTGTCCTCAGCTTCAGTACCATGGTGGAGCTGTTGACTCATCCAACACCAAGTGCTGCTCCTATTTTGACAGTACACAATTATTTTGTTATGCCTGGAGATGTGTAACAATTGCATACTGGAAAAATATAGATAAATTCCTCAATTTATCCCATGAGACCTCCACTTCCTGCCAATTGAACTAATGTAATCCTGTGACTTTCATGATAAAATATCCCACTAGCTCAGTATGGAAGACAGGATTACATTATGGTATTAATTTGTGGGTCAATGGATATAACCCAGGCAATTCTTTTACCATCCAATATGTCCCTGGTCTTCACCACCAATTGCCTGCTTGCCCCATAGGTGTCTTAGATTTAGGGCCTACTCCCCACCCTACTATTAAAGAGTCTGCCTCCACTCCAGCCACTAATACTCTTGCTACTATGGGCCTGGCACTCCGAATGTCTGATCCCTCTCTCTGGACCCTTTTTTGCCTTTAGATATAGCCTTTCAATATGTTAAACATAGTAACCCCAATCTCACTAATGACTGCTGGCTATTCGTGTCTGCTTGCCTCCCCCAACTTACATGGGAATTCTTTTTACCATTAAGGTGACAGATATCAATAACTCAAGTGAAGATGACGCTTATGGCTGGTGAAATAAAGATACTAGCCACTTACTCACTTTGGCTGATATCCAAGGTGAATCTGGTACTTGCATTTATTCTGCCTCTTATCCAATCCCCACCTCTCCATACTTGTCCCTCTGCAAGTCCCAATTCTCAGAACAGATATAGAACAGATCTTATCTGGTCAACTAACATTTAAGAGCACCTAATGGGACCTGATTTGCTTATTCTTCAGGGATTACATATTGTGCCATGTTCTCACTCTTGTCCTCTCACCCAAAATCAGAATTATTTATCTTAGTGCACATTCTCCCACAGGTATACTGGTATTCAAGAGAAAATGGCCAAATCCACGTTATCACCAGGTGTAATTTGGGCCATTGTTTTAGGGCAAAGAGAAACACCATACTCCTCCCTATCATTTTGGGTGTTATTACAGCAGGATCTATCAACTAAGCATAACCAGTCTTCTATGGGAGAACAAAACTAGCAACATTTGACAAGCTTAATAAATCAAGACCTGATTATCCTGGGAGATATTATAAAAAAATTAAAAGATTCTTTGAGCCCACTAGCTGAAATGGTTTTGCAGAACAGATGAGGACTAGATCTCCTTTTCCTTATGGAAGGCGGCCTTTGTCTAGCTCTAGGTAAAACTTGTTGCCAGTATATGAATCACTCAGGGGTTATTAGGCAAAATCTAGCAACATTAAAAAGGAGATTACAAAACAAGGAGAAAGCTGTCCTCACTAGTCAGAATTGGCTTGAACAATGGTTCTCAATCTAAACCTGGCTGGCCACCCTCTTGACCATGGCAGCAGACAATTTACTAATACTTCTCCTACGAGTAACTGTTCGACTTAGAGTATGTTGTACCTCAAAACAAGACCCCAAGATATTAATCAAAAACAGGGGGTGCAAGACATCTTTAAAAGAGCACTTTATTTAAGCTGGTACCCAGTGAACACAGAGCAGATGGATTTTGCAAAGTTGTGCAACTAGGTTAGAATTTTGACAGATTTTATAGTTCATTTATGGTTAGCTCATTGACAACTTAAGTACATAGTAATGAGAAACAGAAACAAGGTACACCTCTATTCCCCTTTGCTTGAGGTCAAAGGCATTTCACAGTGGGTGGTTAGCCAATTCAAAGCCCTTGGTCTGCCAAATCCAGGAATATTTGTCTCTCACAAAGGGAACAATGGTTAACACAGCATCATTTGTCTCTTACAAAGGGAACAAAGGTTGACACAAGCAAACAGGTTACTCAGACGATGATGCATACACAACAACATGACAACATTGTATTTAATCTATAACTATGTGGTTAGTACTTCATAGTTACGAGGGTAAAGAGCAAAGCACAAAATCCCAATACTGCTAATAATCTTTTTAAGTAATTATTTTTGCTAATAACAATCTTTTTAACTTTGCATTTTAGTTTTTAAGCATTTTAGTACAACATTCCCACTGATTTTTGTCAGTGAACCAAATCATTGCTTCATGGGGTTTTCAACTAGAGGTATCTGTTCATAAACTTGTGTCCTTAAAACCATGAAATTTATAGTTTGAACCTGATCTTTGACATAATTTACCAATTTGCTTATAATGCAACATCCGATTGTTAAACAAGTAAGTAAGATTAACAGAGGTCCAGAGGCTGCTGTGATTAATGTAGTCAACTAGGGAAATAGAGAAAACCATAATTCAAACCAATTATTTTCAGCTTATTGGGCTTGTTCTCATTCCTGTATCTGCCTTTCAAGTCTGGCCATACTTTATCAGATAACCCCAGAATAATTGGCACACAAGCGACAATTTTCTCCTAATGCCAAACAGAGGCCTCCTTCTTTACGAACAGGAGTTTTAGACACCACTGGTTTTGTAAAAACACCCCAACCAGTGAACTTAATGAATCATCTATTTTGGAGAAAGAGTCATGAAGGGCTGCTAGATCTTGGCTGATGAGTGCACTTAAGTATCCATAATTTTGGTCTCCAACTATTAGGCTGGACACTCCTAAAGCTATTGACACTGCCATCCCAATTCCCAGTAATACAGATAAGAGTACAGGATTTTTCTTTGCTTGGACTAGACTCTTTAAGTCAAAGCTAGGGAACAAGTGACTCATACCATTGTATCTAGAGTATGAATACACTTGGGGAAAATCTGGACTAATATGCAAAGCTCAGGATGCTGGGTGAACAGGTGATGCATGGAACAAGGAGTTATACCAGAAGTACAGGCAAACCAACTTCCATGGGCAGCAACAAGGTCCTAATTAGCAGGACAGGAGAAATTATGAATCAAAGTGAAGAAATAAGACTACAGAGCACAGCATAAGGTGAAGTGCTCGAGGAGTAGGAGGCAAAGTAAACACAGGTTCCTGGAGAAGACTGTATGTTGTCTGTTGTGAGTAGAGGCCTAGAACCCCACCAAAAAGTGGTGTCATTTCCAGAGGAATTCACAAGTTGATTTGTCATAATAGTCACAGGGTTGCCCATATAGAAGGGAGGTCGAGATGGAAGGCATAGCGAGCCGTCAGCAGTGAAGTTTGGGGCACTAAGCTTGAGACACTGGTAACAAATATCTAGAAGCAATAAGGGGTCTAGGAATGGTGCAGAAATGGAAGAGCACAAAAAACATTTCAGGAGCAGGAAGTCTAGTGGAGGAGGGTGCAAGATGAGTAACAGGAAAAGATGGAGGTTCCTGGGAAGCCTGAGCTCCCATGGGCCTGATGGGGCTCTCTGAACAGGCCCAAGAATGAACTGAATGTAAAGGTGCTTCCTGGATCATATCTGGAGACCTTGGTTGATGAGTGCACTTAAGTATCTGTAATTTACCATAATGTAATCCTGCTTTCCAAACAGGATTGGTTGGGATTTGGGGTCTGAATGTCATAAGATTATACTGGTTGAGGGTCCAGGAAGATGGGTCTCCCAAGTGAGGAAAAGGTAACGATACTCTTTGTTTCCCTGCCAAGGAGATATAGATTCATAACCCCTATGTGTACAAAAATATTCTGTCTCTATGGACTGTGGACACCTACTAGCATGATCAGAGGCCGGCTGTTGCTCTTGGGGGCAAAGATACCAAGCAGAAGACTGTCCCTGCAAGGCTCCATTAGAAACCAATCAGGCAGCATAGCATGCAGACCGAACAACATTCTCTTCTGTCTAATTTTCCTGGGATGTTATTTAATAGTGCATATAAATCTATCTTAATTATCCCATGGACAGTAACATTGGCTACCAATAATTCATGAGTGAACTAGTCAGGAATTTTCCAACTTCCAAACAGTAGGTTATGAGATAACTCCTTGGGTTCTCTATAAAGAAGAACACCTAAGAACAAGATTATTAGGTACATGTGGCAATTTTAAGATTTAAAGAATCTTTGGAGGGAACAACTGTCCAATTATCTGTAGGTTGATCACTGTCAGAACCTGGAACCAAATTCCAGGGGGAATGATGAATCCAGGCAGGCTTTCCAGCAACTTTGACAGTGGTTGGAGTGCTGAGGTACACAGAGAGGGGGTCTTCCCACCCTGGTTCGAGAGATTCATGGTGATGTCTCTTGATGAGGATTAGTGTACCAGGTTATACTACAGGGCATTCTTCTCCACAATGGACTGCAGAAGAAGGATGTTGTCAGAAAAACCATTGGATGGAAGTCAGAACTAGCTGAAGGGCCTGGAGGGACTTAACAAGATCTTGATTGGCCAGATCAGCTAATTTTTCCTCAGAAATCTTAGGAAAAAGAGGAGGAGGTCTCCCATATAGAGCTTCAAAAGTGGAAACACCCACAACTTAGGGGGCACATTGCATGTGCAAGAGGGCAAAAGGAAGGAGAGTCACCCAGTTCTTGCCAGTTTCCAATGCCATCTTAGTTACCATTTTTAAGGTCTGGTTCATGCTTTCTACTTGTCTTAAACTTTGAAGCTGGTTCAAGCTGCAAGGCTTGGGTGAGTTTTTGAGTTATCTGTGCTATAAAAGCCAGGCCATTGTCAATCCCATGGATAAAGGGAGGACAAATCGCAGAAACTTTTATCAGGGCTGACTGAGACTTAGTGGGAAAGGCTTGGAACCATCCAGTGAAAGTATCTATCATTACTACTAAGTAATTACTCCCTTGAAGACCAGGTTTTCCCATTTTTGTGAATTCTATTTCCTAAGTTTTCCAGGTATAGTCCCACAGTCACCAGTGGTTTCCATTTGTTGCATTAGCTTTGGGTTCACCAACTGGCACTGAGGGCATCTAAGGCTCACAGAGTGAGTAAGCTTTGGCAATTGAGGGTTAAAAAATGATATTGAAAAATAGCAGTGAGTTTTGATCCTTCCATGTGGGTGGACTATGAGCTTCCTTGGATGAGTTCTCCTCGCAACGCCTCAGGGAGGAGACTTGCTCATCAGGCAGTTGGTACCAGCCCCTGGGGATATCAGACTTCAATCAGAGTTGAGCTGCCAAATGCAAGCCCTTTTGAGTGTAAAAGGGCTCTGACAGAGTAGATGGAATCAGCAGCAATGTCAGGGGTGTCTCAATCCCCACTGATTTTGTGGCCACTTTTCAGGCAGTGGCATCTGCTAGATTGCTCCCTCGTGTAACACTATCATCTCCCACTTGATTGATTTTGCAGTGAATAATAGCCACCTTCCTTGTCATCCAGACTGCAGCCAACAAATCCAAAATTTAAGGACCATTTGTGACCTTTTGGCCTCCTGAAGTCAATAAACCTTGTTCCTGATAAATGGCCCTATGAAGATGGCAAATGCATATCTGCTGTTAGTATAAATGTTTATCTTTTCCTTCTGACAACTTGAGGGCCTCAGTAAGAGCTATGAGTTCACCTCAATGAGCTGATGTTCCAAGCTCCAAGGTTAGTTCCCATTGAATCTGAGAGTCTGTAGTGACAGCAGCTCCCATGACCTGCTCACCTTGACGTAAACATAACTGCTTCCATCAGAGAAATATGATGGAACTCTAAATAGTGGCTCATCTGTCAAGTCTGGTTGAAGCCCCATGAGATGATCAGAGGGGCAAGGAGGGGTCAGCATCAGGCAGCAGAGTAGCTGGGTTCAAAGTCAATGTCTCCTTGAAACTGATGGTGGTCTGATCTAGAAATAATGCCCAATAGTGTATGACTCAGGAGTTAGGCAGCCATTGGTCCCTCAGAGCCTTGATGAAAGTCTCCAGCGAATGGGAGGAGACAATTAGGAGTTTTCACTAAAAAGTCAATTTTTGAGTGTCTTTTACTAGGATGGCCAGAGAGGAAATCACCCGCAGTCAAGGTGGCCATCCTACTGTCACATTATCAAGCTCCTTGAATGATCTACAGCCTGTGGAAGAGCTTGAGATGGTCCGCTCACCAATGCCCCATCTCTTTTCAATAAGCACATTGATTTAGGGCCCTCCTGTTTGTTAAATATGTTTAAGCAATCTTTAATAACTGACTTAGGGGCGTTCCCTGAAATCCCTCAAGCCTTTGCAATTTTCATTTAATATTAGGGGCCAGCAGTTATAAAGGTAATATTAATGGCCCTTGCTTTTTAAATGCTACCAGATCCATGGGTGTAGAAATGTAATCAGCCTCTAGCACACTTTCCAGAAACCCCAAAGGAGACTCATCAGGTAATTTTCTCACCTCTGCTAAGTTGGACAAATCGGTGAGTTTTCTGGCTGCAGGCTTTTGAAAACAACTGATGACACCAATCAAGCCTCCTTATCTCTGGTTGTCCAATTAGGGCAGCACAAAGGGAAAACACAGCAGGATTTCTATTAGCCATGTGTAATTTTGTGCTGTCATAAAAATCACTTTCAGAAGATTCTAAATGGTATTATGTCTACTCCTTCAGATGATATTTCTGAACACTTCCAAATTCCTTCCAAAAGCCAATTACAATGGTGTTTGAACCACATGATCAGTTACAGTCACAGAACCAAACCCACTCCTCTGGTAAGAATTTTTTTTTTTGATATTGTAGAAACAGTGGTGGTTAATAGCAGAAACATTTATTGAGAGAAAGAAAGCTTGCATCTGAGAGAAAGACAGAAGGGGTCCCAAGTCGGTTGCCCAAGAAGTTTTCTCTTGGTTAACTTTCTCTTGTTGAAGAGATAAAAGACCAAAAACCTAAAATTAAGGAAGGAAACATTTATTTACCTCACAGTTTATGACTGATTGAGGCTGTAAATAATTCACGCCCAGGCATAGTAACACATAGCCGAATGCAACATTTCTTGGCAGCATAAAACAGTACAAAGAACAAGAGCAAAATGGCTGGAGCATGGAGAGAAGATACTTTCTGTCACTTGTTCTTTAGGTGTGCCACACCCCTTGATTATAGCACTCACACCCATAATCCTAGCATTGGACCATGACTCATTTAAAACCTCTAGCAGCCTGCTTCTATGATTAGATGAGGATTTGGGGACCATTAAAACTCAAATCCAAGCATGTCATTTTATGAAAGCTTTAGGACAATTTATGTTCAATTTCCATTCATTTTTCAGTAAAAATTTCTTATTGTAGCAGCCTTTTCCAACAACAAAAGCCTGGAGTTACCTTGGGTAGGTCATAAATACACCCCTACTTGTTCAGGAAATTGTTTGTGAGTCAAGCTGAATTTCTCAGTTATTCTATTTACTCTTCCTCTATGCACTATAGGACATAAAATTTATATTTTGTTTTAGACACTAAGGTAAAGCAGACCTCCATTTCTAGAGCCTGATCTTCATAAAATGAAGAAAAAATCAGAATATGAAGAGGGAACTGGGTGAAGACATGTCTGAAGGAGAACTTAGTGTGCTGTGTGCCCCTTGTGCACCTTGTTAGACACTTTGGAAGCCTATTTCTTTCATACCATCACTTCCCCCCTGTCCATAAAGGAATTTCACGCATATGGTTTTCCACATAGGGTGATTCCTCATCTCTCATCTATCTTCCACCTGAGAGAAGATGAGAGTCATGGGAGTCAGAAATGCCATTGAGCTGTTCTGCTGAGCTGGACAAGCACACACTATGTTTATTTTTTTCCTGTGAATCAGGGATGAGCAATGAGGCAACTTTGAGGGGAAGAAGTTTCTCTTAGCAGGCACATGTGAGTGAATACCAAGTACACAGCAGTGATGTGAAGGGTATAGATCTCAGGATCCACAAGAAATAGGTTGGAAGGAGCATTGTAGGGGAAACTAATACTGTGTCCAGAGCAAGGGGAAAGATCAAGAGCATGGATTTGGGACAGATACAAGCGCTGAATATTTACAGAAAGTCTCTAAACATAAGGTCCAGAATAAGAAAGTTCTGTGTGGTGTGTTTCCAAAGGCTTTATCTCTCCCCATGAACCATCTCCCTCTTCAGGCCTCACTTTTGGTACTAGTAAGAATCTTGACTCCCTAGGTGTGGTGAAACACACCTATAATCCCTCGAAGTCTGGAGGATGAGGCAAGAATATTATTGCAGTTTTAAAACCACTCTGAGCTACATAGTAAGACTCTTTCTGAAAACAAAACATAATAAGATAATGAAAGAACAAAGAAAAGAAGTAAATAAGGAAAAAGCTAGAAACAAATGTAGAAAGAAAGAAAACCAACTCCAGGGTTAGATGTCACATGCATTCCTCCAAAACCGCTTCTGTGTCTACATTCACATACTCTTCTCTGTGCTCTATATTGCAACCAGCCTCAAAGTAGGGACTTTACTACTTTTTTGTCTTCTTTATATTGTGACATTATTCAGTTCTATACTCTTGTGTTAAACATCATAACTCTGTATGAGATTGCAAAATATGACATAATCTTTTTCTACTGTTTAAGTCAGAGAAAGTGTGTATTTGTGGGTATAAGTGGAGCCCAGAAATTCACTCATGTTTAATGATGAGCAATCCCCCCTAACTACCCTCACATCAATTTTATGAGATTAGTATCTCTTTACTAGTACAGAAATAGATAAATGAGAATTGGCCTCTATTTAAATTTCTAGAATCTGCTCTACTATTTTTTTTTTCATAATGTTTTTTCTTTTAGACTGGAACTTTGCTTCTTTGTCCCTTTCTGTTCCTAACTTGCTCAGTTAGGAATTTGCTTTCACAGCAGTGGCTCCTTAGTGGGAATTTTGTGCTGAAAGCACATTGTTGCCAAAATAATTGAGTGCCATAGGGAACAGAATTCTCCACTCCATCTGTACTTACTTGGGACTTGCAGTGAGGAAAGCTCTCTTCTGTGGTGCCTGTTATTCTCCCATTTGCCTTTGGAGCTTTTCTGAGTTCTGATGATGATATTGATTTAGGGGCATGACTTACTATATATCCAGAATGAATTCATTTTCTCTAGAAACAAAGAATGAATGTTAGGAGCAACAGAGGTTAAGGGCAAAAATATTTATTAAGGAAAAGGAAGCTTCTATCTGAGAGTGAGACAGAAGGGGTCTCATGTGGCTTACCAAAGATTATGTATTTATAGGTTAAAACAATGAGATGAGGTAGGCCTAGAATTGGGGAAAACTGGAAACTCAATGGAGATGGGCACGAGGTGGGACAGAGCTATAGTCAACCAATAAGTTTAATTTTTCAGGTAAAATTGACAAATTCAGGGCCAAGTGGGGAAGTGAGTCACTTAGGAAATGAGAGTTCTTTATGGATCAGTGATCAGATAATGTTTCTTGGCTTCTCAAAGAAATTCAGATTTAATGAATAAGGATTATATTTAAGGGTGTAGTTGAATTGCTTTTTCCCTCTGTCTTGAGATCTGGCCCACACTTAGAGGCCTGGGTGTCCTCCAAAGTCCACTGGTCCTCTATGTCAGCTTCTTGCAGGGCCTAAATCTGGTTGACATTGTATAATATTTCTAACTTTCTCTGCTGGTTGTGACAATATGAGTTTTTCAACTATTCATGTTGCCAGAATCTTTTCTGAAATTGTGTTGCTCCATCTTTCATACTTTTGTGACTATTGATTCCTGCCTTCTCAAATTTCAGATACCTACCTTGTCCCCTTAGAGACTCAGAAGTACAGGAGCCAGGAATAGTGACCATGTCTATAATCTCATCACACAAAGGCCTAAGGGAGGGGGATCACTGAAATTTAAAGACTAGCTTGGACTAGATAGCAGGACACTGTCTCAAAAAATGTAATAAATGACAAAAAAGACATTCAGGCATAGCAGGGCAGACTGTCCTCCAAATCCATAGAAACTACAGGCAGTGAGAACATGAATGTGTGCTTTAGAGTAAGTCATGCTGAGGTCAGTGGGATTACAATAGGTTGAAACACCCACCCTAAGGTGTGTCTTCACTTGAGAGGTATAAATGTGAATGCAAGAGGAAAGGATCAGTTTTGTCTCCTCCAGCACTCATCTGTTACCTGAATCTTGGAATTTGTATCCTGGTTTCCAGCACAGACCCTTTGCCTTGAAAGGAACTCACACTGGATGCAACAAGACTTGGGTATTTTAACTGAATTCTTTGTGTCCTGAGCTGGAAGACAGCACTTTTGACTTTACCACAAGTGACTCTGTTGACAAATACTGTAAGTAAATATTTTAAACTCTTCAAGACTTTTTTGCTTTGTTTTAAATGTTTCTGTCTTGAGCACTGAGATAGGCAGTTTGTAATATTTCATCTAGGGTACATGCAACTAGACAATACAGAATCCTTGATTAAGCTGATTCTATTGTTGATACCAATATTAGCTTTCACAACAAGTCCCATATGATAGGGGAGTTCAGGATTTAGGCATAGTAGCAATCTTCAACAGTGCTGGAGGGTGATTTATTAAGTAATTAAAACATCAGCTCCAGAAATCAGATGACAAGGCTCTGAGGATGCAGCTGTAATGTGGCTTGCACAGATCATTTGGGGACAGATTCGGAGATAGGGGATAATATCATGGTGGAATTAACCTCTTAACTGGAAAAACCCTGGATTGCAAGGTAAGCCCACCAAAGGAGACAATAATTTTGGATGTATCAGAGTACTTTCTGGTTTTCTCCGAAAGGTAAAGAGCAAAGCAGTCTCCCACCTATTGACACAGTGGTGAGTGTCCTAAGATTTTCCTCCATTTCAAGAAGAATCTCCAACTGCTTAGAAAAAAATAAGATGTTACCCTTATGAGAGTCATATCTCGCTGACAGATTAGGGTCAAGGTTTAACCAGGGACTAATGTTTCACAAACTCAAGCAGTTTGGTGACAATAATGATAATGGCACAGGTTTTCCCCAGAGCTAGTTTAGCATCTGTCCATTTAGAGCTCTCCAGACACAAATAGAAGGGAATATTTGGGCCCAACAAGAAAAACTAAGCTAATCTCCATGATTTAATGGCCCTGTCTGGGGGAATTCAGGTGGTTAAGGAAAGAGCAGTTCATTTAGGGCTATTTGTGGCTGCTCAACCCATAATTGAACAGACAGTGATATTAAGGATGGGATCACGAAGGCTTCTGGGAAGTTTAGGGTTACTCTATCTGAAGTTCTAATCATAACCCATGTATAAGCTACAAGGTGATAGTCTTTAATGGGAATGGGTGAAATAAAGAATATTATACATATAAGCAGCCTTAGGGTTCACATTATTGGAACTTGACTTGTAAAGGGTCTGAAGAATTTTTAAAACCTACTGAGTTGGAGTTTCTGGTCCTGTAGGCTTGAGGTGGGAGTGATGAATCCAATGGCCCCTTCCAGTGACACTGACAGCTGTGGGAGGATTAAAGGTGACTGTATAGGGTTCTTCCCTGTGGACATCAAGGGATGTGCACTGTCTCTTTTTCATGTAGATTTGATTGCCAGGTTGAGGTGCCAATGGGTCATCAGGACATTCAGAAAATTCTAGTGGCTATGGAACAAGCAGTGGGTCAAGTACAGAAAGGGCTGGAGCACCAGTAAGGACTTAAGTTCCCCATTAAGTAGAGTGACAGCTTATCATCTTGAACACAGGGAATCAAATGGGTGATCATCTGTACATGGCCTTAAAAGGAGTAGTGCCCTGGTGATAAAGGGTGTATTGTGCACACCGAAAAACAAAAGGACTGAGACTTACCCAGTTTTCACAAGTCTCAAGAGCCATTTTTGAAATAGTTGTCTTTATGGTTCTACTGATTCTCTCTACTTCCCTTGAACTCTGAGGTAGTAGGCACAAATGTAATTTCCAATTGATTTCTAAAGCTGCAGCTATGAAAACCGGGTCCTTGTTGGATCCCAGTGAGGTGAGCAAATCAAATTGAGGCACTATCTCATAAAGGAGTTTCTTAGCTATGATGACAGCTGATTCTGTTGTAGTGGTGATTTCCTCAGTCCACCTGGTGAATGTGTCTATGAGAACTAAGAGATATTTGTTCCTCCCTCTTCCTGGGCTCATTTCAATAAAGTCTTTCTCCCACTGGTCTCTAGAGATAAGTACTCTTTGCATCATCTGAATATCTGTGAAAGCCAGCATTGTGGGCCTTTTTGGTTGTCCTCTTTAGTCAGGAGATATAACTTAGGAATGAATATCCTCAGAATAACTTGGATAATTTGGTTCCTCCTAAGTGGGTGGCCTGATAGTTATCCTGGATGAGTTAAGGAGCTAACAATTCTGGAATGAGAATTCACCAATCCACTGAGGTCTGGTAGCCTTCTGGACAGAGTTGGGCCTCTAAAATCTAGGCTAGTCTCAAGTCTGAATCTGAATAAGATGGCTTGGATACCACAGGTGGCAGGACAGTTGAGAGGAGCATTATAGGTCTCACTGGTTTTAGTGCTATGTTTTTGCTTGTCTTATGGTGAGGGTATTACCATGAGCTATTGGGGTGTCTTCTCCTTGATGTCCTAAATATTGTACAATGGCAAACTTTTGTTGCATCCACATGGCAGCCAGGAGGTCTGAGATCTCAGCAACATTCTTTTTTTTTTATTTAAAGAGAGAAGAAAAAAAAAAGAAAGGACATAAAAAACAATGCAGAGGGGCTAGAGATTTAGCTCAGCAGCATAAGCGCCTGCCTTGCAAGCAGGAGTCATGAGTTCGATTCCTGGTACCGATAAAAAAGTAAAAGACAAAAAAAAAAATGCAGTAAAAGGTTACAAATAATACAGTCTTTCTAGAAAAAAATATATACCATATGAAACCACCAGTTAATAGGTTACATATTATCTTCCCAGAAACAGTTGTTCATATCACGAAATTAAAGCACATAAAGTGTACATTCATACAGTGGAATTGGAGACAGTTCCATTCAATGATCCAACAAAAGCTAAGTTATATGGTTTTCTATCCTACACACTTGAATATCCCTGCAGTTATATCCCTTAGTCCACCTTAATTTCCTCTCTTTTTTACAGTAACAATTAGATTTTTAGGGTTTATTACTCTCACAGTTCTTATTACTTTTTTGAAGAAAATAAAACCAAATGTGTCTAAGCAAAACAGAGACAGTTAGAACAGAAGGGTGGGCATAGTACATGATGCAAAAATAGAATACCAGGTGATCAAAAGTGGTTACCATTGTGCCTCTTGCTATTTTTAAATTGAGTTGTCTGTATCATCAAGTGTAATAGAATTGATCAAAACAGTACAGAACAAAACCAATAAAACCTACACTGAGGACCTTACAGGACTTCAAAAAAAGGATAATAGTCAATCCATACTGGGCATCATAGTATACCTTATTGCCTTCAAAGTGATTGCCTATACCCTCAAACTTGATACTATCAAACAAAATAGAATATATAATAATCAGGCAGAACAAGATATGGAGAGCAATACTGGGGTGCAAGTCAGGTTAATAGGACAACAAAAATGTTACTATAATATGTCCCGTTACTTTTAATTTAGTTTTCCCTTAATTAAAAAATGAGAGAAAATAGATTAATTTTAAAAAGGTGGGGGGAGAGATTGAGATAAGAGAAGACACTGTAATAGAACAACGCAAGGCAGAACCTAGCAATTCAAGCTTCATTGTGTTTCACCACAGATAATCTAACATAATAGTAATCGCCTTTACTTAGTGCTCCTTTCCTTAAATTATTTGAGTGTAACTTCACATGCTATAATATCAAGCATATCTAGACATTGTGAAGCCATTCAAGAGAATGAAAGAATTACAGGTTATTTAGAACCTGATAATAGAAAACAAACAATTGTTTCTATATTATCTCTTTGACTATAAAGAATTTTGTTTATACTATAGCATATAGTGAAATATAGTAAGATAAAACATGTTAAAACCAGTGGAAACAGATGTACTACAGCTTGATGGGACATCAAAACAATAGGATATTAAATCAGCATAGCTTTATGTTGTGTTGCTTTCTTCAAAATAGCATTCATGCTATCATAGATACTAAAATCGAACAACCCAGGTTAAAACCATTGCAGTTAATGAGTGAAAATATATGGCTTCAAACCATTATGATTGGGAATCATGATTACCACATACTTCTATGTATTCTTATCATTACTTACCCTAGGGAAACTACTCGGTATTTATACATGTGAGTTTATTTCGCTTATGAGTATGGTCTCAAGCTGTGTCCATTTATTTATAAATGTCTCAATGTGGTCATTCTTTATAGCTGAGTCGTACTCCATTGTATACAAATACCACAACTTTTTTATCTATTCTTCAGTCGATGGACACTTAGGTTGTTTCCAAGTTCTGGTTATTATAAATTGTGCTGCTATTAACATGGGTGCACATATATCACTGTGAAATAATGCTTTCAGTTCTTCTGGGAATATGCCTCGAAGTGGAATAGCTGGGTCATATGGGGCTTCCAGTCCTAGTTTTCTGAGAAATCTCCAGACTGACCTCCACAATGGTTGTACTAGTCTACACTCCCACCAACAGTGCAGGAGAGATCCTTTTTCTCCACAGCCTCTCCAGCATTTGTTGTTGTTGGTTTTCTTGATCTTGACCATTCTTTCAGGAGTGAGATGAAATCTCAGTGTGGTTTTGATTTGCATTTCTCTAATGACCAATGATGATGAACATTTTTTCATATATTTATTTGCCAATTGTATTTCTTCATCTGAGAATTGTTTATGCAACTCAGATGCCCATTTTTGGATTGGGTCTTTGAATTTTGGGGCTCTGATTTTTTAAAATTCTTTATATGATTTAGACAGAAGTCCTTTGTCTGAGGGGCAGTTCACTAAGATTTTTTTCCCAGTTTGTGGGTTTTCTTCTCACCACACTGGAGACTTCTTTTGATGTGCAGAAACTTTTTAATAAGAGGTGATCCCAGTTATTGATTCTGGGAAGTATTTCCCGTGTGGTTTTAGGCCTGTTCATGAATTCTCTACCTACTCCTATATCTTCAAGGTTTTTACATAATTTGTCTTCCAATAGATTTAGTTTTTCTGTTTTAATATTTAGATCTTTGACCCATTTAGATTTTATTGTAGTACATGGTGATAGTCATGGGTCTAGTTTTAGTTTTCGACATATGGAGAGCCAGTTTTTCCAGCACCATTTATTAAAGAGACTGTCATTCTCCGAGTGAACATGTTTGGCCCCTTTATCGAAGATAAGGTGCTTGAGTGTGTTTGTAGTTGTGGTTGTATCTTCTAATTGATTCCACTGATCTTCAGCTCTGTTTTGGTTCCAGTACCATGTTGATTTTACTACAGTTGCTTTGTAGCATAATTTCAAGTCAGAGATTGTGATACCTCCTGCCTTGCCTTTGCTGCTTAGAACTGTCCTTGATATTCTAGGTCTCTTCTCACTCCAGATGAATTTTAGGAGTGATTTCTTTAGTTTTATGAGGTATGTTGATGGTATTTTTATTGGGATTGCATTGAATCTGTATAAAAGTTGTGGGAGAATGGCCATTTTCACAATATTTACTCTTCCTATCCACGAGCAAGGGATGTTTTTCCATTTTCTGAGATCGTCTTCAATTTCATTTTTCAATGTATTATAATTTTCCCTGTACAGATCTTTCACTTCTTTCATGAGAGTAATTCCTAGATATTTCATTTTTTGGTTGCTAGTGTGAAGGTTGTGGCTTCTCTAATTTCTCTTTCTGTGACTTTGTTGTTAGTGTATAGGAATACTATTGATTTTTGAGTACTGATTTTATAGCCAGCTACATTACTAAATTTATTTGTTATACCTAGCAGTCTTTCAATTGAGTTTTGGGGATCTTCTATATAGAGTATCATGTCATCTCCAAATAATGATACCTCAGCAACATTCTTAATCTTTTTTCCTGCTGAGGTTAATAGTCCTATTTCCTGATAAATGTCCCCATGAACATGTATGGTACCAAAAGCATACCGACTATCTCTATATATATTTATAGTACACAAGTCCAGTAAGTCTGTGGGTTCTTCCTGCTGAACTGAAGTTTCCAACCCTAGAGGTTGGGACCATATTACCTCAGTTTCAGTCAGATCTTGCCACTTGACTACCTTGATGCAGGTAACTGCTACCATCTGTGAAAAGGGTGGCTTCAGGCTGGGCAAGCAGACATCAGTCATGTCATCTCACAGGCTTGAGACTGAGTCAATAATGTCCATACAATTATGTGTGAGCATTGAGGGATCATTGTCTGGCAGGAAGGTCACTAAATTGAGGGCAGAGGTAGACATGAACTCGATGCAGTCAGGATCCAGCAAAAGGGCTTGATAATGGACCGAGTTTTGGAAAGCCATCTTCCAGTGTCCTAGGTACTGGGTTAAGATACTTTTTGTGATCCCATGACTGTCAGTGACATCCACATGGGAAGATTTGGCTAAGTCAGAGAGAGCAAGGGATTGGGCATTCAGGAGATCCCATTTTAATTCATTGAAAACTTGTTCCTCCAGCTTAGTAAAGGTTAAAGGTCCAGATGGTTCCCCTCCAGTAGATGTTTAGAGTTGCTGAGCCAGTCTAGCAAAACCCCAGATACACATCCATCAGCAAATCAAGGCATCTAGAAATTCATTAACTTGATGCTTGGTCTTTGGGGAAGGGAATTTTAAGACAGCCCCAGTCCTTTTGTCTGACAGTCCATTTTTCTCCTTCTAATACATACCCCAGATGAATGATTTTAGACAGGCAGAGCTGTGGCTTTTTGTTAGAGACTCAATAATGCAATTTGTCTCAGTCTCTCAAGAGGGCCTCTGTGGCTCCAGACAAGAGGGCAAGTATGCAGTAGCCAGTAGTAAATCATCAACATATTGAAGCACTGTGATAGATGTGTGTTCTTCCTGAAAATATTGGAGGTCCCGGCTCAGGGCCTCACTGAATAGAGTTGGTGCAAATTTTCACCCCTGTGGTAAACATGTACAGGTCCATTGTCCTGATTCTCCAATCTTAATGTCTGTGCATTCAAAGGCAAAGAGGGTTTGGCTCAGCAGAATCAGTGGTAGGGAGAAGGCATCCTTCCTGTCCAATGCAGAGTAACAATATGCAAAGGAGGCAACAAACAGAGCAAAGTATATGGATTAGGGACAGTGAGGTGCAAGGTCATGAATTTTATTTACCTCTTGGAAGTTTTGGACAGGCCTAGACTTCCAAGTCTGAGGCTTCTGAATGGGTAGCAAAGGCATGTCCCAACTGACTTACAACTTCTCAGGATATTGGTCTCTTTCAGCTTTTGGATGTGTGTGGAAAATTCTTCCTTGGCATATTGGTGGACAACTATTGGGGTGGTCCCAGGATTAAGGGTGACTACTGTGAGAGTTTGGTTGATTATGAGAACCAGTGGGTTGCATTCTGCCCAGAAACCAGGAATCTCTTTTGCTGTTTTTGTAGCAACAAAGTTGGAGGAGTGTCTACCAGAAGAAAGTCCATTAGAAAATAATTATACTTCAGCCAGTGTGAAAATAAACAGTATAGCAGGAAGAGGAGGGGTAGTCATTTCTGAGCTCACTTCCTTTTGATCAATACTTTTTCCATCAAACTCAAGAGTCACTGAGAAGTTTGTTCCCTCATAAGGGATTTGAGCCAGCAATTTGATCAGGGAGTAAGGACATTCTGGCATAACAAGAAAAGGATGAGTTAGGGACATTCTGATCAAGTCCATAATACTGGTATGAGTCCATGGGTCAGTCTTTATTTTTTCAGTTGCTCCTTAAATGCTTCTATTGGTCTAGAACAGGTAACCCACTGGCTGTTGCAGGACTGAACAACTCGTTCAGTGTCTAACAAGATGTTGATCATTTGGTCCCCACAGTGAAACTTAAAGAAAGTTCTTGGGGGCCAAACGAACCCTTATTGACTCAGTCTTGAATTAAGACTTTCTCAGTGTAGGTGATCTTTTTCTGGAGCTCTGGACAGTCTTTACCCCAGTAGCCCTCTTTCTTACAAAAGCCACACTGGCTTTTGGCTTGTAGAGACCTTTTGGACTTAGGATGGTTCCCCTACTCACATTTAGTCTTGTGACTTTCCTTTTCTCCTAGGGCATGAAGGACTTGTGCCACTGTTTTGTTTAAGTTCCATGAATCTTCTCAGTTGTTGAAGATTTTTGGTCTATCTACACTAACTCTTAGAGTGACTTACATTCTAAATCCTGTTGGACTTTGTAGATTTTGTCTAATATCTGGGGCCATGTGGGAGACAAATGTGATATTTAGGGTGTATATATATTCATGTGCCTCTGGATCAATGGGTGTATAAATAAAATATGTCTCTAGGATGCTCTCCAAGAACACAGATGAAGACTCATAGGATCCCTGTGTTACCTCTGGAAGCTTTGACAAATTAGTTGGCTTCTGAGCAGCTCCCTTTAAAGCACCAGGAAAGTCTGGCAGTGCCATTCAAGAGCCCCCTCACTTTGTTCACTGTTCGGATCCCAGGAGGTGAGAGTGAGGGGAAAGAGGTCCAATCAACCTGAGTGGAAAATAGAGTGGCCATCTGGTCCTGGGACCAGTTTGCATGCCAGGATGCAGATGCATTGTCATTCCACAGACGTGAAAAGAATGTTGGATGGAGTAGCTGTTTGTAGTTGTCTCAAGTGTGCTGATGCATAAAAAAACAAAACAAAACAAAACAAAAAAAAACCACACACACACACACACACACACACACACACACTAACACACACAAAGAGGGAGATGTGTCCTTGCTGCTTTTGAGAGAATGATAAGTTTTTATTATTATTTTTTATTATTATTTTCAGCTGTAAAGATAATTGGTGGAGCAAGGCACATCAAAGGATCTGCAGAACCCCTCCTGAGAGACAGCCTCACAGAAAGGAAAAAGAGGAGCGAGCAGTTCAGACTTGGATTCTGGAGAGGAGGTTCCTGGTTTGGAAACCCTAGAAAATGTCACTATGGATCTGTGATGGACTCAGTAGGTAAGGGGAGTCGAATTCTGCAAGGGGAGAGTTGTAAGGAGAGTGTGCATAGCAGAAAGAGATGGGGTGAGGAGTTGGGAGAAGGGGAAATAACTGGGGAAAATTTGAGAAGGCCAGGTATTGTGACTGCAACTTTAGCATGGTGTTTGGGATTGGAGGAGGGGACCCAGTTGGGATGTCCAGAGCCAAGTCAATCCAGGTTTGTATACAAACAAGTTGATGTGTTCAGGTGTCCTGAAGATGACCTGATGCAACTGCTGACACAAAGAGAGTTTAGAAGTGCCTTCTAGAGATCAAGAGAATGGAAAGTAGGCCATTCAGATTCACAAAAACTTTGGAGCACCTCTGAGTGAACAGGTTTACCATAAGGAGTTTTCTGGCCAAATTCCAGAAAAGGCTTAAGTATATATAGCAGCATACAGAGAAGCAGAAGCAGACTGACCCATTGACTCACATAACAAACACTAAACCAGTGACAAACAATATTAATGAGACAAAGAGAGAGATTTCACTGTGTAAACTGACACCAGTAACTAATTTGACCCTATGGCTGAAAAGTTCCAGGCTATTGTGTTGATCTGGGAATGAATTCTGGCGAATTATATGTTGCATTCAGCAACTCCAAGACTGCCAGGGGGCATCTCAACAATCTTTAATGATTAGTGGCAGGCATTTGGATGGCTTATTCTGAATTCAGCATCCATTTGACACAGATTCCTCAGTGGTGGGGAACATCTCTCCGCAGTTGCCCTGAGGAATAATTGCAATAAGAGAGGCTTGGATACTATAAGTCCTTAAATTGGAAACCTGAGTGATGCTCAAATTATGTGGTTTTTTGTACAATTTAGGAATCCAAACAGCCTAATTCACACATTTTGAATTTTATTAGCTGAGCTCAGCAACAACACACATATAGACTCTGTTTCAAAATCCCATGTAGTGCTGCTGAACTGGAAAGTTAAAAAGCTGTTAAAACAAAAGGACATCCTGTTGGAAAGAACTTAGTTATAATCCTAAATTTATTTTTGGTTGACACCTGTATCCTATTTCTTGTTGAGTAGTTAATTGTTCTCTTATAGGTGCAGTACATTTTGCTTTTCTCATGCAATTGTATTCAAAGAAATTTTTCCAAATCTGGAGCAAATAGAGCACACTAATCAAATAAAGGGCACAAGATGGCATCAGTCATGCCAAGCTACAACAATATTCTAGCAAATATTGGCAAATAAATTTATAAATAATTGCTTTTTTAATCTATACAACAGGCTCTCCACTTTGTGACTGAAAAACTGCCCTACTCCTCTTGGAGTTGTTGACAGGTGTGAAAACTCTACCATCTGGGGAAGAAAGAAATCTTTGCCTTGTGACTTGTGAAACTTCATTTCACTTTCACACGACTGATTTCAACCGTTGTTCAGACTCCAGCCCCAGCAGAAATGTCAAGTGGGCCATTAGTGGACAGCAGACACACCACAGACATCAAAGTAGTGAACTTCTCCTATCAGTGGACCATCACTAACTTTAGCTTTTCCACAAAGCAAATGGGTGAATGCATTGAAAGTTCAACTTTTTCATCACAACAAAATGATAAACTGGTGTGGGGCTTACAACTGTACCCAAAAGGGATCGATGAAGAAAGCAAAGATTACCTTTCCCTATATCTCAAACTGATCAACTGTCCAATGAGAGACGTATTGGCAAAATTTAAATTTTACATTCTGAATGCCAATGGAGAGAAAACCAATGAGAATGCTAGTCACCAACCATATCGATTTGTGCAAGGCATGTACTGGGGATTCAAACATTTCATTCTTAGGCAGTTTATTTTCAATGCAGCAAATGACCTTCTCCCTGATGACAGGCTTACTTTCTTTTGTGAGGTTAAATTGGCAAAATATTTCAGCAACATATCCTGCCAAAATACCATGAATACTCTGAAGGTTCCAGAGTGCTGTTTGGCAGAGGATCTAGGAAGGCTGTGAAAGAGTTCTTGCTTCACAGACTGTTGTGTGTGTGTGGCTGGCCAGGAATTCCAGGCTCACAAAGCCATCTTAGCAGCTCGTTCTCAAGTTTTCCGTGCCATGTTTCAACATGAAATGCAAGAGAGCAAAACTAATCGAATAGAAATCAAGGATATGGAGCTTGAGGTTTTTAAGGAACTGATGTTTTTCATCTATACTGGAAAGGCACCAAAGCTCAGCAGAATGGCACCTGATCTGCTGGCAGCTGCAGACAAGTATGGCCTACATCTCCTGAAGATCCTGTGTGAGATCGACCTCTGCAAAAACTTTCCCAAAGAGAATGCGGTGGAAATCCTCATTTTTGCAGACCTCCATAATGCATATCTGTTGAAAACCTTTGCAATGCATTTCATTAACTATCATATTTCAGACATCCGGGAGACCTCTGAGTGGAAGGCAATGGTGCAGTCACACCCTCACTTGGTCGCTGAAGTGGACCACTCTAGGACTACCATGCAGTGTAATTGCATACACCCCAATGCAATTGTCTGAGACAGTATTAAGATGCCACCTCGCCCAAGGCTCAATGTATCTTCCCAAAGGTGTGGTTTCCTTTGCTACCTCTGAACCCTGATTGCACAGGGCAATCTTTTGAACTTTCACTGAGGTATGTGGAAACACTGAAGTATGCCTCTCTAGGAATAGATGGAACCCCCTCTTACAGTCAGCAATAGAGGATAAGGCCTTTACATTTTAGGAGAAGTTTAATTTATTGCAATGTCCTGAGAATATAATTTATGAACCATTAGAAATCTGTCTTTTATAATACTGTCCTCCCTTTTTGTTTCAATTTTGAATTCAAATTAACACCAAAACACCTAGCAGGGAGATATACAAACACGTGGAGTGAAGCTGCACTCAGGGAAGGGATCATAAATACACTCAGAATCACTTGCCTCTGGACCCTCATTGCTAAAAGTCCCTTTTATCCCTTTCTCTTTTTTTCTAAATAAAATTTCATCTTACTTTGCACAATTTTTTGACTCCTAATCCTTTTTCTACATCAGATAGTCAAAAGCCTGAGTAGTTTTAGAGGTGGAATTATGACTCCTAGCCCACCCAGGGATAGAGCACTTAGGTTTATAATGGCACTAAGCAATTTTTGGGATGGGAGTAAAGAGGACCCAGAACTTGGTCATTTGGACCTTAGGAAAACACAGTGATGAATTCTTTTGCTCCCTGGCCTGGAACTGGCCTTCATTTTAAGCACTAGTCTGTACATCCCAGCAGTGATAGTGCAAAATATTCTGTCTTAGATGCATCACAGTAATCATGAAGTTCCTGGAGCAAGAAATAAGGAAAAATGTTCAGATTTAATAAAATCAAAAACAAAGGTGGAAAATGCAGAGTCAGTGTGTGTATTCCAGGGAATATCATGTTGAGGGAATCAAATTTCCATCCTTACAACTGTGGTAAATCATGCATATTTTCAAAGATGCTTCATTGCTTTACAGGTCTCAAAAAAACTCTTTCACTGTTTGCCTTACTGTTTGTAAGAACAGGATGCACCATAGTATCCTCTCCTGAATGTTAGGAGTAGAGAAAAAAAGAGGCAGGAGGAGATTGCACTGAAAAGGCTTCACTTGCAGAAATCACTATTGGTGTTTGTTTGGAGCCACTCAGACCCTTTCAAAGCTAAGAGGTATCTAAGAGCACCCAAGGATATGACCTCACTTGTCCAGACCATGTGCACAGGGGGATATAGTTATTTAATCCTGACCTAGCACATCTGAACACTCATTGACTGGTTATGGCACTCTGTAAGAATGTAAATACGAAAAAACACCTATGTAAGAATTAAACAGTAAAAATAAAGTAGGTTTTAACTATGGTTTTTGTTTATGCTCTTATTATTGTAGGACAGGGTTTTGGAGTATCAAGGGCTTGCCAGGCAAGCTTTTGTGCAGCTGAACTAACTTACTGGCTGTTGCCAAGCTTTTACATGCATGTGTCTCTGATCATTGCAACCTCATTAATGAAAATTTCTGTACAGCCACTCAAGCAGGTTGAAATTTTTGAAAATGAAAAAGTATTTCACTCAGTGTTCATATATCTTGACAAGAACTATAGTTTTATGTGTTGTGGAGAAAAAGTGTTATGGTACTTTCTCCCTTTAGGCTTTATTTTTTTGTACCAGGGATGGAACTCAACAACATGTGTTTTCAAGGTAGGTGCTTATTCTGCTGAGCTAAATCCCTAGCCCTTCCCCTTTAGTTTTATTTCACTTCCATTCTCCCTTCCACTTTAAAGAAAAAAAAAAAACGAAACAAAAAGTGCAAAAATAAAAATTATTTATTACATTCTGTGTGAAAAATAGTGCAACACATGTTTATCAGCTCTCAATACCTGACTTACTGCTTGTGGAGGATTCATCCCAGTTTCTTCTGATTAACTCATCTTCCTACATGAGAAAATACCCAAATTTATTATTTTTCTTTTTTGAAAATATAAATAATCACTATTTTCTAAAAAATGAATCTAGAATTTAAAAATTAAATATTGTTCACTAAATCAAATAAAAAATAATATGTAAAGTGCAATAAGTAATGTAGCAGAGTGGATTAAAGGCTAAAATTTTGCAGAACCAGGATCTGACATCACAGCTTCTCAGAGTACAAATATGTCTCACAGTGACTTAGTGTAAGTAGATTTTTGAGATGGAGTTTATGCCAAAAGTACAAATTCACATACAAAAAAATGTGTTCATTGAATTCTGGAGGGAAATCAGGCAAGGACAATAGGTTAGGTGGCTGAAGGGGACACATTCAGATATGGGGGCAAAGTAGACTATCTTGCAAGAATGGGAGGCCAGCTGTTGAGGAATAGCAGATCAGCTGGTGAATGTTTGGTCATTTCCTCAGCTTGGTGTCAAAGTTCTGAAATGTTTATGGCTAAGGGGCAGGGCTAAGGGGCAGACCCATCTCCAGGAAAAAATGCTTCTCTCTGTGTAGTGGTCCCAACCATAAAAGGATTAAAGCCTATAAAACACTAAGAGATGATTATTTGGAAAACAATACCTGTTTGTTTGCTCATGCATAAGTAACAGTATGACAGAACAAAGATTTCTCATAATTTATAGTCCTTTAAAGCAAGGAAGTTACCAACTGCACTTGGCAATCTTTAATGATCTGCTCAAAGGCCCCTAGAAGTGCCCCTAAAGCACCAACTTATCTGTGTCATCGAAAGTTGCATGCTACAAATCCTCAAACTCCTAATGAAGACATTCTGTTACATTTTTCAACATCTATGTGAATACAACTATCATATAAACAAAGGAACTATGCAGGAGGTCCATGTGTTGGAAGCATTAGCAGTATGTTTAGAGACAGGCAAATTAAGTGACCCATTCTCTTTCCTTTTTCCAACTAAAATCATTACTTGTCTGATTATGTTTGTCATTAGTTTATAGTTAAGTAATAGCTATTGTCACTCTAAGGTGGCACTTTATTTACAACAGTAAGGCATGGGATAGGAGACCCCTGGAGTTAGAGGTGTCTGACCACAATGGGAGCCACCAGTGACCAACGTATCTGACTACCACAGCAGGCATGTGAATGAGAGGGATCTGATCCTTATGGGGGACACCTGGGTCTGAATCCTTATGTCCTGTATGCTAGATAAAATGAAGGTTCCATTCCTCTTCTTTCTCCCTTGAACTTGCAATTCAGCCTATTCTTGATGCTGTCATTGTGTGTTCTCAATAAACAACAACTTATTACTAAGCATGTGCATATGCCTGGAAATTGTACACAAGAACCTGAACTATTTTTGGCCCATTCAAATGAAACGCAGCTCTAGGTCTGTGTTAGAGACCAGAGCAACTTCCTACCTTCCATCAGTCATGCCAGAAGCCTCACTTTCCAGCCATTCCTGTACAGAGTTACATGAAAAACTGTTCAAATTCGCCTGCAAGACTAGCATTTCTTCAATTTTCTGGGTAGTGTAAATTTCCTTACAACTTTAAATTCAACTTTAAATCCAGCGGATCATTATTGTTAAAAGAGCTATACAGAGGAAACATTTGATGTTGCACACAATTTCTATTTTTATTGTCACTTTGCACAAGAAAGTAATTTTGAAATGTTGAAATATCAAAATGTACAGAACCAAAGTATATCTAATAGCTCATATTTGAATGACTGTTCCAAATCTAAAAATAACTAAGGAAGGGGCTGGAGATTTAGCTCATTGGCATAAGTGCCTGCCTTGCAAGCAGGCAGTGGTGAGTTCGATCCCTGGTACCGATAAAAAGGAAAAAGCCAATAAAATTAAATAACTAAGGGAAGGTGGAAAATATTCAAGTTGGAGATTTTACTGATATGAAAGTTGAAGATGATGCTGATTGGTGCTATTAGAATTATGAAGTAAGGTGTTAAGTCTGATAAAAGCGAATAATTTGGACAGATTTCTTACCATGTCCACATAAATATATCCGGTTTCATGGAGTTTGCTGAGAACACTGCTGGTGTTTAATACACTGCTCATTATCTCAGTGATAGAGCCTGTAAGATGTCATTATGGTGTGATTTAGAAATATTGACCCATATATCTCTGTGACTCAGAAATAAAGACTCCAAACATGCAAATGAAAATGAGATTAAAATACTTGTTTTGCAGTTTTGCATTCATACATATTTATACGTTGTGTGTAGGACACTAGCATACTTGTCTTTCTGAGCTGAAAATGTAATCAGCTAAGCATTTTCTCCAAAAATGAGAAATATCATTCTCTGTGCCAGTTCACTCCAGGAGCCCATGCAAGACTTTCAAGGGTTAGGTCACAAGGATAAAAAATTCACATGTGCAATTCATGTGAAACAATTGTAGGCTGCACGGAACAAAGCAGAGGGCCGTAGCAAAAGAATACATTTTTATTTTATGATTCTTATATAGCTTATTACTTTATATTTACATTCTTAATTATATGATTCTTATATAGCTTATTATCTTATATTTACATTCTTGCATGCTACATTAACCTGCCTTGTTTTGTAGTATCATTGTTATATAACTCTATACCACTGTTATCCTTTGCTGGACATCTGAGTTCAAATCCTCAGGTGTCCTTAGATCTTCTGAGCCTTAAAGCAAACTTAGTGGATTCCCAATCCTATCTCCTCTTAGGTCTGGGTCATATATATGCAACATTTGATTTTTAACCGTGCACAATTACCTCCTCATATTTTAATTAACGAACAAAGAACTATATCATTTTATGAAACCCCTTCTTTCATTTGAACGGTTACATCCAAAAGCAACAACCTAGGTTGGCACTTAGCGTTCAAAAATTGAGCTCTATGTTGATTGAGGACTTGAACCTGGAGGGCTAATTTTATGGTCCTTGTCCCTGGTCAGATGCTTATATCTTCAGAAGTCAGTATTTTTCCTCAGGCATCCCACCACTGTAGTGCCTTTGTCTAGGCAACTGTTAAGACCCTTCCCAATGAGAGGCAGGGTTTATATCTCGATTCTCAATAGCTTAGCCTCAACTTTTTGGCCATGCTCTCATGTGTCTTGCCATATGTTGGCACAACACAAGTGATCATGCCCTATCTATTACTCCTGAGCTTCTGAAGTGTCAGCCTACTACAAATAAAACAAATGTATGTGCACAAATGTAGGGACACTCCTTCATGAATCACACATAGACACACTGCCTGAAACTCTTTCCATGTGTTTGAAGTGAGTTTTTTGTTTTTAACTGGAGAGCCTCTGTACTGAAATACACAGAGGCTTCTGTTGGCTGTGGGGTTGGGACAGGTTTACACTTATCAGGAAATCATACATTAGCTCTAAATCTCTCATTCCCTTTTTAATGGAAATCGGGAGTCATGTCCTGTAGTTCATCCTCCCAGATAAGTTCCAGGCCATGTAAATCAGTGGGCCCAACACTATTGAGTATTCAGTTGCCAAGCCACATACACCCATTTAAGAAGGAGTCGAGGTGTTTTTCTACAAAGTCCTTTAAAGTTTTGTAAGCCAATACCAGTCTCCAAAGGGAATCTTTCCCAGTGCTGCAGGGCCCTCCAACCTGCCAAGGAATTGGCTCCAGGTTGCTATAGAAAGTCTGATGTCACATCCAAAATTAAAGAAGGGAAGGTTTATTTAGCTCATTGGTGGTAGAGGTTTCAGTCAATCATCAACTATGTCCAAGGCAAAGAGTTACATTGTAGAGATCAATGGTAGTGGAAAGGAGCACAAGAAAGAAAAGCAAAGGAGAGCATCATGGAGAGAAGATCCTTTCTGTCTCTTAATTTTTACATAGTCCACACCCATTTCGGTTTACCCTATACACCCTTAAGCCCAGCATTGGACCAAAAGACATTCACAAGCTCTGGAAACTCACATTCATAGCTGCACGACAATTTGAAGGGACACAAAGACTCAAAGCTTCAAATTCTGTTGCTGATGCCCAAACCTCATGTACATAATTTATGCAAAAGATATTTAGTCCATCTCTAAGAGTTGCCAAAAATGTACAGTTTCAGCATTGGTGAAAAGTCTAGGCCCCTGTTCTCCTTTGAAAGTGAATGGAAAAGAAACTCTTAACTGTAACCTCTTGAAAGGGAAATGAAAATAAATTTAAGCCATCCAACATTCAGAGGTGTAAGACAAACATTATCACTGCAAAGAGTACAAACAGGAGGGTAAGGAAGAATGGTACCCTAGGAGTCCAAAACCCACAAGGGCAAACATTAAATCTTGAACTTCCACATGAAACATCCAAAGCTATTTTTGCTAAGCTGTGAGCTTCAAAGGGATTTGATAATTCCACCGCTGCATTACTTTGGGTGGTGCTAATTATCATAGATTCTCCCTTAAGCTGGATTAGCTCACTCCTTGCAAGATTCCTTAGACATTTCATGATACTGGCTTTTCCAAACTTGTGAGAAATCCTATGCCCCTTTGCCTTTACCTTCACAGCATTACACATTGCCTTCTCTGGGGCACACTAACAGGCTTACTTTTTTTTTTTTATTTAAGAGGAAAAAGAGAAAAACACAAAACAAAACAAAGCAGTGTAAGGTTACACATAATACAGAACTACAAAAAAAAACATAACAGTAAGAAATCACCTGTTAATAGATTACATATTATCATCTTGGAAATAGTTGCTCAAATCACAGTATCAAAGAATACAAAGTAGACATTCAAACAGAGAGACTGCAAACAGCTGTGTTCAATGATCCAAAAACATTAATATAGTCAGCTATTTAACACACCTAAACACACTTGCTGTTATATCCGTTAGAGCTCTTTTTTTTTTCCTCCCTCTCTTTTTTACAACAAAATTTACACATTTTGGATTTTATTACTCCTTAGTTCTTATTACTTTTTGGGGGGGGAGAGAATAAAGTCAAATATGGTAAAACAAAGCTGTAAGTCAAAACCAAGGATAGACATAGCACATGATGTAGAACAGAGTACAAGGTTATTAACAATGGTTATCAACATTGTCTCTTGTTTCCTTAAAAGGAATTGTCTATCTCATTAGATATTATAAAGTTGGACAAAACAGTGGAGAACAAGACCAATAAAACTTAGGCATTGTGAACATTACAGGACTTCCAAAGGAGACAATAGTCAAACCAGAATGGGCATCTTTGTGAATCTTATTGCCTTCAAATTAGTTGCCTATACCCTCAGACTTGCTACTATCGCACAGAATGGAACAGAGTCTAATCAGTCAAAACAAGATCTTGGGAGTATTACAGGACTACAAAACAAGTTAAAAGGAGATCGAAAAGAGTTACTATTATATATCCTAATTTTTTAAATTTTTCCCTTAATTAAAATAAACATAAAAAATAGCTAAATAATTTTTTTAAAGAACAGTAGTTACCATAGTGTCTGTCTTTTTCCTTAAAATATTTGGATAAAACTTCATATACTATAGCTTCAAATATTTCCATATCAAAAAGCCCAGAATAAAGCCTTTCTAATTAATAAGTGAAAATTTTATAAGGCTTCAAGGCCACATAATGGGGAATCATGATTATCACATATTTTTATATATTTGAATCATTACTTACATTAGGGAAACTATTCGGTATTCATACATGCGAGATTGATTTATTTCACTTATGAGTATGGTCTCAAGCTGCGCCCATTTATTGATAAATATCTCAATGCGATCCTTCTTTATAGCTGAATAATACTCCATTGTATAGAAATACCACAACTTTTTTATCCATTCCTCAGTTGATGGACACTTGGGTTGTTTCCAAGATCTGGCGATTACAAATTGTGCTGCTATAAACATAGGTGCACATATATCCCTGTGGTATGATGCTTTCAGTTCTTCTGGGAATATGCCTAGAAGTGGAATAGCTGGAATAAATGGGATTTCCAGTCCCAACTTTTTGAGAAACCTCCAGACAGACCTCCATAAAGGCTGTACCAGTCTACACTCCCACCAACAGTGCAGGAGAGTTCCTTTTTTCCCAAGCCTCTCTAGCATTTGTTGTTGTTGGTTTTCCTGATCCTGGCCATTCTTTCAGGAGTGAGATGGTATCTCAGTGTGGTTTTAATTTGCATTTCTCTAATGACCAATGATGATGAGCATTTTTTCATGTATTTGTTTGCCATTTGCATTTCTTCATCTGAGAATTGCGTATTCATCTCAGATGCCCATTTTTGGATTGGATCTTTGAATTTTGGAGGTATGAGTTTTTTTTAATTCTTTATATGTTTTAGACAAGAGTCTCTTGCCTGAGAGAGAGTTCACTAAAATCTTTTCCCAGTTTGTGGGTTTTCTTTTCACTATGCTGGAGATTTCTTTTGACATGCAAAAACTTTTTAATAAGAAGTGGTCCCAGTTATTGATTCTGGGAAGTATTTCCCGTGCAGTTTGAGTCCTATTCATGAATTCTCTACCTACTCCTATGTCTCCAAGGTTTCTACCCAATTTGTCTTCCAATAGATTTAGTGTTTCTGTTTTAATATTCAGATCTTTGACCCATTTAGATTTTAATTTAGTACATGGTGATAGACATGGGTCTAGCTTTAGTTTTCGGCAAATGGAGAGCCAGTTTTTCCAGCACCATTTATTAAAGAGACTGTCGTTCTTCCAGTGAACCTGCTTGGCTCCTTTATCAAAGATAAGGTGGTTGAGTGTGTTTGTAGTTGTGGTTGTATCTTCTAATCTATTCCATTGATCCTCAGCTCTGTTTTGATTCCAATACCATGTTGATTTTACTACTGTTGCTTTGTAGTATAATTTCAAGTCAGGGATTGTGATGCCTCCTGCTTTGTCTTTGCTGCTTAGAATTGCTTTTGCGATTCTAGGTCTCTTCTGGTTCCAGATGAAATTTAGGAGTGATTTCTCTAGATCTATAAGGTATGTTGATGGTATTTCTATTGGGATTGCATTGAATCTGTATAAGAGTTTTGGGAGAATGGCCATCTTCACAATGTTTGTTCTTCCTATCCATGAGCAAGGGATGTCTTTCCATTTTCTGAGATCATCTTCAATTTCCTTTTTCAGTGTATTATAGTTTTCACTGCATAAGTCTTTCACTTCTTTCGTAAGAGTAATTCCTAAGTATTTCATTTTTTTGCTTGCTAATGTGAATAGTCCAGTTTCCCTTCTTTCCCTCTCTGTGGTTTTGTTGTTTGTGTATAGGAATGCTATTGATTTCTGAGTATTGATTTTGTATCCAGCCACATTACTGAATTTATTTATTGTATCTAAGAGTCTTTCAATGGAGCTTAGAGGGTCTTCTATGTAGAGTATCATGTCATCTGCAAACAATGACAACTTAACTTCTTCTTTTCCTATCTTTACCCCTTTTATTTCTCTTTCTTGCCTAATTGCTCTGGCTAGTACTTCCAGTACTATATTAAAGAGGAGTGGTGATAAAGGACATCCTTGTCTTGTGCCTGATTTTAAAGTAAAGGCTTTCAATTTTTGGACATTTAGTATGATGCTGGCTGTTGGTTTGTCATAAATGGCCTTTATTTTTTTTTATTTTATTTTATGTATTTATTTATTTATTTATTTTTTCTTTTTCCTTTTTATCGGTACCGGGGATTGAACTCACAACTGCCTGCTTACAAGGCAGGTGCTTATGCCGCTGAGCTAAATCCCCAGCCCCCTTAAATGGCCTTTATTATATTGAGGTAAAGACCATCTATTCCAATTTTCTGTAGAGTTTTTATCATCAATAAATGTTGGACCTTATCGAAGGCTTTTTCTGCATCTATAGAAATGATCATGTGATTCTTATTTTTGGCTTTATTGATATGGTGGATTACATTTATTGATTTGCGTATGTTGACCCATCCTTGCATTCCTGGGATGAATCCCACTTGGTCATGGTGTATAATCTTCTTGATGATTTGCTGGATCCTATTTGCCAATATTTTATTGAGGATTTTTGCATCTGTGTTCATTAGGGAGATCGTTTTATAGTTCTCTTTTTTAGTTGGGTCTTTCTCAGGTTTTGGTACTAGAGTGATATTTGCTTCCAGGAATGACTTAAGAAGGATTGCTTCCCTTTCAATTTCATTGAATAGTTTGAGGAGTGTCGGCATTAGGTCTTCTTTGTATTTCTTGTAGAATTCTGCAGTGAATCCATCTGGGCTTGGGCTCTTCTTGGTGGGTAAGGACTTAATTACATTTTCAATTTCAGTAACCGAGATTGGGTTATTCAACAATTTTACATCCTCTTGATCTAGCTTTGGCACTTCATAGGCTTCTAAGAATCTGTCTATTTCTTCTGTGTTATCAAACTTATGAGAGTAGAGGTTTTCAAAATAGGTGTTGATGATCTTCTGTATTTCTATTGGGTCTGTAGTGACTTCTCCTTTTTCATTTCTTATTGCATGAATTTGAGCTTTTTCTTCCCTTTTTTTAATAAGGTTGGCTAGGGGCTTATCGATTTTATTTATTCTTTTAAAGAACCAACTCTTTGATTTATTGATCCTTTGGATTGTTTTCTTAGTCTCTATTGCATTGATTTCTGCTCTGATTTTTATAATTTCCTCTCTTCTTTTGGCTTTGGGCTTGACTTGCTCTTCTTTTTCTAGCTGTTTGAGGTGTAGCATCAAGTTATTTATTTGTATTCGTTGTTTTCCTGATGTGGGAACTCAGTGCAATAAATTTTCCTCTGAGGACGGCTTTCATTGCATCCCACAGATTCCGGTAAGTTGTATCTGCATTTTCATTTTCTTTTACGTATTGTTTGATTTCTTCTTTAATTTCTTCTGTGACCCACTGATTACTCAAGTGTGTGTTATTCAGTTTCCATGTGTTTGTGGGATTTTTGCAGTATCTTTTATCGTTAATTTCTAATTTCAGAGTGCTGTGATCCGATAACATGCAAGGGATGATTTCAGCTCTTTTGCACTTGTTTAAATATGTTCTATGAGCTAATATATGGTCTATTTTAGAAAATGATCCATGTACTGCTGAGAAGAATGTGTATTCTGATGTTGTTGGGTGGAACATTCTGTATATGTCTATCAAACCCATTTGTTCACAGGTATGATTCAGTTCTGTTATTTCTTTACTCATTTTCTGTCTGGTCGATCTGTCCCTTGGTGTCAATGGCGTATTAAGGTCTCCTGTTACAATTGTGTTACTGATAATTTGAGTTTTCATTTCTGTTAATAATTGTTTTATATAACTGGGCGCTCTGGAGTTTGGTGCGTATATATTTAAAATAGTTATCTCTTCCTCTTGGAGTTTTCCCCTTACGAGTATGTAGTGACCTTCTTTATCCTTTATGGTCATTGTTGCTTTAAAGTTCACGTTGTCTGCAAACAGAATGGCTACTCCTGCCTTTTTTTGGATTCCTGCTGCATGAAGAATTGTTTTCCATCCTTTGACTTTCAGTCTGTGAGTATCTTTCTGGGTTAGATGGGTTTCCTGTAAACAGCATATGGTTGGATTTTGTTTCTTGATCCATTCTGCTAGTCTGTTTCTTTTGATTGGTGCATTGAGACCATTTACATTAATGGTTATTACTATTAAATGTTGGTTAATTGTAGGAATCTTATCTCTCTGCTGTTGCATCTTTATCTTTGTGTTCTGTTTAATTATTTGCTTTGCTTAGTGGTTTTTTCCTTTGTGTATCTAAACTGTCTTTCAATATTTTTTGCAGGGTTGGTTTGGTGTTCATGAAGTTCTTCAGCTGTTCTTTGTCATGGAAGTATCGTATTTCACCATCTATTTTAAATGATAGTTTTTCAGGATATATCAGTCTAGGTTGGAAATCATTTTGCTTTAGGAACTGGAATACTTCACTCCATGCTCTTCTTGACTTTATTGTTTGTTATGAGAAGTCTGCTGTGATTCTGATAGGTTTTCCTTTATAAGTGATCTGTCTTTTCTCTCTGACAGCTTTTAATAATCTATTCTTGTGTTGGATTTCTGGGATGGTGATTATTATATGTCTGGGTGTAGTTTTCTTTTGGTTATGACTATTTGGAGTTCTATATGCTTCACTGATCCTGATGTCAGTTTCTGATCTCATGCTTGGGAAGTTTTCAGCTATTGCTTCTCTAAATATCCTCTTGATATCCTTTATCTTGTCTCCTTCTTTTTCATTAATCCCTATCATTCTTATGTTATTCTTCTTTGCATCATCTTGCAGTTGTTGAATTGTTGTTTCCTGATTCCTTGTTATTTTTAAAAGATCTTTCCTTTCCTGTTCACTAGCTGCAATCCTGTCTTCAAGGTCTGAAATTCTATCTTCACTTTCATTAAGGCGGTTTTTACAACTTTCAGTGGAGTTTTTTATTTCCTGTATATCTCTGTGCATCTGCATTATGTATTCTTTTTGTTTCTTATATTGCTCATCTAGGGATTCTATCTTTTTGTTTAGTTCCTCCAATTTTTTTATCTGTGTTTTCTTTAGATATATTTAGAATCTCTTTCATTTCTTTTATCATTTCTTCTTTTATCTGGGATATTATTTCGAGTTTGAATTTCTTTAAAGCTTCCTGGAGTTGCTTGTCAAGTTCAGTAGCTATTGTGTCTGATATATGAGGAGGATGGGATATATTTTCTTCTAAATACATTCCTCCTAGGGTTTCCTGAGATGGGCTGGAGGTTTGAGGTTGTAATTTGGTCTTTCGTTTTGTCATTTTCCTATATTTCTGTGTTTCAAGTGTTATTTGAAAGCCTCCTCAGGATCTGTTGAAAATCCCCTTCTATGTTTGGAGCTACTGAGACTCTGGCACCACTCTACCCCAGGCCATTGGGCCTGCAAAACCAATGGCCCTCCTCTGCTTGTTCAGAACTCCGCGGTTCCAGACAAGCTGGGCCTCAGGGAAACTGTGCGCCCACCTGCCCCTTGGTAGATCCACAGCTCTTGGATCGCAGCCGGGTTAGGGTACTCACCATAGGCCTCAGTGCCTCAGGAGCCTGTGATCCCTCCCTGCTTGCAGAGATATCCACAGTCCTCCAGACAAAGGAAGGGCCTCCTGCGGGCACTCTGGATCCACCCAGCTCCTCCTCTGCACGCAGATGGCTAGGCACTGCTGGGCACAGGCCGAGGTGCCTCAGGAACCTGGGATCCCTCCCTGCTTGCAGAAATATTCACTCCTCCAGACAAAGGAAGGGGCTTCTGCAGGCACTCTGGGTCCGCCCAACTCCTCCTCTGCACGCCGATGGCTATGCGTGGCTGGGCACAGGCCGAGGTGCCTCAGGAACCTGGGATCCCTCCTCCTCCAGACAAAGGAAGGGGCTTCTGCAGGCCCTCCGGATCCGCACAGCTCCTCCTCTGCACACCGATGGCTATGCGCGGCTGGGCACAGGCCGAGGTGCCTCAGGAACCTGGGATCCCTCCTCCTCCAGACAAAGGAAGGGGCTTCTGCAGGCGCTCCGGATCCGCGTAGCTCCTCCTCTGCACACCGATGGCTAGGCGCAGCTGGGCACAGGCCGAGGTGCCTCAGGAACCTGGGATCCCTCCTCCTCCAGACAAAGGAAGGGGCTTCTGCAGGCGCTCCGGATCCGCGCAGCTCCTCCTCTGCACACCGATGGCTAGGCCAACAGGCTTACTTTCCAACCTCAGAACTTTGCTTTCTGTATGCACCTACAGCCAGCACAAGTGGATGCTGCCAATATTTGATACAAGTTGGTGAAGTAGCAGTCTTTCTCCTCTCCTGATGGCATGGGTATAGTGTCTGAATCCACGAGCACTCTATACTTCATTGTAAGGAATAAATTCACTATACAGCTCCCATTCTGGACGATAGTATGTTTGCCAGCACTTTGGAATCTCATGTGGTCAATATTATCCTTGAACATCATGCTCTACAGTTTTCACTTAAAGCAAAATCATTCATTTCTGCCATTTTGAGGCCAAAATAATTGGACATAAGAGCCTTCCTGTGGTGCCTTCAGACTGTCTTTTCTATTCATTTTTTCTTTCTCCACAATCCACATCTCAGCTCAGTCTTTACCATCTCAAGCCTTATTACAATCTTTTTATGGCAAAAATCAGTTTTTTATTTTTATTTTTTTTTTGTACCAGTGACTGAATTCAGTTCATGATGCTAGCTGGGCAGGCATGCACTGAGCTACATCCCCAGATATTCACACTGTTTTAAATCATTGTGTTTGATTCTTTGCTCTTGATTCAATACATAAATCTGGCTATTTGACACCAACAGTATCCATATCAGGAACTCAACACTGGATGGCCTTGAAACTTCTTTTCCAGATCAAATAGTCCACCAATCATAGTCTTAATCATAGGCAAAATCTTTGTACATCACTAATATGCAAAAAAACTTTTCACAAGCCATAACATGAGGACATTCATAACTCTCACTTTTCTCTGTCTTTCCCTTTTGAAATCCCTCAAACACTAGTGTTGAAAACTTCACTTATTTTATATCTTAAGAATTACATTTCAGATACCTCATTACCACTTAGACTTAGAACAGTGTATGATTATCTATCTTATACCTTAAATATATATGCAGTTATATCCTTTAGAGCACTTTCTTTTCCTTTCTTTGGACAATGACAATTACACATTTTGGGTTTTATTACTCCCACAGTTCTAATTACTTTTTTTTGAAGAGAGTAAAACCAAATGTGACATAACAGAACAGAGTCAATAACCGTATTACTGAGTTTTGTTGGATCATTGAACAAAATTGTTTGTGTCTCACTGTTTGAAAGTCCACTTTACATGCTTTAATTTTGTAACTTGAACAGGTATTTCCAAGATAACAATAAATTATCTATTAACTTGTGATTTCCTACTGTTTATCCTTTCTGAATTTCTGTATAACTTGTACCCTTTTTCTGTTTTTTTTCTTTTTCTCCTTAGATACAATTTAAAAAAATAAATAAATAAAAATTAAAAAATTAAATTAAATTAAACAAATATGAGTCGAGTTGGATTGAAAATACATACAGTGTTTTTGCTCTGGGCATATCAAATGTGGGGATATTGTTATTAGATATAGGATATTTTGGAATATAGTGTACAATAAAATTATAAATAACATACATGTTATCTTAGAATATAATGTATGATAAAATCATCACACTCAAATAAATGTAAACACATTTAAATAAATAAAAAACTTGGTAAGTTTCTAAGAAAAAAATGTGTATGAACCTTGACCAAATACAAAAAGATCTTCTCCTCTCCTTTTAAATAGGTATAGAAACTATGGAAAGGAAAACTTGTGTGTCCCTTTAAAACTAACAAGCAGCCTGGTGCCCACATTCTGTGTGCCAATTAACCTGATGAGTAAGATCTTCGGACATTCCCAATCAATGATAATGCTGCAAGTGTGGTACCCTTGGAAGCCCCCGAGCTTGTGACTTCATTCCACAGTTTATAACAGAAGTATACAAAGGATCATGGCAGTGAGCATTGAATAACTAGTGGTTTTAATGGCTTACTGGTGACCCACTGCAATTTGAATTAAACCTCACTTGTGTCTGGAACTCAGTGTCACATGGGTTAATTTCTGCAGAACTCCTTAGTATTCTGAAAGCTTCAGAGTGACTGCCCACATTGACACCCTCCTTGGAAAGGAATTCACAGTGGCCAAAACCAGGATCCTCACAAGAAAAGCTGAGGGAGCACTGGACCAAGACAAGAAGACAGGAAGAACTGATTACCTACCCTTCTGATCAAAGTGAGAGCTTCTAATTAGGTTTCATTTTCCTAGCTATGTAACTGTCCTTTGGCTTACTTGGGAATTTTTTTTTCTCTGATGCCAGTAGTTTGTTGAATATAGTAGGAGCATAGTAGAGTAGACATGGTGGATTTTTTTTTCTATTTTTCAGTGAACTATTCTGAATTTTCTCCAGACTTTGAGGTGTGAGGGAGATTCCCCATGGGATGTGTGTCTTTTTATTCTTTCCCCATATCAAAGTATGTGCTTCTAATGAAGCACCAGGAAATGATGCTGTTTCCATCCATTCAAGCAAACTTTAGCTTTTACCCTTTTCTTTCTAACAGGTCTGGTGGAGTAATAAGGAAGAGTTAGATTATTCACCTTGCCAGTCTACACATTTCCTGAGGGAAACTAACTGTAGTCATGATCTTATCCACTGGCAGTAATCCAACCATACTGGGATGCATGATAAGCAGTTTTGATAAATTCACATGTTGTAGAGATTACAGGGTTAAGATGAAGATAAAGAAACCTGTGATATTTTGCAAATATTAATGGCTTGCCCTTGGGTTCAAGTGGTAACCAGGGAACACTTGACCTTCAGAGAGGCAACAGAGAGGTGTGGAATAAAGTTATCAGGAATCCAGGGGTATCCAAATCAGTTTCCATATAAAAATTGCTAGATACGAGTGGTTTAAGTGCCTCTTCCCTTGTTAAAACTGTGTTTGGTGTCTTTCCAAAAAGGTGCTGCTGATTTAGGAGAGGCAACCTATTATGAATCCACCTGTATCATTCATATATAAGGTGTGCATCAAACTGAAAGGGACCTTCAGCAAACTGTGCTGCTGTGACACTCTCTTCCTACGCATTCTCTAGTCCATGTCTTCAAACCTGGTGACAATGTCTTAGTTAAAGCCTGGAAAAAGGAGTTCCTCCAATCATGGGGGCAGAGCCCTCTTGAATTCATAGTAACTACATCCATTGCTTTAAAGCTTGCAGGTTGCATGGCATGGATTCATCTTTCTGGGGATGAGAAGTTGACACCTGAAGTGCAGATAGTTACTGACTCACCATTGTCACTTGGGACATTTCCCCAACTCAAACTCTTTATTCTCATGCTCTCTGAGACTGCAGCACATGAAGAAGGGGATGGGTCCCATTGAAGCTTGAAAAGCCTATCAAAATGAGACAGCACCCCTAAAGACCTGCTGAGAAGATAAAGTACCTAAAGCCTTGCCCTACTCACAGATGCTGATGGATCAACACATAGCTGAAAGTGGAGCGGACATCATATATAGGACTATTGGTAATGCCAACATATTTCTCTCTGATTGGATTCTTGGTGTTTTTCCTTCTGGTGGTCTGTTTGTTGTTTCCCTCTAGACGGTGTCCCTAGAGGAATGAGGATTGCTAGAGAAGGTTCCTTTTGTAATGTTCTACCTACTTGTTTTGATTGAACTAAAAAAAAAATTATTTCCCAGGGCTATCATGATTAAGAAACTGGAGATTGAAATTAAGATTTAAAACCCAAGGTATACATTTACTGCTTCTCTCCCTGCTGGTAAACTTTGATGACCTCAGTTGAGAGATAAGAACAGTCACTCCTGAAGTACTTGGGTGGCATTCCTGTAACGACACCTTTGAACACCCATAAGCAAACTCTATTGAAATTAACTAGGCTACAAAAGCAGAACATCTCTTTTTGGCCAGTAATCTGTTACGTTTGTTACAGATTGCAACCCCAACTAGTGGCAGAGCAGAGGGTCTATGGATGGCTTTCTTGTGTGTAAGGTACAAAAAAAAATGCACTCACTCGTAACATTGGTCATGTGACATGAACCTAGTAACCTATCAATTTTGTATGTTTTCTAAGGTGAAGAAGGGATATTGTAATAAAGAAAGAGAAGCATACTATCCCCATTGGGATTGTAAGACAACAGGACCCTGGTTAGGGCTGTATGATGGATCACATTCAGCAACTAGAAAAAATGACTGAAATATTTTGACCCACTGGGTGGGCTCAGAATAACAACTTCATTCAGAAATGTGAGAATGTTGCAGTAGTGGATACTCAGACAAGATTTCTATGCAGGTTTGAATCTTCCTCAAAGATGTTAATTTAGTTTGGGCCTTGGTGTCCATTTGAGGCATTCCTATTCACATGTAAAGAATAGGGGAACTGACAGACCAAGGGGTTCTTAACCACATATCAAGTAATGAAGTAATGCCCCAAAAGCTTCTGCCTCTTTTCTATTACTCTTCCATGAGTTACATGGTCCTGAGGGCCTAAAGCAAAAAGTTTTACCAAAGAAAAGTCATGTTTCATCCCTGGTACATATTCAGGTTGGTCTAGACAAAGGAAATAACAAGTCTAGGATTTACCAGATGCTTCAGTGAGCTAAGCACCTTATAAAAAAGTCAGAACACACCAGAAAAAGGAGCTGTTGAATGCATACAGGAGCAAATCCATTCCTTTGTGAAGCTACAGATTCCTCAGCCATAGTTATAACCAGGTAAATACTCTGCACCCCACAAGAAATAAGGCCCAACCTTTACCCATAATACAGATTGTTTATGGACAGGGATTCTGTGCGGTAGAAGGTAATGAAAGGATTATGGCCCAGATGGAACACTAGCCAGTAAAGCCTCAGACGGAACCAAGGAGCTCCATCTTCCCCACCCCTAGGAATTTACCTGTGGCTCTATCTCCCTCACCCCTAGGAATTTACCTGTGGCTCTATCTCCCTCACGTGTAGGAATTTGCTTCTGGTATGAAATGAATACCAATGAAATACCTATACATCCCTAATGCCCTCAGGCTCCACCCCAAACCTAAGCTACATGTATGCCCACACTCCAAATGTCCCATGGAGAGATCTCCGACACTGGGAAGATGCCAGACCCTAGGGGGTTGGGGATCTCTCCCCACATTCTTAAAATAAAGGTCATTTATATTTCATACTTCTCATCTTTTGAGCCATGCCACAAATCTATCAGGTAACAATCGGGATTATATGTGTGGCGATCCACTTCCCAAGGTATGAAGGAGCCAGAGAAAATAATTTGGAAAAAACAAATATTTATTAAAGCACAGGCCTGGCAATGCAGCCTCCAGTAGCCAATATGGAATACTGCATGCCTAACAGCTAAAGGGCAGGTTTTTTAATCCTGTAAAACTGCAAACAGTTGTTGGTCTCATAATGTAGGGCGTGTTGGGTTTGATGCCGCACTACAGAACAGGAACATGGCGGTTACATTTTTTTGGGAAGAGCAAGGTTCAGGTAAGGGTTGGGCTAACAAGCAAGTTTCGATTAGGGAAACATCCTCTGGGGAAGGCACATCCTGCAAACAAATAAGTTATCCTGAAAACAAGCAAGTTACCTTGTAAACAAGCAAATGTAGATTAGGAACACATCCTGTTCTGCTCTTAGAGTTACCTCTGATCTTTCTCTTGCCTCCAATATGAAACCAGTCTAGGTCACAAGATTCCACCTTCCAGGAGCCTCAGTCATTCTGGTTTTTTGTACAACTGGATTGCTGAAATGCCTAGACCATAGACAAAAATTTACTCAGCACCATGCCTTCTGATGATGCTCATTCCCAGAATGACTGCTGTATGTGGAGGAACCCAGGACTGATCACAGTTGGAGGACCACCTGACAGGACAAACCCAGACTGTTATCTTGCCAATGCTGGCCAGTGAAAGCATAGTTGGAACACTTGGAATGAGTGCAGGATCACTGGACCATTCTGAAGCAGCACTCAAGAAGCCTCACCAAATAACCCACTCCATAGAACAAAATTTGACAAGGATACCAACAGTAATTAAAAAGCCTAATAACCAGCTGAACTCCCTTTCAGAAGTAGTTTTACATGACAGAAGAGGACTTAGTCTACTTTTCATGGAACAAGGAGGACAATGTGCTGCATTAGGAAAAGACTGTTGCTTCTATGCAAACAGCACAATGGCAATCATAGAAAAACTAGAAAAATTAGAAAGAGAAGCAAAGGAATGGAAAAAATTGTATTATGACACTAAAGGAAGGTATGAAAAATTGTTAAATCATAATCCAGGACTAGACTCAATCCCCGTAGAAATCACAGGGCCAATACTTAACATAATTGTCGTCCTAAGTTTTGGGTCAAGCCTAATTAAATGAATGAGAGATTTAACATTTTAAGAGCAGAGTAAATCAGATACAAATTGTGGTATTGACTGACTATACCCAGCCATATGAATTAGGAACCATTGTCTTGTGAACTACTACGTATATCCTAGGAAAGGGAATATGTCTTCAGTGAAAATATTAGGACTTTCATAACCCCAACTATTGTACTGTTTTCTGTGCCTTTTTCTGTTGAAATCTCCAAAGAGTAGTCTTGAAAACTTGTCTTATTTTATGCCCTATATATTATCTTTTTGATACCTAGCTAACAGTCAGACATCAAAAAGTGAGTGAACTTTTGCCAAATCCCCAAAACCTCTCTCCTCTCCTTTGTTTTCATAAAAATTATGCAAAACTATTAAAAAATGGATTCATCTCAAGGAATAACACTTCAGGTTCTCACATCTGCATCTCAATTAAGCAGATTCATAAGAAGGTCTTCTAACATTCCAACGGAATGATAGTGCTGCAAACTGTGAACTGATACAGTGATTTATAACAGAAGTAGAAAAAGAAATCTCCCTTATCAGCATTCTTAATGGCCCATGGGCTGACCATGGTTGAATTAAATATCATCTGTTTCTGGAACTGAGTGTGCAGTTTGCTGCTTTCTTGAAAATTCCATAAAGATAAAAAACATCATGTGGAGTCCAAAGCCCAGAGCAGTCCTTCTTCCCAGAAGAAACTTCCAGAGCCTGCTTCACTGATAGGGTTTCTATCAGCCATGTAGTCTTTTGTGGTCTCTGGACAATCTGCCATACAGAACAGTCTAAGGCATTCCAGCTCCACCATTTCCAAAGGCTTTTGAACCACATAGTCAGATATAGTCAGATTATCACCCCCAATCCTCTGCTACCAATTGTTGTCTGGGTTACTTTTATCTCATTGTTGATAGAAAATACAAAACACAAAAATTTAAGAAGGAAAAGTTTATTTACCTCACAGTTTGTGGACGTTTTAGTGTGTAATCTGCTGACTCCAAAGCAGACTAGTGCATAGACAAAGGCAACTACATTTCATGGCAACAGAAAATAGCAAAAACAACAAGAGCAAAATGAGGGGAGAACAGAGACAAAATCATTTTAGTTCCTTATTTCCCATGTATTTCACACCCACATGGGCATAGCACTCATGCATAATCCCAGCATTTGACCATGAGTCATTCACAAACTCTTGAAGACTGCATGAGATTTTGGTGTGAAGTCTCAAAGCAAAATATGTTATTTTATGAATGTCTTAGTATGTTTTATATTCAATTGCAATTCTTTTTCAGTGAAAGCTTTCCATTGGAGTGGTATTTGCCAACATAGAAGACTCAGAGGCACTTCACTTTGATAACAAGTACAACTTTACATGATCACGAAAAATCAATGGAAGACATACTCTATTTCTATTATTCTCTTTGCTCATTTCCCCCTACATATCCTTGTACATATTACATAGTAATATCATATTGTTATGGTATTGAAGTACATATTTTTAAATAATAATGTACACTATACTTAAAATTGTAGTGTCTGACCTGCAAAGATTGAAAAATGTGTCAGAAAAATAAGAGAAGTTTTGGTGATGATATCTCTGTCAATTTACTGTGCTGTGTTCCTTGTATGCCCTGTGAGTAACTTCTTGAACCCTGTTTCTTTCACATGGTTGTTTCTGCCCATGATTGGTGAATTTGATGTGCATGATGGTCCAAATAGAGAGTTTTCTGGCCTATCAACTACCACCAATCTGAGAGACTTGAGGAGGGCTGTATGAGTCAGAAAGAACAGCATGCTGCTGTGTTGAGCTGGCCAGCACACACTGTGTTTGTTTCCTGTGCACTGTGGATATACAATACAAGACAGAAAGTCCAATGTGGCCCCCTTGAGGGGCAGGCATTTTCCAGAGGATCACATGTGGGTGAATGCCAGTTGCACAGAGGTGACTTGAAAAAATAATTTGAAGGCTCCACAAGAAATAGGTGGGCTAGCCAGAAAGAAGGAATTCTACTGGAAAAGCTGATGCAAAGTCCAGAGCAAGGGGCAAGGATTAGGGACAGGTACAAACACTGAATATTCACAGACGGCCTATAAAATCAAGTTGTGAATTAAGAAACCACTATGTGCTGCTTGACCACACACCTTACCCCTCCCACATTTCCAGCTCACTCCTTAGACCTCACTTTCGCACCAGAAAAATCCTGACTCCGTGGGTATGATAGAACAGTCCTACTATCCCGGCATTCAGGAGACTGAGGCATGAAGATCACTGATGTTTTATACATGGTGTGTACTACATAAGAACCAGAATCAAAACAAAAAAAGAAAATAATGAAAGGAAGGAAGGAAGAAAGGAAGAAAAGAAGAAAGCAAGAGAGAAAGAAAGAAAAGAAAGAAAGAAAGAAAGAAAGAAAGAAAGAAAGAAAGAAAGAAAGAAAGAAAGGAAAGAAAGAAAGAAAGAAGAAATGAAGGAAAGAAGGAAGGAAGGAAGGAAGGAAGGAAGGAAGGAAGGAAGGAAGGAACAAAGGAAGGAAGGGATGAAGGAACGAAGGAAGGAACAACGGAAGGAAGGGAGGAAGGAAGGAAGGAAGGAAGGAAGAAACCATAGACGTCCACTTGAGCAACAGATGTTAGTTGCTTTCCTCCAAAGCTGTTCTCTCTGCTTTTAGATATTCACTCAGGTGTGTGATCTCCATTTCTACCAGACCCAGAAGTGGAATATATTCTTGGTGTCCACTTCTGCTTTCCTACTTCACAGCAAAGTATTTAGTCATTATTGCCATTATTATTCCATCAATCTCAGCCACCATGATAGTTCTACTCAGACATATTAGTGCCAACACATCGAGGCATGGGAAAGTGCTAACTTCTTCACAATTTGCCATAATCCATTTTTATCCTTAATTTTTGCTTTCTGATTTGAAAGTTTAATTTTATGCAACCCAAATATGAAAATTTCTTAATTTCTTAATACGTACTTAGAAAACTGGATGCTGTTTACTGATGTTTTTCTTCTGAGAGTTTGGAGCAAATTGCCACCCAGTAATGTGTACTTAGTTAACAAATAGAATAATAGTGTAAGTGGTACAAACTGCTTATCAAATGCAGACTCTATCCTCCTGTTTTGCTTTTCTAGATTTTAGCTGAGCACATGCTGCCCAGATAGATCATATTACCTAGCCTTCTTGGCAGCAGAGTGTGAGCATGGGATTAAGTTCTATTTCAAAATACACAAATGAAAGTGATTCATACAATTTCCATGTTCTTCTCTTACAGGACAAAGAGAGTTTCCCCATATACTCACTTTTACTCTTGTTTCCAAATATAAGAAGGCATATCAAGGACATTTATTTTTTCTCTATGCTGTATCAGGGATCCATCAATTTTAAGTGTCCTGTTATTTTAGTGTGATTTGAGCTAATAAACAAAAATTTCTTTACTAGTTTAGTTTATAAAGGGATTTTCTTAGCTCATTTTTCTTGAGAGTCAAGGGAATGGTGCAGGCAACTGTTTGTCTCTGGTGAACCTCTCATAACCACAATAATTATTGCAACTGAATTATTCATTACTGGGTTAGGCTCAAATGAGATGACTCATTCTAGTGGATACTAATCCATTCTCATGAAATGTGACCCACTCCTGTGAGTTGCTGCTGTGGTATACACAATGTTCCTAGGATGGAGATGGTGAGAGTATGGAAAAACAGACAAGAGTCAGAGTACAGACATCTCAGGCCACGTAGAGCCCTCTTTCCTGTCAGGAAGCGTAGTGAAGCAGGAGGCGATGGACAAGGAGCCAGAGAAAGCTGCAAGAGCTCTCTAAGATACGCAGCACATTGCTTTATATACTTTGAAGATTGAATATCATGTGAAATTTCTCCATCTAATAGCTTATCAACACGACTTGTATCAGGTACCCAGTGATCTTGAGATTAGAGCAGCTTATCTGTAGGACTTGGCTCAGGCATTCAGTGCTCTTCAGACTAGGCTTGCTCTGATCCTGCATGTTATCAATCTTCAGCTTCAGCTACTGCCCAAAGTGAGTCAGACTTTCTGAATTCCTGATGGCAGTGCTCCCATATCCTAATTAACTTCCAGTAGGTTCTAGCTCCTTCATCACTGCTACACTATGTAGCCCGTTTCTAGAAAATAAACACTGAGTTCAAATCATGGCAATCCATGATAAGCTCAGGTAGCTGTTCAAACTGCTGAGACACTGGTCAGCATTTCCTTTGTTGAGACCAAAATATTTGAAACACATAATCTAAACCGGGAGAGGTGGAATTTGGCTTATATCCTCTCAGCCTGGAACTTGTCAAGGCAGAAACATCATGGTAGAAGGGCATAGTAGAGCAAAATGGCTCACTTCATGGATGCAAGGAAACAGAGCAAAGAATAACACCAGCAAGAGATAGTTGTACACCCCAGGTACATACAAAGTAACCCCATTCAATAGGGATCCAGCTGCTAACAGCACATTGAACTTTAAACATCCATGGTTGAATCCACTGAGGAGTAAAGTCCCCATTTCAGGTGACTCTTAATCTCATCAAGTTGATGATTTGCATTAACTGGCACAGGAGTCATGTGGCCAGCAACTCCAAAGGTGCTTGAAGTGTTAGCGACAGATAAAAATGCTGTATGGAGATTTTTGGTTTCAGAACTTCAATTCAGATGTGACCAGCTAGTCACAGCAGCCTACTAGACTGAGGTGGAGTTACCACAATACAAAATTAAGCCTAGGAAACTCAGCAACTTGGTGGAAGTCTGTTTTAAAATAAACAAATGAATAAAGAATTGAGGATGTAAATTAGTATGAAAGCTCAGATTCGATTCCCAACACCACCACTCCCCCCAAAAACAGCAGTTAAGCCTGGTAGTCTTAAAGTCCATATGAACTGCTAAATTTTATGAATCCACAGATTGTTATTGCTGCTATTTTCAAAACTAAGCTCTGAGCTTTGCAAGCTGATACACTACTTTTAGGATATATTTTTATTAAAATATACTTTTTCTCTCCATATGTGAAACTTTGGGGTGCCTTCAATGTGTAATGCGATAGCTCTATTTCACACTCTTGTTTATCTTCATAATCACATTGCATTACATTGAATTGTATGATCTACAGACTTTGTCTTATTAAAGTGAGATGAAGTGTGCGTGTGTATGTCTGTGTGTTTGCATGTGTAAGTGTGTGCCTATGTGTACATGTATGTAAATGGACCCTATGTTTTCACATATATGCAACAATGTAAGCTATCACTGATATCCTTCCCCCACTCAGTTCCTGAGATGAGTATTTCTGGACTAGAAGAAATTTACAACAGGAGAATCTGGATTCAATTTAGAGTGAAATCTTTTGTTGTTTTCATAGAGTTTCTTCTTTATTTAGGACTTTTACTTGTGATTCCTTGGCCTTTATTGTCCTTGAACTGCTCAAGTATGATTGTACTTCTCTAGAAGTTTCTCCTTAATGAGGATTTTGTCTTGTAAGTGGCCACCGCAACTCAGTGTTCATAGGTTTCAGACTTCTCCATTCCTTCTTATCTTACTTGAGATTTTGAATCCGCAAAGCTTCCTGCACTGTTGCCTGTCATTCTCACATTGGTCTTGGAAAAATTTCTGAGTTTTCATGATGATACAAAAGGTTTTTTGCAGTCTAGTGTATCAGAAGAGGGAAGTGTATCAGAAGAGGAAGCGTATCAGAAGAGGTGTTTTGCAGTCAAGTGTATCAGAGAGGGAAGGGTTGCATCTCTTTAAGAAAACCTGCTTTAGTCTCTGCACAGCTCCAAGATTTGAATGGGTTCTTTGTGTCTCCAGCACTACCAATAGCATTTCTGACTCTCTGGTATATGACTCTGTTGGCAGCAAATATAAGCCAATCTTCTAAATTCATGCAAATTTGTTTACTTCACACTAAATCTGTTTATCTGGTGAGCATTGCCTGGAACAGCTAGGGATATTTCAGGTAGTATACATTGGGCTCTAAGAAATAAATTATAGTTTAAAATTATATTAGGAAATCTAAATAACGATCAATGAACCCTTGAAGGAGCCACACTGTGTTACTTTATTTCATCTTCATGACATTTCCATTAGAAAACAATAAGGATACCTAGTAGACACCAGGGGTATTCATACAGTGAGTGAGCTCCTCCAAGATTGGTGTGATGTTATTAAGGACAGTTTTCTGTCACTTACTTGTCCTAAACAACATTTCTCTCTTGGCATGGCAAATTAGTCTTCCATTAGGTAAAATCTTTCTTCAGCTGTTGATCTTTCCAGGTGGTGACAGACCTTGTCATCCAAGCAGAGAGCTCATTTTAGGGGTTCCTCTAGAAGCCTGATTTTCACAGTCTTTAGGAGAATCAAACAGAAAACAATACCCTAAGTCAGTGCCCTTTTTGCTTTCAGGTGCCCTATCTGTTCTCAATTGCCACTGTATCAGCTCAAGTGGATGGACTGGAGAAGTTATCCAGCTTTGCCCAGCTACACTCATGTAGGAGAGGAGGATGGTGGTTTAATAACACAGGAGTATACTGAAGAAAATGGTCCCAGTCCCAGGATGCAAGTAGGATCGCAAGAGGGTGGCATACACATCTGCTGGCCAAATCACAGCCTCCTTTGGTCAGAGCAGAGACAAAGAAGAGATGTAGTCACAATTTCATTCACATACTCAGCTAGGTTTTAACCCCTCACATTCCAAACACTGTGTGATGTAGAATATAGTGTCATCGCCTGAAAATGGAGATCAAGAAATAAGTTTATTTAGGGCCGTGTCACAACGACCTCCATAAATTTTCAGAGGGCACCATTTCTTTGAAATACAATCTGTTAACCAGACTCACAGCCTTGGACTGCTTCAGAATGTTAATAGCAATGGAAGGTGTTGTTAGAGAAACAGGAGACCAAGCAGGCATGCTAGTGCACTCTTGTAATTCCAGCAATCTTGGGGAAGTAAGTATGAGGACTCTGAAAGTTTTATCCCAAGTTTGGAAGTCTAGTGAATTAATTAGACCAAATCTCCTCCCCCAAATCAATAAAAGGATGAGTGACATAACTCAGTGGGAAGATTCTAGGCTCAGTCTCCAGGATTAAGAAACAAAGCAAAATCCACTGTGCCATCTCATCAAAAAGTAGTTCTTTAATAAAATATTTTTCAGCTTATAGAATGAATTTCTCTGTGGCGTTCCAGCTGAGCTCAAATGTTTAGTGATTCTCCTGCCTCAATTGTCTTGGTGCAACTACACACATATATCATGACAAAAATTTTAAAAAGGAGACTTCGTGGGTGACCTAATTCTTCCAGTAATCAAGACGTGACTGATTAGTGACTGATACACTAGCAAAACCTATTAAATCTAAAACTGATTAATTTTTTAAGCTATAAATTTTGCTAATTTTTAACTGTCATATTTCACTGCTTCTCTTTAATCTGCTGACTGAAGTGACATTTTTACAATTTGTTTGAGAAAAAATTAATTTCCTGTGACTTGCAAAATGTTCTTTCACTTTGACACTGATGATGTTAGGAGTACAAGAAATGTTGAGTGGGGCAGTAGCTGAGAACCAGTACACCAGAGATGAAAGTAGTGAAAATCTCCTACCAGTGGACCATCAGTAACTTAAGCTTTTCCCTAGGTAAAAGCCACTGAATGTTGTAAGTATAAGAATCAAAATTGACTTCTTTGTAGTCTGTATACCCATACATTCAGTATCGTTGTCCTTTTTTTTTTTGACTGTTAATGAAGGGTTATAAATTTCTTCTATTATATATAAGATCCAAAGAGAGGGAAGAACAATCCGAATGATGGTGGGCAGGATGGTTCAGATGGTTTCAATCCTTGAGTATCTATAGTGCTTGTTTCAGAAAGCTTTGTGGTGAGTATAAGAGAAATAAGATATAGTACTAAGCTACTGATTAGGATCTGCTTTTTTGTGTTTTGTTATGTTTAATTTTACCCTCTTTAAAATAAAATAAAATAGGAATACAATTATAAGTGTGTGTTCTTGAAAATATAATACCTCCTCTAGAACATGAGAGGTAGCATCTGGAAAACCTAACTCATGGGGATATAACATGAAGATATACAGGGGTTTAATCAATAATTTAACTTGACAAAGTTATGTAATGTTTTATTAATACCTTTCTAGTATAGAGAGTCACAGGAGTTATGGAGCTGGCTTGAAACCAGTTTTGGGAGGTTCCATTCCTTCCTTTATTGTCACTTGGACTTGATGTATTTGGGATTTTCAAATGTGTGGTATGGTATAAGGCAGCCATGGAGTCACTCTAAGTTAACTGTATTATGTGTCATATAAGACAGTGTCTAGTGAAGAGATAGCAAACACAATACCATTGAATAGGAAAATAAAACCTAAGGCCCATAGTATTGCTAGGGATCATTTAATATTTCCTCCACGTAATGTTTCTAATCAAATGAATACTTTTACCCCCATAGGAATTGCAATGATTATTATAGCAGATGTGAAACATGCTTGTGTATTCACATCTCTGGCAATGGTGAACACATGGTTCACCATTACTTTTCATATTACTTAACATACAAGTTCAGTTCCTACTATTGCCACCCAGACACCAAACAGAAGATATAGTGTGCAGATCTTTGTGATTTATGAAGAATAGTCAGCGATTAATCAACATATCAGAAAGCCTAAGAATCTGATAGATATATAACTCACATTATACCCATGTAACCAAAAGTTTCTTTCTTATCAGAGTAGTATGTAAGGATGTATTAGATTATACCAGATCCAGGTAGAATAAGAATATAAAATTCTGGGGTGTACAAAGAATCAGAACAGATGTGCATATAGAATTGAGTCCCTTCTTCCAGTGGGATCAAAAAAGTTTATATTTAGGTTTCTGTCTGTAAGTAATTTTGTAATGTCTGCAGCGAGTACAAGTAAAGATAAGAGCATAAGAATGCCTGTAATTAAAAGAGATCAAATGAATAATGGGGTCAGGTATTGTGTTACTGCGGGCGGTTTCATGTTAATGATTGCTGCTAGGTGAAGTGAGACGATGGTTAAATCTACAGAGGTTCCCGCATGTGCTAACTTACCTGCTAAAGAAGGTACACCATTCACAGGATTCCTGCTCCAGCTTCAATCATTGATGATGAAAGTAGGAGAAGAAATGATGGAGGAAGGAGTCAAAACTCATGTTATTTATTCATGGAAAGCTATATCTGAGTTGCCAATTATTAATGGTACTAGTCAGTTTCTCAACCTGCTGATTATAATGGGCATAACCATAAAGAAAATTATGATGATGGCATGGGCAGTTACAATTATATTATAGATTTGATCATCACCTAATAATGTTCCTGCTTTGGCTATGAAAAAAAATGACACTTCCAAAGCATAAAGAAAACTTCACTTTTACACACTTTAACTATTTTTTCTATTTTTCTCCTAACCTAATCAATAACCACTATCTTATACTAGGAGATTAGGTAAACCACACAAAGAGATTTCAAAGTTCTAAGTAAATATTACTTAACATGCAAGTGCAGTTCCTACTATTGCCACCCAGACACCAATCAGAAGATATAGTGTGCAAATATCTTTGTGATTTATGAAGAATAGTCAGCGATTAATTCACATATGCAGGGTAAAATGGTCAAGGTCAGCTTAGACTACAAATCTAAGCACAGAGGTTGAGTGCTTTTTTACCACTTGTCCAGAGGTGATCAGTCTTATTGAATTGCAATTCTAAGGAGAAGTTTAGATCCTCCTGGGGCTTCTTTCACCCCTTTTTTCTTTAGGGTGGAGGAAGTAGATTGAAGCTAGTTGATTAGGGTGTTTTGCTGTTACTCAAAGATTCCTGGGGTTAGGACCCACCAATATATTGAGGGCTTTGCTTAACTAAAGTGTCAGATTTGCATTCAATTGTTGTGAGATGAAAACCTGCTGTCTTATTTACTTAGTGCTTTAAAATCTCTTGCTCTGTTTAACATAATCTCCTCACATGAAGTGGTGGGTATTGGTGAGAAGAGTGGGATAAAAATAGAAAGGATATTTAAAGTGGGTAAAAGTAAAGTTTTCTTTATGTTTTGCAAGTGTCATTTTGTTTTCATATTGCTTTTGGAGGGGAATAAAATTAAGGATATTAAGTAGATGAGTCATGTGAGAAAATAAAGGTTGAGTAGGGCTATAGTGGTTATTAGGGTAGGTATAATGATATTGTAATTTATCACTATTTTTTGGATGATTAGTCATTTGGGGGTGAAACTGGTTAGAGGGGGTAAACCACCTGGGGATAATAATGTGGTTATTATGAAGAGTTAAAACATTCAGGAAACCCCTCTTGCCTTGTCACTGGGTCAGAACAACCAGATGTTCTGACCTGATAGGGAAGTTGTGATCTGTCGTCCCCAAAAATAAGAGCACTGTGAACTATCGACCCTGCCAGACAGGATATGAGTTTTCAAAAACATCAAGCCACCTGCAGCAGATAGCTCACCCACCAGTAAGCAAACAACACGACCCCTATTAACCAACACCATCTGTTTCTGTAACCGATGCTTGCTTTGCGGCTTTTGGCTTTATATACTTTGCACTTCCCTACTTGACACTCTCTTCCGCTCCCCTCTCTCACCTGAGTGCGGTTGGAGGGTCCCTCACATGCAGGGACAATAAAATCCCCTTAATTTTTCATGAGAGCTGGATCCTTGGGGCCTTCTTCGCGACCATGATCTTACAATTATGGCAGTGGTTACAAGTGGTGATATGTTTCAGGTGTGGTTTAGAGTTGATGTGATTTTGCTGTTGTATTTGAGGAATCTTGAAATATACTCTAATTGTGGAGTATATGAGAAATTTTGTAGTGCAATCGATGGGTTGTAGATTAGAATAGGATCTCTTCAACCTATGTGGGCAACTGATGAGTATTGTAGGATTTTTCTTAGTTGTGTTTTGTTAAGGCCCACTCATCCTCCTAGTAGAATAGATGTGATGGCTGACATGAAGACTAAGCATTGGCTTATTAGGGAGGAAGACTGAAAAAGAATAGATAATGAGGAAATTTTTTGTCATGAATACGATAAGCCCTGAGAATAGTGTGATGCCTTGGGAGATTTCTGGTCCTTAGAAGATGAAGGGTGGTGGGCATAGATTTATTATTAAAGATAAAGTTAATATCAATGAAATTACTTGGTTTTGAAAGTGGAAAATGACTCATTGATCTGCATATATTATAATTAGGATAATTGAAAATATTAGGATTATTGATGCTGATGCCAGGGTTAAGAAGCTTTTAGTTGTGGCTACTATGGTTTGGGGGTTGGGGTTAGTTATTATAATTGGAATTATAGCTAATATGCTTATTTGTAGGTCAAATAATATGAGTGGCCTGTGTGAGCTGAGTAGGGTGATTAATGTTCCTAGAATAATATAAATCACAGTGGTTGTAATAAGGTTAATTAGAGTGAGAAGGATATGAATCAACACGTTCAGAGTATGAGCTCAGCGGCTTATTTAGCTGACCTTACTGTGAGAGTGCAGAGTAAGGATTGCATGTAGAATTTTGAATTATTTGGAGTAGGTTTGAGTCCTAATATTCTAGAAATAAGGGTTTTCTACCCTATTATTTGCTCTATAAACACAATTGTTTTATCAGACATATTTCTAGGTCTTTTGGGGTGGGATCACTGATAACAGGGTTGGTAAGCAGATGTGTCACATGCATTGTACCAATGTGAGTGGGAGAAAAATATTTCATAATAGGTGTATAAGCTGATCATAGCAAAATCTAGGGAATAAGGCTTGGATTCATGAGAATAGAATTGCTGGATAAGGGATTTTAGTATGAAGTTTGTTGTATAAATCTCAGAAGAGGTGATTGTGATAATTATGAGAGAATTAATTTTAATAATATATATGTATTTGGCCATGAAGGACAGGGTGAAATGACCTGAACGTATCCTATGCTAAATCCTGATACTAGCTCTGATTCACCTTCAGTTAGTTAAAATGGGCTAGGTTAGATTCTGTTAAAGCTGAGATGAATCATATTATTGGTAGGGGTCATGTAGAGAGAAATTGTCAAGTGTTTTGTTTTTTGAGATTCTATTCACTTTACGAATGAGAATGATACATTTAGGAGTAGGACTCAGAGGAAGATAGTAGCTGGGGCAACTTCATAGGAAATGGTTTGGGTCACTGCTAGAAGTGCTCTGATAATGCGTATATGGAGTTAGGTGCTCATCCTGACCATATGATGGCATGAGTTTTCTAGGGTAAATAAAATTAGGTTTATGTTGATTAATGGATATGGCATTGGGATTGAAATTCATATGGATAGATTGAGTGTAAGGGATAGGTTTGGAGCTGTGATATTAAGGAATACTGAGAAGGTAGACTAGTGAAGGGCCTCCTTTGGCCTTCTTGATGATAGGGGTCTGTGATTGGTTGTAAGATTTTGTAGGGTCTGACAATATTTGGTTCCTTATAGAATGGTATATAGCTAAAGACTTTTCATTCTGTCAAGGAGAGAAATGCTATTGGGATAGGAATAATTAATGAAAAATTGATTATGATCATAAGTGTTAAGGAGAGGTCTTAAATCTGTGAGTGTAAAGTTTTATATTTTACACAATTTACCAAGCTCTGTCATTTTGACTGTCCCTTTTCTCAGTTTGTGGTTGTGGTTGGGAAAATTATAAGTTAATATGATATCATATTTTCATAATCCAGGCATAATTGGTTTATTGGCTTCATTTCTCTTATTGTTTCCTATGGGGAGACATCATTAGTAGGGAGAAACTGACCTGGATTGCTCTGGTCTGAACTCAGGTCACTTGGGACTGTTAATTCTTGAGCAAACTATCAGTAGCAGCTGCACCATTAGGATCTAAGAAGTCTCCTTTGTGCTGGGTGTGGTGTTGTATGCCTGTTAATCCCAGCACTGATGAAAGTGATCAGGAGAATTGCTAACTGCTTGAGGACAGCTGAAACTACAAGGTAAGACCCCATCTTATGCAAACCAAGGTTTTAAAAAAGAAATTTCCTTTTTTGTGTGTCTGTCTTTTACAGTACCAGGGATCGAATTCACGATTGTCTGCTTACAAAGCAGGCCCTTATGCCACTGAGCTAAATCCCCAGCCCCAAGTAATCTCCTTTCTAATGTTGCTAAGTGACACAATGGGATTTTGTATCATTTTGGATGTTACTGTGAATTGTACCTGAATCCTTCCTCAGAGCTATATATCTGCTCCACTTAATTGTTTAAAAAGAGATTCTTATGAATTCAACACACTTGCAAATCCGAGATGAAACTTGCAGTCCTGCTGAGGCTTCCTGAATGCTGGGATTACAAAAGTACACTAGCATATCCAACTTGGTAAAGAGGTTCTTGAACTACACCAGCCTTTGGTTTTAACATTATGAAGCATGGCAAGGCTGTGACACAAGTATCTATAATGAACTACAAAGCAATTAGGCGCTCTAAAAGTTTATGATCACTGTGATATGAGCCTTATTAAGGTCCTTAGTTTTAGTTTCATCTTCAGCCTACAGTAATTTATTCTACACCACTAGAGATTGGAGCACAAATATTTAGAAATTTTGCTGAGGATGAGACAGTAAGCTTTAGTAGCTCTCTATGGGAAGCCCTGTAATTGGCTGCCACCTTGTATCTGCAGGGTGTACCACCTTAACTCCCTCTAGAAGTTAAGTTTGGTAGTTAAGCAGCACCCTGCCTTGCTTGTTTGGCCTGGTCTATTCAGGAATTAAGCTAATCAGTCTGCCTTCTGAGCATGTGCACAGGAAATTCAAAAATTTTATTTAACCTATGACTCTCAGTCTTGCCACTGTTGCTAAGTTACTGCTGACATCTCAGAACCCAAATCCCTCCTCCTCAGTTCCCTATATATTTGATATTCATTCTTTGAATAAAAAGTACTTAATTGGACTTCATCTTGTCTCCATTCTTTGCATCTCTTGTTTCCTTTTTATACCCACTCCTCTAGGGTCTCCATGGACTTACCCACAGGCTGGGAAAGCTCTCTCTTTTGTCCCTACTCTGAGCATGGGAAGTTGCAATTTTCAGCTAAGTCTTGCTAACACTTGCACCCCAATTGACTGGAACAATTCCCTTCAATATCCTCTGGGGTTACCATTCTCCACTCCAACATGATTGCACATAGACCTAGCTGTGTAACTTCCCAATTCTAGGCTCTTTCCATCTGAGAAGAGGCAGGATACCTATGAATAACTAAAGTCATCAAAGGAGGGACATGTTTCCCTTATTCTCATAAACAGCTTGCACAGAAAGCCTTCTAGTAGAGTCCCTCATTTGGGCATGCAGCCTAGCTGACACAGGTGTGTCACCATCGAGTGAAGATCAGCATCCAAAAAATATTGTACCAACTGAAGGGTAACCTTTCTCATGACAAGGGAGGAATATTGAAATTGAGGATAAGCAAGTGACTGAATTTGTCCTTGGTGACATCATGTCAACCCTATAGCTCATGTACCCTATGATTGAACCTGGGGATGTCCAATACATATTCTTAATGGAGTAGCGCAAGAATGGAAAAAGGCCAACTAATCAGAAGTTATATTCCTAAAGAAAGAAGGAACACTATGAAAAGAATAGGAGAGACAGCTCTAAAACTGTAAGGTGAGGTCAACTCTTCTTGAACTACTTCTATTCTAGTACAGAGGTACTCATGCCAGTGTGTGGGTAGATCAGTGGTGGTTTTCATTATTAAACGTGTGTTCCATTTAAACACACACACACACACACACACACACACACACACACACACACTTTCCAGAAAGGAAATATATCAAAGTCATAAAATTATACGGTGATTAAAACTAGTCTATGGAACAGAATAAATTCACTACACAATGAAGACATGCCAAAAAGGTACACTATGGAGAGCAAAAGAAATGGAACTTAGTTGCTTGACGTTTGCCATTTTTGGGTCTGTTAGAAATGTGGAGTACACACTTGAGTAAATGAAAGCAAAGAGAAAGCAGCTTTGAAGAAATTCAAGTAACATCTATCCCTGAAGTTGGTTTTCTTTGTTCTTTTTTCTTTCTTTCTTTCTTTCTTTCTTTCTTTCTTTCTTTCTTTCTTTCTTTCTTTCTTTCTTTCTTTCTTTCTTTCTTTCTTTCTTTCTTTCTTTCTTTCTTTCTTTCTTTCTTTCTTTCTTCTGTTCTTACTTCATTTTTCTTTCCTTCAGTTTTTCATTTTTTTCTCACTTCCATTTTTTCTTTTGGTTTTCTGAGGCAAGGTTTTTCCCTGTAGTGTTGTGTGGACTTGAAATTGCAGTGATCTTTCTACCTCAGCCTCCTGACTGAGATTATAGGAGTATGCTCCAACACCAAAGGAGTCAGGATTCTTGCTAATTTCAAACATAGAGCCAGAAGGAGGATCTGGGTCATGTGGAGACAAAAGGGCTGAGGGAAGGCAGCACACCATGGATTCTTACGCTACTCCTTATGCTTATACATATCCAGTGAATATTCAATGCTTTTACCTTTCCCAAATACATGCCCTTTGCTCTTGACACTGTTATCAGAAAAACTCCTTCTTTCTAACTAGCCGATCTATAGCTTTTGTAGCCTAGGATCTATTGCATTCATATCTCCTCTGTGTAACTGGCACTTACTCAAATGAGCCTCCTGAGAGAAAACTGTGCTCCTCATGGTAGCCTCACAGGATTCTCTGTCTTTCATTGCCCATCTGCACTTGATAGGAAACAGACACAGTGTGTACTGATCCAATCAGTACAACAGCACACAGGTGTTTCTGCCCCCAGCCCTCTCATTTTCTCTCGGGTGGGAGGCAGAGGGTAAACCACAAAACTCTCCATGTTGATGATCATATGTATCAAGTCCCCAGATGAGCATGTGATGTAATGATATGAAAGAAATATGCTGGAATTTCCTCACAAGACAGACAAGGACACATAGCAGAGTATGTTCTCTGTCAGAGATATCACCTCCAAATCTGATCCCTTTTTTCAGATTCAGTCTTCACTCTGTGGAGAACAGTCCCTTTAATTTCAAGTCTAGTGTATCTTAACTTCTTTACAAAAAAACCTCTATATTTTAATATGCTGTGATACAAACACAAAAGAGCAATGTGAGTAAATGAGAAATAGAGCTTGGCTTCTAATATATTTCCTGATCAAGTAGGGATGCACTTGTGACCCACACAAACTATCTTCAATTTTTTCTTTTTGGAAAAGGCAGCTACATTGGAAAGCTCTTATTGAAAACAGAATTGAAATTGAACATGAAGGGCATTAAGATATTCATAAAATAATGTACTATAGTTTGAGTCTGAGTGTCACTCCAAAACCTCATCCGTTGTGGAATCAGGCTTCTACAGTTTGTGAGTTACTCATGGTCCAATGCTGGGATTATGAGTGTGAGCACTATACCCAAGTGGGTGTGGCCTGCATACAAAATGAGGGACAAAACGCATCTTCGTTCCATGCTCTTCCCTTTTTCTTCTCATTCATTTGCTGTTTTCTGCTGCCATGACCTGTTGTTGCCCTCTGCTATGTGCCACTTTGTCTAGGAGCCTGATGATTTTATACTGAACCCTCCTCCAAATGTGAGGTAAGTAATCCTTCCCTACATTAACCTTGGGTGTTGGCTATTTTGTCTCAGCCACCTGACAAAATAGCCAAGACATAATGTTACAATAAAAATGGAATATTGGTCACATCTTTAAACCCTGTATCTCTCATCAATCAAATTCCTCTCAGCCTTTTTGAAAGCTCCTCCGGACGTGCTGATCTCACTCAATAAGTATTCATGTTTGAATTTCCCTAGCTAGCATTCATTCTCCTGGCACAACCAATATATAACAGTTCTAACCACTAATGTAAATGGTCTCAATGCACCAATTAAAAGAAACAGACTGGCAGAATGGATCAAGAAACAGAATCCAACCATATGCTGTCCACAAGAATCCCATCTAACCCAAAAGGATACTCACAGACTAAAAGTCAAAGGATGGAAAACAATTCTTCATGCAACAGGAACCACCAAAAAAGTGGAGGTAGCTATTCTGTTTGCATACAATTTGAATTTCAAATGAATAATGATCAGAAGGGATAAAGAAGGACACTACATACTGGTTAGGGGAAAACTTCAAGAGAAGAGATAACTATCTTAATTACATATGCACCAAACTCCAGAGCACCCTGTTATATGAAAAAAGTACTAACAGACATGAAAAACCAAATTAGCAGTAACACAATTCTAACAGAAGAGCTTAACACACCATTGACACCAAGAGAAAGATCAACCAGACAGAAAATCAGCAAAAAAATAAATGAACTGAATTGTACCTTGAACAAATGGACTTAATAGACATATACAGAGTATACCACCCAAAAACAACAGAATACATATTCTTCTCAGCAGTACATGGGTCGTTATCTGAAATATGCCATATATTAATTCACAGAACATATTTAAATAAATGCAAAAGGGTTGAAATTATCCCTTGCATGCTATCAGACATGGCACTATGAAATTTGAAATTAACGATCAAAGATACTGCAAAAATCCCACAAACACATGGAAACTGAATAACACACTCTTGAGTAATCAGTGGCTCACAGAGGAAATTAAAGAAGAAATTAAACAATACCTACAAACAAATGTAAACACAAATACAACTTACCGGAATCTGTGGAATGCAATGAAAGCTGTCCTCACAGGAAAATTTATTGAACTGAGTTCCCACATTAGGAAAACAGAATGAATATAAATAAATAACCTGATGTTACACCTCAAACATCTAGAAAAAGAAGAGGAAGGCAAGCCCAAAGCCAAAAGAAGAGAAGAAATTATAAAAATCAGAGCAGAAATCAGTGCAATAGAGACCAGAAACACAATCCAAAAAATCAACGAATCAAAGAGCTGGTTCTTTGAAAGAATAAATAACATCAACAAGCCCCTAGCCACCCTTATTTTAAAAAGGGGGGAAAAAGCTCAAATTCATGCAATAAGGAGTTAAAGAGGCAAAATTACTACAGACCCTATAGAAATACAGAAGATAATCAACACCTATTTTGAAAATCTCTACTCTCAAAGGTTTGATAACACAGAGGAAATAGACAGATTCTTAGAAACATATGAAGTACCAAAGCTACATCATGAAGATGTAAAACTACTGAATAACCCAATTTCTATTAATAAAATTATAAATGTAATTAAATCTTTACCTACAAAGAAGAGCCCAGGCCCAGACAGATTCACTGCAGAATTCTACAAGAAATACAAAGATGACCTAATGCCAACACTCCTCAAGCTCTTCAATGAAACTGAAAGGGGAGCAATCTTAAATAATTCTTAGAAGCAAATACTACTCTAGTACGAAAGCCAGAAAAGGACCCAAATGAAAAAAAAAAAAAAACAAAAAACAAAAAACAAAACAACAACAACAAAAAAAACTACAGACCAATCTCTCTAATGAACACAGAAGCAAAAATCCTCAATAAAATATTGGGAAACAGGATGCAGCAAATCATCAAGAATATCATACACCCCGACCAAGTGGGATTCAATCCCAGGCATGCAGGGATGGTTCAACATACATAAATCAATAAATGTAATACACCATATCAATAAAGCCAAAGGTAAGAATCACATGATCATTTCCATAGATGCAGAAAAAGCCTTTGATAAGGTCCAAAATTCATTCAATTAAAAAAATCAGACCCCCAAAATTCAAAGACCGAATCCAAAAATGGGTATCTGAGATGAATAAACAATTTTCAGATGAAGAAATACAAACGGCAAATAAATACATGAAAAAATGTTCACCATCACTGGTCATTAGAGAAATGTAAATTAAAACCACACTGAGATTTAATCTCACTCCTGAAAGAATGGCCAAGATCAAGAAAACCAACAACAACAAATGCTGGAGAGGCTGTGGGGAAAAAGGAACTGTCCTACACTTTTGGTGGAAGTATAGACTAGTACAACCATTGTGGAGGTCAGTCTGGAGATTTCTCAAAATGCTGGGACTGAAAGCCCCATTTGACCCAGCTATTCCACTTCTAGGCATATTCCCAGAAGAACTGAAAGCATCATACCACAGTTATATATGTGTACCCATGTTTATAGCAGCACAATTTTAATAGCCAGATCTTGGAAACAACCTAAGTGTCCATCAACTGAGGAATGGATAAAAAAGTTGTGGTATTTTTATACAATGGAGTACTACTCAGCTGTAAAGAATGATCACATTGAGATATTTATAAATCAATGGATGTGGCTTGAGGCCATACTCATAAGTGAAACTAATCAAACTCACGTGTGTAAATACTGAATAGTTTCCCTAGTGTAAGAAATGATAAGAATACATAAAAGTATGTGGTAATCATGATTCCCAATTATATTGGTTTGAATCCATATAATGTTATCATTCATTAATTGCAATGGTTTTAACCTGCATTGTTCGATTTTAGTATTGGTGATAGTATGAATAGCTATTCTGAAGAAAACAACACATCATAAAGGCTAGTGCTGATTTAACATCATCTTGTTTTGAAGTCCAATCAAGCTGTTGTACACTTATTTCCACTGGTTTTAACATGTGGGATCTTACTATATTTTACTATATGTGATAGTATAAACAGTATTTTTATAGGCAAAGAGATAGTATAGAAACCATTGTTCATTTTCTGTTAACTGGTTCTAAATACCCTATAATTTCTTCATTCTCTTCAATAGCTTCAGACTGACTTGATATGCTTGATGCTATAGTATATGAATTTATACTCAAATAATTCAGGGAAGGAAGCACTATGGTGACTACTATTATGTTAGATCATCTGAGGGTGAAACACTGTGATGCTTAAATTTTTCGGTTATGACCTTTGTTGTTCTAATACAATGTCCTCTTTTACCTCAATCCCACCGTTTTATAAATTAATCTATTTTTTTCTTATCCTTTTTGAATTAAGGGAAAACTAAATTAAAAAATAGCGGGATATATTACAGTAATTATTTTGTTTTCCTGTTAACCTGATATGAACCCCAGTATTGTTCTCCCCATTTGTTCAGTCAGACTTTACTATATTCTATTCTGTTTGATAGTTTCAAGTTTGAGGGTATAGCCAACCACTTTGAAGGCAATAAGATTCACTATCATTCCCTTTATGGTTTGACTATTATCTTCTTTTGAAATCCTATAATGTTTAGTCACATTAGATTTTATTCTCTCCAAAAAATAATAAGAATCATGGGAGTAAAAAAACCCAAAATATATAATTGTTATTAAAAAGAGAGGAAAGGAAGGTGGCCTAAGGGATATAACTGCACGCATGTTTGAGTGTATAGGATGGAAATCCATATTTCTGAACTTATGTTGGATCATTGATCGGCACTGTCTGCAATCTCATTGTATGAATATTTACTTTATATGCTTTGATTTTATAATTTGGACAACTGTTTCAAAGATGACAATATGTAACCTATTAACTAATCATATCTTACTGTATTTTTTTCTTGAAATTCTGTATTATTTGTACCCTTTTACTGCTTTTTTAAAATTTTATTTCCTTTCTTTCTCTTTAAATAAAAAAAAAAAAGAAACACAATGTATGTGGAAACCCTTGCCTGATAACCCATTGCTTGGATTGTCTAGGGGTTTGTTGATTTTCTGGGCTGAAGCATCATAGTCATGTGGCTTACCTTACTGTTCTTTTTCCTAAGGGAGGACATACACCAGCCATTCATGTGTGCTCAAATTCCAGCTTCAAAGTTTCCCTACATGTTTCTCTGTTGTTTTCATGTAGTGTGGGGTTGGTGATCAGATGAAGCTGGAGGAGCTGCATTTGGAGAACTGTTTAGAAGGCCTTTTCATTCTTATACAATTTTCTTTTTGACTGTAGTCTAAGGAATTTTAATCCCTGCATTCCACAATTCAAACACTGAATATCCCACTAATCCACAACAGGAGAGATTTACCATACAGGCCAGCAATTTTAAGAAGATCAGTGATTTGAATTTCTTTTATAGGTAATCTATTAGGAAGGCAGCATTTTTTATAACACTTATATTTTTATTTTCCAGCTGAATACTCAAAACCAATTTAAGATAAGGCCTGTATTAAATACATTCAGTATTTTGTTATGTGTCAAGTTTGGTTAAGTCTCCTCAGCAATCCCTGGAACCATGCATAGCACATCTTAACTCCTCTGGCAGTGTCTTTCCATTGCTTGATGAAGTTGCTTTCACTTAAAGCTTTGGAGATATTTCTCTCCTGGTGACTTTCCTTATTGATGATCACATTTCTCTGTGGACTCACAATCTTGATCAAAGGACCAGAGAATTCCTGAATATAAGATGATGCTACAGGGGTTGTTTATGTCCTGGGTCCTCATTGACTTTGGAGGGCTCTGCTGAGCATGGCTCTGTAAGATTTGTCTCCAAAACTCACTAGCTGAACATCCAGAAGTAAACACTGATAACAGTAGAAAGTAATAGACATAATAAACATAATATTACCTAAATGTCAGACACCTTAAAACATGAAACAGATTCAAAATTTTCTACTAATTATAGATGTGTAAATATTTGAATTCCTAATGAGTGCTAATAAAGAGTTGCATATTTTACACAGAAATTTAGAAATCACAGTGATACATAACATTATAGCATGACAATCTTGATGACATTGTGTAACAACCCTGACTTTGCATTTTAACTTCAACTACCTCTTTTTGGTAAATCACCTCATCTAACATATAAGAAGATTTTATCACTTTTTTAACTTTTATTAGGATATGCATATCAAAATGAGTGAGCTCCAGCCACCTAAATTGGAATCCTGGCCTGGCTTCCCTCTGCCTTTGCAATTAAATATTTATTTCTGTAAATCTGTGATTTAGGTTTAATTACAATCTGTCCAAAAGGACTTGAAAATAAGTCACTGTGACACATATTTGTATTGTAAGAAACTGGAAAATCTTGCCCTGGCCCTGCATATCCTCTATTTTTTAAATTTTATTAAAAAAAACATAAAAAGGGTAGAAATAATGTATAATTAAAAAAAAACTAAGAAATCACTGGTTGATAAATGACATACTGTCCTCTTAGAAATAGCTGTTCAAATTACAAAAGTAAAGCATACTAAGTGGACATTCAAACAGCGAGACTGCAAACAGTTTTGCTCAGACATCCAACAATAACTTAGTAATTTGTTTGTCAATCCTGCACACTTAAACATACATGCAGTTATATCCTTTAAAACACTTTATTTTCCTCTCTTTTTTACAATAGTAATTACATGTTTTGGACTTTATTACTCCTGTATTTCTTATTTCTTACTTTTTACACTAGAGACACAATATGATATTTATAAATATGATTCTTATTTATTTTACTAATGAGGATATCCTTAGGTGGTCTCCATTTCCTTATGAAGGCCTCAAGACAATTGTTTTTAATAACTGAGTAATATTCCACTGTATAAAAATACCACATCTTTTTCATACACTCTATGGTTGATGGGCATCTTGGTTGTTTCCAAGTTTTAGCTATTACATATTGTGGTGCTATGAATGTGGGCGCACACACATCACTCTGATATGACCTTTTCAGGTTTCTGGGAAAACACCCAGGAGTGGAATAGCTGGGTTGAATGGAACTTCCACTCCTAGTCTTCTAAGAATTCTCCATAATAATTTCCATAGTGGTTGCGCCAGTCTACAATCCCACTAATAGTGAAGCAGTGTTCCTTTTTCCCCAAAGTTTTGCCAACATTTGTTATCAGTTAATTTCTTGATGGCAAATATGTTTTAGGATTGTTTTCTCTAGATCTGTGGGCAGAACTGTTTTTGGATTGTTTTCTCTAGATCTGTGAGGTACGTTAGCGGTATTTTGATTGTGATTGCATTAAATCTGTATAACAGTTTTGGGAGTATGGCCATTTTCACAGTGTTGGTTCTTCCTAGCCAAGAGCAAGGAATATTATTCCATTTTCTAATATCCTCTTTAATTACCTTTTTTCAGCATAGCATAATTTTCATCAGATAGGACTTTTACATTCTCAGTTAGGTTTATTCTTAAGTATTTCATTTTTTAGATGCTATTGTGAAGGGCAACATTTCCATCTTTTCTCTCTTGATAGGTATTTTGTTTGTGTACAGAAATGCTATTGATTTTTGAGCTACATTACTGAACTTGTTTATTACTTTTAGTAGTGTTTTAATGGAGCTTTTGGGTCTTCTATATAGCGTATCCTATCTTCTGCAAACAGTGTTAATTTAAATTCTTCCTCTCCTATCTGTATCCCTTTTATTTCTCTCGCTTGTCTGCCAGCTCTGGCTAGTGTTTCCAGAACTATATTCAATAGGAGTGGTGATAGTGGATATTCTTGTCTTGTTTTTTATTTTAAAGTGAAATATTTACTCATTTGTCCATTTAGTATAATGTTGGCTGTTGATTTTTTCATACATAGCCTTTACAAGATTGAAGTAGACACCGTGTATTCCAAGGATCTGAAGTGTTTTTATCATGAACAGGTGTTGGACTTTATTGAAAGACTTTTCTGCATCTATTGAGATGACAATGTTGTTTTTCTTTTTGCCTCTGTTGATGTGGTATATTACATTTATTGATTTGCATATTTAAACCATCCCTGCATTCCTAGAATGGGTCCTACTTGGTCATGGTGTACAATCTTCTTGATGATTTGCTGCATTCTATTTGACAGTATTTTGTTGAGAATCTTTGCACCAGTTTTCATTATGGAGATGGTCCTGTAGTTAAACTTTTTGGTTAAGTCTTTCACTGGTTTTGTTATGAGACTTATACTTGCCCCCAAGAATAATTTAGGAAGGATTGCTTCCTTTTCAATTTCATTGAAGAGTTTAAGGAGTATTGGCATCATATCTTCTCTAAATTCCTAGTAGAATTCGGCCATAAATCCATCAGGACCTTGGTTTTTCTTTGTTGGTAAGTCTTTAATTATGTTTTCAAGTTCAATAGCTGATATAGGTATATTCAAGATTACAAATTTTCTTGGTTGAGCTTTGGTATCTCTTATGTTTCTAGAAATTTGTCCAATTCCTCTGTATTTTCCACTCTATGTGAGTAGAGATTTTCAAATTAGGTAGTCATGATCTTTTGAATTTCCATGTGATCTTTAGTAATTTCCCCCTTTTCAGTCCTTATTGCATGAATTTGAGATTTTCTCTTTTTTTCTTTACAAGCTTAGCTAGAGGTTTGTCAGTTTTGTTTTTCTCTCAGAAAAACCAGTTTTTTGATTCATTAATTCTTTGTACTGTTTTTTAGTTTCAATTGCATTGATTTCTGCTCTCATCTTTACAGTTCCCTCTCTTCTATAAGATTTGGGTTTAACTTTCACTTATTTTTCTAGAAGCTCAAAATGAAGCATTAGGTTATTTATAAGTGCTTATTATGTTTTCTTGAGATGACAATTTATTTCTGTATATTAAGCTGCTAAGACCACTTTCATTGCATCGCACAGATGCAATGTTGTTTGCAATTTTGTTGTTTGCTATGTTGTTTGCAATTTTCATTGAATTGTAGGTATTGCTGCATTTCTTCTTTAATTTCATCTGTAGCCCCCTGGTTGTTCAAAATGTTGTTATTTAATGTCTATGTATTTATGCAAGTTTTCAATCTCTTTTGCCATTACTTTTAAGTTGCAGTGTGTTATGGTCAGATATTACAATGGCATAATTTCAATACCTATGCAGTTACTTAAGAAGGTTTTATAGGATAATATATGATCTATTTTGGAGAGTGTCCCATGTGCAGCTGAAAAGAATGTGCATTCTGATGTGGTTGTGTGGAACATTCTGTAAACATCTACTAAGCCCAATTGTTTGCAAGTATGATTCAGTTCTATCATTCCTTTACTGACATTTTGTCTAGTTGACCTATCTCTTTGTGACAATAGGCTGTTAAGTTACCCTGTTATATAATTGTGTTCTTGTGTATTTGGTTGTTCATGGCAATTAGTATGTGTCTTATATAGATGGTTGCTCCTGTATTTGGTGCATATATATTTATAATTGTCAATGTTTCCTCTTGAAATTTTCCACTAAAGAGTAAGCAGTGACCTTCTTTATCTCTTTTAATTATTTTAGGTTTGAAGATCACATTGTCTGCAAATAGAATAGTTACCAATTCTTTTTTTTTCAGGGATCCTGTTGCATGGAATACTGTTTTCCATCCTTTGACTTTTAATCTATGAGTTTCCTTTCAGATAAGATGTGTTACTTGTATACAGCATTTTGTGGGATCGTGTTTCTTTTTTATTTAAAGAGAAAAAAGAAAGGATATAAAAAACAAAGCAGTAAAAGGGTACAAGTAATACAGAATTTCAAGAAAAAATATACAGTGAGAAATCACTAGTTAATAGGTTACATATTGTCATCTTAGAAACAGTTGTCAAAATTATAAAATTAAAGCATATAAAGTGGGAATTCATACAGTGATTTTGCAGACAATTCCATTCAATGATCCAACAAAAGCTCAGTAATATGGTTTTCCATCCTACATGCTCAAACATACATGCAGTTACATCCCTTAGACCACCTTTCTTTCCTCTCTCTTTTACAATAACAATTACACTTTTGGGGTTTTATTACTCCCACAGTTCTTACTACTTTTTTTTTAAGAGAATAAAACCAAATGTAACTAAACAAAACAGAGTCAGTTAGAACAGAAGGATGGGCATAGCACATGATGCAAAAATAGAATATCAGGTGATCAAAAGTTGTTACCACTGTGCCTCTTGCTATTTTTCAAATGAGTTGCCTATATCACCAGGTATAATAGAATTGATCAAAGCAGTACAGAAAAAGACCAAGAAAACATACACTGGAGACCTTATTGGACTTCAAAGGAAGATAATAGTCAAACTATAATGGGCATCATAGTAAATCTTATTGCCTTCAAAGTGGTTGCCTATGCCCTAAAACTTGATACTATAAAACAAAATAGAATATTGTAAAATCAGACAGAACAAGATGGGGAGAGCAATAATTGGGCTCAAATCAGGTTAAGAGGCAAACAAAAAAGTTATTATAATATATCCCGCTATGTTTCTTGATCCCATTTCTTTTGATAGGTGAATTGAGGCCATTTACATTTATGGATATCATTGATATCACTGAGGATGTGTAGTTGCTCAACTATGCTATGTTATGTTCTAGTTGTTTGCTTCCGTGTTTCACTTTTGTTTAATTGTTTGTCCTACCTGCTGGTTTCTTTCTATCTTTGTTCTGGGTATTGTCGTGATTTTTATCTCTATCTGGTATGTCTTTAAATGCTCTTTCTTGTGTTGGCTTAGTGGACATGAATTTATTCAGTTGTTCTTTGTCAAGGAAGTATCTTGCTTCTCCATTAAATTTGAATGTAAGTTTTTCTGGGTACATCACTCTGGGTTGAAAGTTGTTTTCTTTCAGGGCTTCAAATAGCACACTCCAAGTTCATCTTGACTTGAGGGTTTGTGCTGAAATGTACGCTGTGATTCTAATGGGCTCCTTGATAGATGAGTTGTGTCTTTTCTCTAACAGCTTTTAGGATTCTGTTTTTATGCTGTATGTCTGAGATCTTAATTATTATATGTCTGGGTAGCAATTTATGTTGGTTGTGACTGTTTGGCATTCTATATGTGTCACTTATCTGCATATCATACCTCTTCCCATGTTTGGGAAATTTTCTGCTATTACATCTGTGACTATTTTAGTCATGTCATTTGCACTGACTCCTTTCTCTTCACTGATGCTTATTAATCTTATTGTTGCTCTTGGCATCATCCTGAAACTGCTGAATTGTCATCATGCCACTTGTTATTTTTAAAGGTTCTATCCTTTTATGATCACTAATTGCAGTCCTGTCTTCAAGGTCTGAAATCTTATCCTCAGGTGCATTTAATTATATTTTTTCAGGTTTGAATAGAAATTATGTTTCTTCTATGTCTCATTGAGTTTTTTTTCATGAATTCTGCTTGTTTCTATATTGTTCATTGAAGGTTTCAATAAATTTCCCATGCTCTTGTACTTTTTTCTCTATGTCTTCTTTAGCTATGTTCAGTAACTCCTTTACTAAGGTTGTTAGTTTTTATCTTTACCTGGGATAGTACTTCTAATTTGATTTCTTCTGTAGCCTCATGGAGTTGATTTTTATTTCACTTACTAACTTTTCAGAGATTTCTGGGGGGATTACTTTTGAAGCTATCTATTTCAGTGTCTCCTATACTTGCACCTGGTGGACTAGATGTTTAAGATTGCATTTTTCTTTTTCATTTTTCCATTTTCCCCTTTTGAGTTAATATTTGGTAGCTTCAATCCTACTAATGTCAAGTGTTGGTAGTGTGTATCTTGGAGTCCTAATGTAAGATTGATATTTGTCCCATTGCTGGGTCCCACAGTGAATAGGTCAGCCAGCCACCTGACTTCCCACTGCAGGGCTTGTTGGGTGAGTCCTATATTCTTCTTGGGCTGCCAAGCCTAGTAGTATTGATGTAGGTCAAATTTTAGTTCCTTCTATTATTTATCTTTACTTATTCCAGGTCACCAAATCTCCCTGTCTATAGCATTTGTGTCAGCTGAGGCCCTACTGTGTCCCTATTGTATGCCTGTGTGTTTCATAAGGCCTTTTGAGGGAAGAAGGGTTCACTCACACCCTTGTCAGACTCAACAAGGTCTTGTAGTTAGTTGGGAAGGAGATTTATTACTGGCCCTATTTACCCACTGTACACCTTTATTTCAGGGGCATACTCACCTCATTGTTTGGGGCCTGCTGAGATCTTCTGTTTGGGTGAGGCAGTTACTGAATCTCCCTTCAAGCCAGCATAGTTACTCTGCTGTAGTCCAAGGTTCTAGGAGAAAGGGTGGGAGCTAAATATAAACATCAGTGTTACATCGAGAAGATAGGGAGTGTCCCTTAGGGGCCAGAAGATGTCCTGTGTCCTGGCATCTGCTGGGCTCGAGCCATGGTCTCAGGGCAGCGTGGCATTCCCCAAGGCTGGAGAAAGTCATGCAGAAAGCAGGCAGCTGTTCAGGCCAAGGTCCTAGAGCAGCATGGTGTTTCTCAGTGTTGGTTGGAGTGGTCCTGCATATTCTTACATGTCCGTCCACTCTGCTGTATTTCTTTCATTAGGATGGTTTTTCAATTTGTCATTAATTTTCTTGGTAAGGTAATTTGAATTAAGGAAAGAACCCTTTAACTTTTGTTTCTTCCTCTTTTATTTAAAGAAAAAAACAGAAAAAAGGTAGAAATAATACATAATTTCACAAAAAATAAGCAATAAGAAATCTCTATTTGATAATTACAATCTCACACTGTCAGGCAAACTGGCAATCTCAGCTGACAAAACACATAGGAAAAGTCAGAAATCTCACACTTGAAACTCCTAAAAGTTTAAAAACTAAAATAAAGAAGCAACTTAGTACATATACTGTTTGATTAATTTTACATGCCTGTGTCTGAAGATCTAGACTTATTTTTTGAAGAAAATAAGAGGATTTACATTAACCACTATTAATTTCCTATTATATTTCTTTGAAGTCCTACATTGTTTCCATTGTTTTATTTTGATTGTTTTTTTATGTTTTTGTTGGTATGATTTTCTTATCTCTGATGTTATATGTGCAGACATTTTGAAGATAGCAAGGTATATTTTGTAGCCATCATTGAATTCCTGTTATTTTGTCTTGAAATCCTTAATAACTTTCATTGTTTATTTAGATTTGTTTCTTCTGCTTCATTTTGTTGGGTTTTATTCTTTTAAAAATTTAAAGTATAATAAAAATAAAGACAGCAAAAACAATTATATTTTGAGTAATGTTACATTTTTTAGCATTGATCACTTGCTGCCTAAACTTTCAAAGAGATAAAAACTGCAAGGTGCTTTACCAAATGGACAACCACTTAGCCTACTTACAAGTTCAGGGTTTTCTAAGGACACCTGAGTTTATGGCTCCACTTGTCCAGCCAAGTGCACACTGGAATACAGTATGCACAGACCAAATTTTGTGCTGGTTATGGCACAATGTAAGAATATAAATACAAGACAAAAACCTATATAATAATTATATAGGGGCTATCATTCTGGCTCTTTTTCTCTGCTCTTCACCATTGTACCTAGTGATAGGCCTGGTGTCATTCACACCTGTGTTGTTAAGCCTTGGGATTCCACTTGATTAAATCTCACTTGGGCTCCCTGAGCAATCAAACAACTGGTATAATATGTGGGACAGTGTGATGCATGGTCCCAAAGCCCCTGTAAAAGAGTTCCTGAAGCAATTGAGAGCCAGAGGAAATGGATGACAAGCGACACCATAATTTTCATGGCTATCTGTATCCAATATGTTGGCAGACTGGGGACCCTGAAGAACTGGGAAAGTGTTCCTTTGGAGTCTGGGAATGTCTTGCAAAACTTGGGTGTGATTGATCCAAAAAGTCTTCCACCTGATTTTGAAAAGATGTGCATGTGTCTTCATAATCAAACAATCAAGAGTTTTGGGACCTATAATTTACATGTACCAGGACCATATGTGGGAGAATGAACAACAGGTCATGATTCCTGGCTCCCTTACACAAGGAAAAGTATGACTAACAGCTGACTCAGGATATACTGATGAGTCTAGACTTGACCCAGTCCCCAAATAAAAAGCAGTCACTGTCTGTTCAGTACAGAAATACTCTAGGTTTAAACACAAAGTCAGATCAAGCTAATGGGAAGAGTTTCAGTCGGTGTGGCTCTGTGTTATTCATGAAGGAGTCCACCTGCTTTTGTGCACAGAAGTTTGTTATATATACAGTGGGCTGACATGTCACCTGCTTCAGGAGCTCAGGGGCAATAGGGCATGTCCCTTTTGTTGTCTCAACATATGGTGAGTCATATGGGTGCATAGCCAATAAGCTGATGCTAGGCTACTGAGGATCAGATTATAATCCCCACCTCTCACTAGGAAGTGAATTAACAGTTGACTGGGCAAGGCACTGCAATGTTGTACTGCTAGAAATGGGTCTGATAAGAAATATTTATTGATGATTCTGTCAGGAATATCATTTGACTGGGGGCACAGACCATAGTTTTAGCCTTCCAGATTGAAGCCCTGACTCAAAATATAGCTAAAGTCTTGGATGCTAAGAGCAAGATATTGTCATTGCTTATGGATGTAAGTATTCCATTGAAAAAAGTCATTTGATAAGACCACTAGGTTCTTTATTAGTTAACAAAAACATGGGGAGTTATTTGTGCCCAGTTACAAATAAAATGTTACATATATGTGATCCAGACATAGAGGAAGTGGAATTGGCAATTCAATAAGGTTGCTTTCAGGCTGTGGGTGATCTAAGGCACCTGAGAATTTGACCTCAAATGTCTAGCACAGTCTAAAAGTAGGATACAGTTATGTAACAATGATAACACAAAGCAACACACATGCACTGGTTAAGGATGTAAAGATGCCACATTGACTCCAATTTGTCCCAGACACATCTAGTCATCAATGTTATGGGACAAAGTGCAGGTCTTAAAATACTGTGCCCAACCCAAGTTAAAAACATGAAGTCTTATAAGGACAAGGAGAAAACAAGTTATATAATCTAAGCATGCACAATTTGAGTTTCTTTGTTCTTTACCTCAATAAAGGCTACTTGCTCAGGCTAACTGGGTGGAAGCCATTTTGCTGATCTATAGTGTGTGTAACCCTTTATTTTCTCTTTTTTTTTTGCCAAACCCCAACATCTGGCACTTGAACATGTGACTGGAGAGTAGAGATGTCTGTGGTGGAGGGTGACTTGCTTTCACTGAAATGGGACATGATAACCAATGTATCATTTTCCTTGGAAAATCCCCATGTAAGTCAAGGGGAATTCTCTGTCTGAAGCAAAGCAAAATATAAGGTAGAACTGATTTTTTTCTTAAGAAATGGGGCCATGGGCTCCCTGAGTATGATACTACAACTTTTGCGAGCAATTCATGATTATTGTCCTTGCTAGCCTGAGGGAAAAATGCTTATTGTGCAGGACTTGGAAAAGACAGGCAAACGGCTACATTTGGAGCCTCAAGCTCCTATCTCTGTGTTGCACATCTGGCATTTCTTCAGGGATGCTATTGCAACCTTTGGCCAGCAGGTAGATGGAGCACCATGTGGCCAGGTTTTAGGTCTTCCTGGGTGCACAGCTTCTGCTACAATTAAACCCCCTTCCTATGCTTCTGTCTCTCTGCTGCCACCATAAGACATAAGACCCATAAAACTTTTGGGAAACTCCCCACCAGTTCTAACTCCCATGCAAAAGTGAGCCCAGGAAACTAAACAATGTGGGAAACTAATGGCATTCCCTGTTTTGGGTCAACAAGGAAACAAACTTTGCTTTGAAAACTTGTAACATTCTCTTTTTAAGGAATTAAAAAAGGTTGTGAAAAAATATGGACTAAAAAGTACTTTTGCAATTGGCATTTTTGAGAGTACTGGACAAGGTTATGAAATGACACCTTTGACTGGAAAGCCTTAGTGTGTACTATTGTCACTTCAACCCAATATCGGGTATGCTTTCAATAATATAATGATGCTGAATTCGAGCACATGGTGCTGGCCTGGGGAGAGTTTAAGACCATTGCTTCCAGTGGTTAAGTGACGAACCAGATTCCAGACACATTGGACTAGGCTTGGGAGGTTTCACTAGCCTAATTGGACCATACTCAGTGACCTTCTTTCAACCCTAGGATCTGAGGGCATGCGAGTTGAGTTCCAGCAACTTGCTGAAAACCTAGGGAGGGCATTACATCATCATCTCTAGTGGTTAGGAACCCACCAGCTTCCTGGAACACCAGGGATGGCACAGGAGGTCCTGCAGGCCTGACTTCGCCAGCAACCTCCATTCAGTCATGGATGACCTCCCATGTGATGCTCAGGCCTCCCAAGGCCTGACTGGGTTATGCTCAGTAACCTTCACCCCATCTCAGGAGCTCAGGGCAGAGAAACCAATTTCCAGCATACCCAGAGGAAGATTTGGAACAACACTTAAACATGGAAATATAGGAAAATGACAAGACAGAAGACCAAAATGCAATCTTAAACCTCCAGTCTATCCCAAGAAAGCCTAGCGGCCATTTACGGAGTAGAAAATACAAGTCATACACATGAAATTCCTGAAATTATAGCTAATGAAATAAAGAAGCAATTCCAGGAAGCTATAAAGTAACTCAAATTAGAAAAAAATCTTCCTGGTAAAAGAAGAAATGATAAAAGTAATGAAAGAAATGCTGAACACATCCAAAAAAGACACAGCTGAAAAAAATTATAGGAACAATGCAAAAAGATAGAATTCCTAGATGAACAACATAAGAAAGTAACAGAATACATGAAACAGATACAAATAAATATACAGTAAATCAAAAATTCCACTGAAAATTACTAAAACCATCTCAACAAAAGTGAAGATAGAGTTTCAGACCTTGAAGACAAGATTGCAGCTAGTGAACAGGAAAAGAAAGGTCTTTTAAAACTAACAAGGAATCAGGAAATAACAATTCAACTGCTGCAAGAGGATACAAAGAAAAACACCATAAGATTGATAGGGGTAAATGATAAAGGAGGGGGCAACACAGATGATGTTTCACAAACATGAGAATTTAAATGGATAAATGGATTAGTGAAGCATATAGAACTCCAAATAGCACAAAATGACACTACATGCAGACATATAATAATCACCATCCCAGAAATCCAACATAAGAACAGATTATTAAAAGCTGTTAAAGAGAAAAGAGAGATCACCTATAAAGGAAAACCTATCAGAGTTACACCAGAGTTCTCAGCACAAACCGTGATGTCAAGAAGAGCATGGAGTGAAGTATTTCAGATCCTAAATGAAAATGACTTTCAACCTAAACTGATGTACCCTACATAACTGTGCTTCAAAATGGATGGAGAAATAACAAACTTCCATGACAAAGAACAACTGAAGAACTTCATGACCACCAAACCAACCCTGCAAATAATATTGAAAGACATTCTAGACACACATAAAAAAAATCAGTATGGTAGAATGGAAATTAAAAGAATGGAAAGGTAAACATACAACAGCAGAAAGATAACATGTCAAAAATAAACCAATATATAACACTTACAACCATTAATGTAAATGGTCTCAATTCAGCAATTAAAAGAAACAGACCGGCAGAATGGATCAAGAACCAACACCCAATCATATGCTTTATAAGGCAAACCCATATAATCCAAAAGGAAACACACAGTCTGAAAGTCAAAGAATGGAAAGCAATACTTTATGCAACAGGAAGCAAAAAACAAAGCAGGGGTAGCTTTCTGTTTGCAGGCAATGTGAAATTAAAACCAAGAATGATCTGAAGAGATGAAGAAGGTCACTACATACTACTTAGGGGAAAACTTCAAGAGGAAGTGATACAATTTAAAATATATATGCACTAAATTCCAGAGCACCCAGCTATACAAAGAAAGTATTAACATACATGAAAAACCAAATAAGCAATAACACATGTATAACAGGAGACCTTAACACAACATTGACGCAAAGGAGCAGATCAACCAAACAGAAAATCAGCAAAGCAATAACATAACTGAATAAATGGTATTGATCGATGTAGACAGAGTTTTTCATCTAACATCAGAATATAAATTGTTCTCTGCAATACATGGGACATTCTCTAAAACAGACCATATATGAGCCTAAAGAGCATATCTAAGTAAATACAATAAGTTGAAATTATCCATACATGTTACTGGACCATATTGCCATGAAACTACAAATTAATATCAAAAGACACTGAAAAAAAACCCAGAAACGGAGCTTCTCTCAACCCAGGAAACTCAGCTGGCTTGGATAAGTCTGTGTGCCATTCAGAGCCCTGGGGAGACTATAACATAATCTCTTCCAGAGGCCAAGGACCTACCCAGAGCCCAGCCACACTGGGCTGTGCTTGGTAGGTTTCAAGCCTGCCCAGAACATGCCCAGTGACCTTCTCCCAAGCCGGGAAACTCAGCTGGTGGCTGCAGGGAGTCAGCCCGCCATCCAGAGCCCAGGGAGACTATAACATCATCTCTTCCAGAGCTCAAGGACCCACCCAGAGGCCAGGCACACTGGGCTGTCCTTGGCAGGTTTGAGACCTGCCCAGGACATGTCCAGGGACCTTCTCCCAAATTGGAAAACTTAGCCAGCGGCTCGGGGAAATTTGTGTGCCACCCTGAGCCCCAGGAGACTTTAAGATCATCTCTTCCAGATCTCAAGGATGCATCCAGAGCCCAGGGACTCTAGACTAGCCTTGGGAGGTTTTGTGGACCAATTACATTACGTCCAGTGACCTTCTTCAATTACGGAATTTGAGAGTAGGTGAAATAAGTTCCAGGACATTGGTCTTTGCCTGGGAAGAGCTTTAACACATTATCAACACAGGTGAGATGCCTGCCCAGCTACCTGGAACACTGAAGGTAGCATCGGAGGACCTGAGGGCATAACTGGACCAGGCTCAGCAAATTCCATTCAGTCCCAGAAGCCTAGGGTACAGGAGATGATTTCCAACACATCCAGGGGAAGCCTTGGAACAACACTTGAAGCACAGAAATATAGGAAAATGACAAAGGGAAAGACCAAAATGCAATCTCAAACCTCCAGCCCATCCCAAGAAACCTTAGGAGCTATGTACATAGAAGAAAATATACCTGAAATAATAGCAGCTGAAATAAAGAAGCAACCCTGAGAAGCTTTAAAAGAATTCAAACCAGAAATAATCTCCCAGTTAAAGGAAGAAATGATAAAAGAAATGAAAGAGATGCTGAACATATCTAAAGAAGAAACAGTTAAAAAATTATAGAACCAAACCAAAAGTTAGAATCCCTGGATGACCAATATAAGAAACAAAAAGAATACATAAAGCAGATGCAAAGAGATATACAGGAAATCAAAAATCCCATTGAAAGTTGTAAAAATCACCTCAATGAAAGTGAAGGTAAAATTTCAGGTCTTAAAGACAGTATTGCAGCTAGTGAACAGGAAAGGCAAGATCTTTTGAGAATAACAAGGAATCAGGAAATAACAATTCAACAGCTGCAAAATGATGCAAAGAAAAACAACATACGATTGATAGGGATAAATAAAAAGAATGGGACAACATAAAGGATGTCTAGAGCATATTTAAAGAAGTAATAGCTGAAAATTTCCCAAACATGGGAACGGAAACTGACCTCCATATCAGTGAAGCACATAGAACCCCAAATAGTCATAACCAAATGTAATTAAGTGCTTACCTACAAAGAAGAGCCCAGGCCCAGATGGATACACTGGAGAATTCTACAAGAAATACAAAGAAGACTAAATGCCAACACTCCTGAAACTCTTCAATGAAATCAAAAGTGAAGCAATCCTTCCTAAGTCATTCCTGGAAGCAAATATTACTCTAGTACCAAAACCTGAGAAGGACCACACTAAAAAGGAGAACAACAAGCCAATCTCCCTAATGAACACAGATGCAAAACACCTTAATAAAACATTGGCAAACAGGATGCAGCAAATCATCAAGAAGATTACACACCATGACCAAGTGGGATTCATCCCACTCATGCATGGATGGTTCAGCATATGTAAATCAATGAATGTAATCTACCATATTAATAAAGCCAAAAGTAAGAATCACATGATTATTTCTATAGATGCAGAAAATTATTTTGATAAACTCCAACATTCATTTATTATAAGAACCTTATAGAAAATTGGAATAGATGGTCTACCTCAATATAATAAAGGCCATATATGATAAACCAACACCAAGTTTGATACTAAATGGCCAAAAGCTGAAGGTCTTTATCTTAAAATCAGGCACAAGACAAGGATGTCCCTTATCACTGCTCCTATTAATATAATATTGGAAATAATAGCTAGAACAATTAGAAAAGAGAGAGAAATAAAATGGTTAAAGATAGTAAGAGAAGTTAAAGTATCACTATTTGTGAATGACATGATACTCTACATAGAAAAACACCATGATATACTAAATAAATTCAGGAATATAGCTGGATACAAAATCAATGCTCAAAAATCAATAGCATTTCTATATACTGACAACAAAATCATGGTGAGAGAAATAAGAGAAGCCACACTCTACACACTAGCAACTGAAAAATGAAATATTTAGGAATTATTCTCATGAAAGAAGTGAAAGACATATAAAGGGAAATTATAATACAGTGAAAAAAGAAATTGAAGAGTATCTCAGAAAATGCAAAGATATACCTTGCTCATGGATAGGAAGAATAAATATTGTGAAAATGGCCATTCTCCAAAAACTGCTATACAGATTCAATGGAATCTCAATAAAAATAACATCAACATGCCCCATGGATCTAGAGAAATCATTCCTCAAATTCATCTGGAACCTGAAGAGACCTAGAATTTCAAAGGCAATTCTAAGCAGCAAAGGCAAGGCAGGAGACATCACAATCACTGACTTGAACTTATACTACAAAGCAAGCAACTGTAGTAAAATCAACATGGTACTGGAATCAAAACAGAGCCGAACATCAATGGAACAGATTAGAAGATGCAACCACAAATACAAATACACTCAACCAACTTATTTTTGATAAATGGGCCAAACATGTTCACTGGAAGAATGACAATTTCTTTAATACATGGTGTTGGAAAAACTGGCTCTCCACATGCCAAAAAGTAAAACTAGATCCATGCCTATTACCATATATTAGATTAAAATCTAAATGGATCAAAGATCTGAATATTAAACCAGAAACACTAAATCTATTGGACGTCAAATTGGGTAAAAATCTTGAAGATATTGGGTAGGTAGAGAATTCATGAACAGGAATCAAACTGCACTGGTAATACTTCCCAGAATCAATAACTGGGATCACCTCTTATTAAAAGGTTTCTGTACGCTAAAAGAAGTCTGCAGCATAGTGAAAAGAAAACTCACAAACTGGGAAAAAAATCTTATGAACTGTCCCTCAGACAAAGGACTTCTGTCTAAAACATATAAAGAATTTTTAAAAACTCAGAACCTCAAAATGCAAAGATCCAATCCAAAAATGGGCATCTAAAATGAATACACAACTCTCAGATGAAGAAATACAAATGGCAAATAAATACATGAAAAAATCTTCATCATCATTACTCATTAGAGAAATGCAAATTAAAACCACACTGAGATTTCATCTCAATCCTGAAAGAATGACCAAGATCAAGAAAACTACCAACAACAAATGCTGGAGAGGCTGTGGGGAAAAAGGAACTCTCCTGCACTGTTGATGGGAGTGTAGACTGGTGCAACCATTGTGGAGATCAGTCTGGAGATTTCTCAAAACATGGGCTTGGAAGTTCCATTTGTTCCAGCTGTGCCACTTCTAGGCATATTCCCAGAAAAACTGAAAACGTCATACCACAGTGATATATGTGGACCCATGTTTATAGCAGCACAATTTGTAATAGCCAAATCTTGGAAACAACCTAAGTATCCACCAACTGAAGAATGGTTAAAAAGCTGTGAAATTTTTATACAATGGAGTACTACTCAGCTACAAAAAACAATCACATCGAGATATTTATAAATAAATGGATGCAAATTGAGGCCATACTCAGAAATGAAATACATCACACTCACATGTATAAAAACCATGTAATCTTCCTAGTGTAAGAAATAGTAAGAGTACATAAGAATTTATGGGACCCATTATTCCCCATTACATTGCTTTGAAGACTTATAATGCTTTCGTTCATAAGCTGGAATGGTTTTATTCTTTTTTATTTGAATTTATTGTGTATAATGGTATGAATAGCAAGAAAATAAGACATTATGGCATCCATATCTGATGTAATCTCATCTTTCTTTGAAGTCCTACTATGCTTTTGTTCTTCTGTTTCCATTGGTTCTATCATGTTGTGTCTTCTTGGATTTTAATACATGTGATAGCATAAACAATTGTTTAATGGAAATTGAGATGATATAGTAAGCCATTGTTCATTTTTGGTTATCTGGGTCTGAATGCACTGTAATCCTGCCATTCTCTTGAATGGTTTTATACAATTTGTTATGTTTGATATTATTTCAAAGAAAGGGACATTATGGTAGCTACTGTTAATATCAGGTTGTCTTGTTGTGAAGTGCTGTGTTACTTACATTGTTCTGTTCTGATCTGCTTTGTTCCATCCACTTTTGTCTCAATCTCCTTAAAATAATATTTAAAGAAGAAAATTAATAGAAATTTCTCAGATTTAAATTTGTTTGAAATATTAGGTGTCATTGAATGGTTCTCATATGAAAGGAAATGAAGAAATAAGCATTAAATAAAGAAAATTCAAGGAATATTTATAACACAGAATAGGACAATGACAGCAAGACTGATAATCTTGACTCATTTGCAGAAAAACGGATGCACATGGAAATCAAATACTGTAACACCATGATATATCTGCACCCATAGTTATAGCAGCATAATTTGTAATAGCTAAGTCTTGCAAACAAGCAAAGTGCCCATCAACTACAGAGTGAATTAAAAAGGTGAGGTATTTTTAAACAATGTAATACTACTCAGCTATAAAAACGATGATCCTGAAGATTTATAGGTAAATGGAAGCAACTTGAGAGTATCCTCATACATGAAATGAACAAGACTCACATTAGTAAAGTCACATTGTCACTCTAGTGTAAAAATAATAAAAACTGAAAAAGTGATAGATCCAAAATGGATAATCGATACTGTTATAATGAAAGGGAAGTGCTCTAAAGAATATAACTGCATATATATGTGTGTGTAAGATAGATGTCCAGGTTACTAAATTTTTGTTGGAACACTGAACAGATGATTTGCACTGTCAAAATTTGAGAACTCTAACCACATTTTATGCTTTGATTTTTGTAACTTGAACAACTATTTCTAATAGGTTAATATGTAACATATCAACTATGGATTATTTAGTGTTAATTTTTTGGATTTTGATATTATTCTACTCTTTTCTATTAACTTTTCTTTTTTTCTCTCTTTAAATACAAATACACCTAACTGACAGAAGTTTTACACCAGAGATTAAATGTTATATTGTTTCTCTTGTTGGAGGCATGCAAAGGGTAATTAAGGAATGGAATGAAGGATAAATGCTGAGAATTAGTAAGAATTCTTTAAAATGGGGAAAGGAAAAGAAGAGAAGAGGAGGAGGAAGGGAAATGAAGACACAATTGTGTTATAAAATTGAAATTATTGTAAATCATGAGGGGAAGAGTGAATGAAGGGAGGGGAGAGGAACATGAGCATAAAGCATAATTTTGATATCTTATGTACAGGTGCACATTCTCTATGCTGAATATGAAAAATATGCCTGAAAAAATATAGTACAAGAAAATAAAAGAATAAAACAAATGCCAAAGAAATAGATATAATAAAAACTTCCAGTACATCTCAAATGTGCCATCTGGAAAACAGTGAGTTGGGCCTCAGGGCTCCATTAATTGCATTCCTGAAGACAGGGCTCACTGGAAGACAGTGAGTTTGAAGTGGGAACCTCCTCCAAAGGCAAATGCAAGAATGACAATATGACAAAACTGCACGAGCCTTGCAAATTCAAAATCTGAATTAGGAGGAGAAGGAATCCAGTAGACTGAACCCTATGAACATTCAATTCTGGTGGCCAAAGCTCCTGAACCTGGTCTTTAGTGTCAGAATTTCTATAAATATTCCAGTCTTCTGTATTCTGAGCAGAATCTCATACGCAAGATAGCACAAAGTGATCCAGATTTACTCATTAAGAGGACATTTCCAAACCTTGCCAAAAACTTCCCACAAGTCATTCCCAAAGAATGTTCAACCACAAGTCAGGTTTAGTCACAACAACCACTCTACTCCTCTGGTCTCAAATTCTCTTTTGTTTACATTTCTCTCAATGCTGACATAAATTAACTGACCTTCTAAATTAGGGGTGGAAAGACATTTATATTACTGTCTTTGGAGATTTAAGTCTATAATTAGAAGACTTCCAGTCAGAGTGACACATGGCAGATGGCATCAGATCTCAGCAGCAGAAAGCAGCACAAGCAACAATAGCAAAAGGACAGGATCACAGAGAGATTCTTTCTGTTCCTTATATTTTAAGTAGGCCAAACACACTTGAGTGTAACACTCACACCTAGAATTACAGCACTGGACCATAAGTCATTCACAACTCTAGAAGCAGACTTCCATGATTGCAGGAGCCTGTGTGGGCCTCCAGACTTAAAACGTAATACAGGTTCATCCACAGAGACAAACACTGGTGCATTAATCGCTAATGGTGTTCTCAGCATACTCTGAGAGCTCTGCTGTATTAATGTTGGTATGAAAATTATGAGAGTTTTGTTCCTTAAGGCAGACCCGATATATTTTTGTATATATACCTTGGGTCATACTCACAACCTCACACTTGCCAGGTAAGCATGCACACTACTGAGCTAAATCACCAGTTCTATTTTTTCATCATTTTAATATGCAAAACTAACATAAAATTTAACTTCCATATCAGTACAATCCCCAGGATACATATTTTCTGCACTCTGTTAGATATGTTTATGTTCTAAATACTTTTGAATTTTGACCAAATAGTTGTAATTCAGTTCTCTAAAGTTTGATATTTCCAATCTCCAAAAATACTTTCTTATGCTAAAGACAATACAAATAATCTGGAATAATGTGAAATAAGTTTCCTCCTGTACAGTTCCTTTTAAGAAATGGGTCACTGCACTCACAGTAACTAATACAAACCTGAGTGTAGATAAGCTAATAAAATTCTAGCACATTGCCTCCAATTTTCAATTAAAAGGTGGAGGAAAATTTACCTTAACCAGAAAATTGAATAAGTGACTTCATCTCGCACAGTGGGGAGGCTCCTTTTTCCACGGAAGTACATGTCAGTCTTGCACAGAATTTTGAAGAGCTTTCCATGTGATACATGTCTGCAGAAATCCTTGGTAAGCCAGGATTCTGGCATGACAAATGAACGCTGGGAAACTGCTCTTTTTGCCTTTACCCCATCACCAGGGCTGATGTTACAGTTTATTCAGCCAAAAATAGTCCAGTTTTTCTGGACTTTAGTATCTGGGGCAAAACAAAATAAATATAAAACACAAATATGTAGCATACACCTCATAAAAAGTAATGTTACAATGTCAATTGTGGCCATAGGATAATTGCAGCAGAAATTGGCAGAATGTAAACAGGAAAAAGGAGGAAAGAGAAGCAGGAACCTTCAATATTTCAGGCTTCATGTACATAATGGATCAGACCCAGGTGACTCCTATAGTGGTCAGCCAGCTCTGATTCAGCTTCTTGCTCTGCTGGCCAGATGCCTCTGGTTCCAGGTGGCTCCAATTATCATCAGAGATCTCTAAGTTCTCTGGTGTTCCACACTGTCTCTCCCTGGTGTCAGTGATTCAATGTCTCAGTTAACTTACACAGAGAATACCAAGATAATGTGTTTATAATTGAATGAAGGAAAGGGAATTTGGCCTTCAGCTTCAATGTTTCTTAATGTACTGCTACCACTAACAACTCCAGGGCATCCTGGGAAATTTATTTATTTATTTATTTGTTTGTTTTAGTCATTTAAATGTTGAAAAATGTAACAAGATATGTTCACTTGTAGTTCAAGGACAATAGACAGACATCTTTGGATGACACAGATATGTTGACGAGGAGACTGCAGACTTAACAATTGCGCTTAGTGACTTCTTTCCTTAAAAAGATTGATTGTAAATTGGTGAGAAATGCTTGTTTGTCTTCACCATAAATTTTTTTTATGTATAAGCAATCAAGGTTATATCTTCAGTATTACCTTTTGCTTTTAATGTTTAAAATATAGAATTCTATGTGACAAAGCTCACTACACAGAGACAATTCTTTCCCAATGATTAAAACACTCTTCACTCATAAATATTCTAGAACTGTGATAATGGCCCAAGGAATTGATCAGTCCTACCCAGGATCCCTGCAAAACCTTAACAGCAGATCTCCATCTCTTGCAAAAGAGCACACAAATCCTAATGACCACCCTCCAGCCACCTAAACTGCAGTCATTGCCTGGCTTCCCTTTGCCTTTGCAATTAAAACAATTTCTGTGAATATGTCTTTTCAGTTTACTTTCCATCTCTATAAAAACATTTGAAACTAAGTCACTGTGAAAATTATTTGTGTGCTCAAAACCTGGGAAGTCCTGCACTGGTCCTGGATAATCTTAACCTGCAGCCTGTATTTCAGCAGCAGGAATTTTCAATTTGTCCATTATTTTCTTTGTTAGTTAGTTTGAATTATGGTTATAACCCTGTAATTTATAGTATGTAGATTTTTTTACAAAATATCATTTATATTTCCAAAAGAACACAATTAACATTTAAGTGTTCTGCCTTGTAGGAAGAGCAACTGAAGAGAGGAAAATAGGCTGGCTTCTACACCATCAGCTAGTTAGACATGGACAGCTGAAGAATGATTTTTTTTCTCAAAGCATTCAAAGATAAAATTCCTGTTTTTCTTTTTTATGGATTTCTTTTGTGTTTTCTTGTTTTAAAGGAAATAGAAAAAGAGAATGGAAAAGAAACTTTTGAGGATCAGAATGCCAGAAACTTTTCCAACTATATTTAAGAACCATAGTTCATGTAATGAAAAACAAACAGAGTGAAATATGTTTTTCAGTATTATTCACTGTTACCTGCTTGTGGAGGCTGAGAAAAATTGTGAGTGAGGTTGCAAGGTTTAAGAACACACATATGCATGTAACAAGAAACAGCAGGAAGCACGGAGAAGTGTAGAGCAGAAGAGCCAGAGGGAGAGCCTCCTGCCTCTTTAGTATTTATACAAGTTTTTACCTCACATTAACATTCTCAAACAGTGCCATTGAAGTACATGTGATGCCTCATGGCTACATATCTTTATCTCACTCTGCACTTGAGTAAAACAAGTGGGGTCCCACTCTCCCCTGTCCTTTCATGCCCGGGCTTTGATATATTGAAAGTGGCTCCAAAACAACAATACTGATCTTTGTTCAATGTAACTTTGTCAGAACACTCACCTACTGGATTAAATCTAATAATTCCTCATTTTTTCCATCATGCCTTACTTCAAAGACAAGAAAAGTGTATATTCTATTCTTATAAGTACCAATTGCTAACAGTGTGGGGACTCTTTTGTATTTTGTACAATGAGGAGGCATTATTACTCACACCCTTGTACTGGAACAGTTGGAAAAACTAAAGTTTTCTTCCCTGAACATTAATTCTTGTGGAATACACAAATTAACTCTGTTTTTTTTTTCTTTTCCATTGTCTTAAAGCTGAACACTTTTCATTTAATCCAAGAGTCTGAAGATTGGTCTGCTCTTTCATAGGCCGGCAATTTCTTGCACTATCAATGCTGGGATGTACAGACTATTGGTTAGAAGGCATTCAAGTGTTGCTCAGGCATGTCAAAGGGAGCAAAGGGAAGCAGCACAGGGAATTCCTTTGGTCCAAATACCTAAGTTCTGGGTATTGTTCTTCTCCCACACCCTAAAAGGTTTGGTTCCAATATAAATCTGGGTTATCCAGTGCATGGTGGGCCTGCAGTCACAGGCCACCTTCAGATTTTCCCAGACATTTGACTGTCAGATGTAGAAAAAGGAAGAGGAATCAAAAACTGTGCAAAGAAAGATTAAACTTTATTTACAGAATACAGGGAGGGGGAAATATAAAGCCACTGTGTAGAGTGAGGGACCCAGAGCAGGGTGATAGGGAAGAAGGCCTGACAACCTACATTCATGAAGTGAGTTCCTGATCCCTCATTCTAAGGCAGCTCCAACACAAGGGTTTATGTCTCCTTGCTGAAGAATTTGATTTTATTTTGGAATCAACATTGCAATAATCAGGATGCACAACATTACACAAGCCAGGTTTCTTATTGTCTCTAAGTTACATACTTAAACCTTTGAAAAAGTTACTCTTATCCCAAATTCCAAAGGATCTATCTATTGTTCTTTAAAATTAAAAAGGTGCTCCATCTAACCCTAGAGAGGGACATTTCAGTATTTCCTCATAGTAGAGTGAAAGCTCCACAGATTGTCCTATCTAAAAAAGGTTCAGTGGAAACAACTGTGACCACTGTTTTGGAAAGATGAGATGTGGTATCTCAGGCCAGCCTTGGATGTTTGCACAGGGGACCCAGGAAAGCACCCTGCATGGAAGCCAGAGACTGGTAAGCTTCAGCCAACAAGTGAGGGTGAGACACCATCAGGCACTTCCACGTGGATGTCTGCAGGATGTAAGAAACATGATAGTTGATGAATTCCAGAGTCCAAGTTTTCAATTGGTGTGCACCGTGGAGGTCAGCCAAAATGAGCATTTCCAGGGCATTCTCCACAGAGAGGTTGCTGCCAAGGTGGATTTCACACATGAGCTTCAGGTGCTCCAGACCAAACCTATCTGCAGCTGCCAGCAGATCAGATGCCATTCTGCAGAGATTTGGTGTCTTTCCAGTGTAGATGAAAGAAATTATTTCATTGAAAACTGCAGGATCCATATCACTGATTTCAACTGGACTGTTTTTACTCTTCTGCAATTCATACTGAAACAGGGCCCTAAAAACTGGAGAGCGAGCTGCTAAGATGGCTTTGTGAGCCTGGAATTCCTGGCCAGCCACACACAAGCAACAGTCTGCCAGCAGGGAATTCTTCCACAGCCCTGCTAGATCATCAGGCAAGGAGCACTCAGGAACATCCATATTCATGTTATTCTGGCTAGAGATGTTGGTGGAGTCTTGTGCCACTTTCACCTCACACCAGAGAGTCAGCTTGTCATCTGGGAGAAGCCCATTGCTTTCTTCTAAAACCAATTCTCTCAAGATGAATTTTCTGAATCCCCAGTCTGAGCCTGGCTCAAAACTACGAATTTCTTGACTTGATAGACCATTGGTTTTCTGTCCTTTATCATTCACAATGTAAAATGTAAATTTCGCCCAAGCTTCTCTCATTGGACAGCTGATTAGTGCCAGGCCCAGCGACAGGTAATCTTTGCTTTCTTCATCAACGCCTCTTGGATATACTCGTAAGCACCATTTCAGTTTATCATTTGATTCAGATGAAAAGGTTGAACTTTCAATGCTATGACCTATTTCCCTTAGGCAAAAGCTAAAGTTACTGATGGTCCACAGGTAGGAGAGTTTTACCACTTTGACTTCTGTGGTGTATTGCTTCTCAGCTACTGGCCCACTTGACATTTCTTGAACCCCTGCCATCACCAGTGTGAAAGAGAAAGAAGTTTTTGCAAGTCAGAGAAATGGTTTCTTTCTTCACTATATTAAAAATGTCACTCCCGTCAGCAGACGGGACAAGTAGACAAGTAGAGAGATATGCAGTCATGAAATGCAGAGCCTAATTATACATTAAAATATTCAATTAGAATTAGATTTTCTAAGATTTGCTAGTGTATCAGTCACTAGTCAGTTGTTTATTTATTCCTGGAAGAAAAAGCTCACCTAAGAAGTCTCCCTTTTTGCTCATTTTCATGATATTTTTCTGTAATTGAACCACTTTGGAGACGAAGGAAGGATAATTGCTAAACATTTGAGGAAAGCTGGAACTGCATAGCAAAATTCAGTTCCATAAGCAGCAAAATACTGTACTCGAAAAAAATCTATATTAATAATATTTTATAACACAATCGATTTTGTTTGGTTTGTTGCTATTGGAGATTGAACCTACAGGTTTGACACTGATTTATGTCTCTCATCCATTTATTTATTTGAGGAAGATTTGGCCCAATTTATTTACTAGACTTCCAAAGTTGGGATTCATCTTTCTGAGGCTTCATATTTAATTCTGCAAGAATGCTGGTATTGGAAGAGTGCACCAGCATGCTTGTTTGGTCACCTGTTTCTCTAATACACCTCCTCAATGCTGTTAACCTTCCAAAGCAGTCCAGTGCTGTGACACAGATAACTGGAGTGTGCTTCAAACAAATGGTGCCTTCAGAAAATTTATGGACATTGTTGTGATAACACCTAACTTAACACCTTTTTTGATCTCCATTTTCTGCCTATGGCACAATATTCTTCACATTGAGTTTGGTGTGTGACGAGGTAAAAACCTTGCTGAGGATGAGCTAGAAAATGTGACTACCTCTCTTTTCCTTCTCTGGCCATAGGTTTTTAGTTGGCAACAAGATGGCTCTCCTTCCCACTTGCTCTCTTTGCTCCCTGTTGCAAGGCAATTGACTCACACAGTTCTTGTCAGAATTCTGGGTTATCAAAACACCATCCTCATCTCCTACATGAGTACAACCTGGCCAAGATAGGTAACTTACCCACTCCAGCCCCTTCGGTTGACACTGTTGCATTTGATAATAGATAGGGCACCAGGAAGAACAGATAAAGGCACTGAGAGAGGCAAATGTGTTTTTTATTTTCCTCAGCCCAATGCACATCAAGCCTTCTAGGAATCCCTCGTTTCAGCCCTCTGCCTGGCTGACACAGGACTGTCATCACAAGGAAAGCAGCAGCTAAATAAAACTGGTGCCTAAGGGAAGACAAGCTTGCCCATGCCATGGGAGAAATTTTCAGGACAACTAAGTGACAGAGAACTTTTCTTAATGACATTATGCCAATCTTGGTGCTCACATGCAGTTTTAATGCCCATGGGGGTATCTAATAGGTATCCTTGTTGTTTTCAAATAGAAATGTCATAAAATGAAATAAAGTAAAATAGTGCTGTTTCTTCAAGAGCTCATGTGTGTTATTTTTCCTAAGACAATTTAAATCTGGGATTCTATTTCTTAGAGCCCCAAGTACATTACCTGAAATATCCCTATCTATGTTAGGCAGTGCTCACTAGGTAAACAGATTTAGTGCTAGTAATCTAGTAAAGTTACAAGATTTAAATGATTGACTTACAGTTGGTGCACACAGAGTCACATACAGGAGAGTCAGAAAGGCTATTGGCACGCTGGAGACACAAAGAACCCAGTTCAAATCTTGAAGCTGTGTTGAAAACACGCTGAGTTCTTCTCAAACAGATGTGACCCAGCCTTCTTTGATCCCCTTTTATACCACTTAGATAAGCATCCACCTTAGGGTGGATCTTTGCAAAGTATTCTAATCCACTTGAGCTCAGCATTTTTTATTCAAATTAACAGATTCAGTTAATGCTTACACCACCTATCTTCTGTCTTCTTGAAGAAAAGAAATTCTTTTTGCTGCCTCTGAATTTCTTTTTTGCTTTCATTTATTATTTCATTAAGTTTTTTAAAAGTTTCTTGCTATGTAGTTAAGCTAGCCGTACACCTTCAATGATCCTGAGACTGTTGTATTCTGTGATTTCAGACAAGTCCACTATGCCTAATTCTTCTGTTTTCTAACTGCTAAAGAGGTAGGGCAGGTTTCTGAAATTTGAGTATTCAGGAATCAACAGCAGCCAGGCATAGTAGTACACGCCTTTAATCCCAGAAATCCAGAGCTGGAGTTAGGAGGATCCTTACAAATGTATGACTAACGTGAACCACATAGCTAGAGCTTGTTTCAAAAAGACAAAAAAAAAAAAAAAAAAGAATCAAAAGTAATCAAACTATGCATGTTGAAGTGAAGGAAACACAGACAGACTTCTGATAGGCTTGAGGGGAAAAAAATCTCTCATATCATCACAAAAACTCAGAAATCCTCCCAAGGAAAATGTGAGAATAACAGGCAACTCTGCAGAAAGCTTTCTGGATTTGAAGTCCCAAGTAAGAGCACAAGGAATTGAGTACTCTGAACCCTATGAACACTCAATTCTGGTGGCCAAAACATGCTTGTAGGGAAAAGTCCCCATTTGGGAGAAACTTCTAGGGAACTACAATCCTACCTGAGCTGGTCAAGAACAGAAAGGTCCGAGGAACCAGAAGTTACAGTCCTAAATAAAAAAGAAATGCTATGAAATCAACAAAAGTGTTTACTGTAGGGTGAATTCAGCTTCTCTTGTGCTACTTTGCCTCTAGTAGAGAAATAATTATCTCAGGGACTGGGTATACGAGGATATCAGTGACAGCTTACAGTTTTGCACATGCATGAACACTTGGGAGCCATTTACACGCACACACACACACACACACACACACACACACACACACACACAGATATCCAAACACACACTGCATGTCGACTGAACAAGACACAGGAAGTAGATCAAACACTTCAATGTAATGCAGTGTTAGCATGATTATAAGCAAGATTGTGAAATAGAATTAAGTCAGTGCATTTTGGAGGTACACAAAGTAACACCTATGGTGATAAAAAAGAATATTTTTCATAAAAATACAGCGTAACTATGAAGTAGTATATCAGCTAGGAAAGCTCTGAGCATAAGTTTGAAAACAGCACAATAATAACTTAAAGGTGTAGAAAATTTAAAAATTCCTAAGGATGTTAAGAATACTTTCCTTGTGGGCTTTTTTTTTTTTTTTTGAGTGGGATGGTTTTGGGGATTAAATCTTGGGCTTTCATACCAATTTACATTGTTTAGTTGGAAATAAGATATCACTAAGTTGCTGAATTGCCTGAGCTTAATCCGATTTTTGGCAAACTATTTCAGTCTACCAGCATGCTGAGATTACTTAGAGACACCTGAACTGAAGTTCTGAAACGAAAAATCTCCACAGAGCATTTTTATGTGCCACTACCAGTTCAAGTACCTTAGGAATTGCTGGTCACATGACTCCTGGGCCAGTTCATCCAAATCACCAACTTGATGAGATTAAGAGTCTCCTGACATGGGAACTGAAACCCTTGGTGTAATCATCCATGGATGTTCACAGTTGAGTGTAATATTAAGGGGTCCCCATGGTGCTCGTATACTGTGGGTGAGCTTGGGGTGGGGTGGTATCTCTTGCTGCTGTTCATTTTGATCCTTTTGTTGTTGCCATGAAAATAACAAATTTGCACTACTAGGAAGTTCTTCCATGATGGTTGTGCCTTGGAGCATGCCAAACACTGAGGATACAAACCACATTCCACCTCTCCTGCTTTAGGTTTTGTGTGTCAGGTATGTTTGTCTCACCAAAGAAATGCTGGCATGTGGCTCAACATTTTGAAAGCTGCCTGAACTTATTGCACATTGACATCATTTGGATATGGTTTGAACTCTTTTTTTTCATACAAGAGATGAAATTCAAAACTACTTGCTTGTAAAGCAGGAGCTTATGCTGCTGAGCTAAATCTCCTACATATCTGAACGCTTATCATGGGATGGTACTCTTATTCTGGGAACTGGGTTCATAGTGTAGCAGTGATAAAGTAATAAAACCTTAAGAGTTAGAACCAGTTCGAAGTAAATTAAGATATTAGAGCACTACACTCAGGGAAATAGAAAGTCTGTCTAGCTCAGCAGATCAGCTAAAGCTGAAAATGGATCACATGTGGGGCCAAAGCAAGGCTAGTCTGAAGAACAGGGTCTTCGTGGTTTAAGTCACCGGGATAGCTGCTCTTATCTCAAAATCTCTGGGTGTCTGAGACAAGTTATGTGGATAACCTCTTCGGTGGAGAGGTTTCATATGATACTGAATCTACCAACTGTAAAAATAAATGTGCTTCATCCCATGGAATTCTCATGTGGTTTCCTCCAGCTCCTTCTTTCTTTTCTCCTGCTCCATTGTACTTTCCATCAGGAAAGAGTGCTACAAATGATCTCAGGTTTTGGTACTCTGACTCTTGTCATTTGTCCCCATGATCGCACCATTCACATCCTAGGAAAATTGAAAGTTGCAACTCACAGGAGTGTGTCCATTTCATTAAAATGGATTGGTCTCTACAAGAATGAGTCATCACACTTGAGGCTAACCCAGGCCAGTAATAATTCACTAGCAATAACTATTGTTATACCACCCACCACTAGAGCCTCATCTGAGACAAATAGATGCCTGTACCATTCTCTTAAATCTCAGAAGCAATGAGCTGAGAAAATCACTTCATAAACTACACTGCTTCACAAAGCTTTGTAATTAGCACAATACATGATAAAATACCAGAACTCTTTTAGGAAATCACTGATTCCAGATATAGGGTAGGCAAAAGATAAATGAACCTAAGATGTCTTCTTGTGTTTGAAAACCACAGTAAATATGAATAGTGAGGAAACACTCTTCTCTAAGAAAGGCCACAGAAATTGTGTGGATCTCTTCCTTCTGCATACTTCCAAGTAGCACTTAACTCCACGATAAAACTCTCTGGCTGAAAAGCTTAGGTAATGTGAATTGTCTGGGAAGCATGTGCTCACTTAAAACTAGGAAACCAAAAGCAGAATAGATATTGGTGTTGATAAGCAGTTTCTACCCCTTGTACTATTCTATTTAATAAGCATGTATAAAGCATTGAGAGGATATCTACTCCAGTTATAAGTTTTAATGTAAGTAATAAGGTTTCATTGTAAGTAATAAGAAGTGGATAATTTTCCACATTTGGATTAGATAAAATTTAAAATTTGAACTCAGAATGCAATGATTAAGGATAATAGAGTACTATATAATGTTGTGAATAATTTAGCAGTTTCTCATGTCTTGAAGTGATGAAATTAACATGTTTCAGTAAAGCAGAGGTAGTTTCTGAGAATGATGGACTCATAGTGACCCCAATGGCTGAGCATTTTTCCATTCCCTTTGAAAGCAGACCTGAACCATGAGGATATATATAATGCTGCTGAGTCTGGTAGAAAACTGGAGCACACATCTGAGTTTCTGAAAGCACAGAGAAGAGAAGCTTTGGAAGAAAGCAGGTGAGATCTATCCATAAATTGGAGTCTTTATCTCTTCCTTTTTTCTTTCTTTCCTGTTCCCTCCTTCCTTCCTTTCTTTGTTCCTTTATTCCTTTCTTCTTTCTTTCTTCTTCCCTCCATCTTTCCATCTTTCCTTCAATCATTCTTTCATTCGTTTTTTTTTTTTATTCAGGTTATTATGTAGTGCAAATTGTCCTTGAAAATCTGGTGATTTTCCTGCCTCAACCTCGTGAGTGATGGGATTATAGATGTGTGCTTCCACATCCTGCAACTCAGGATTCTTACTATTTCCACAAGTTGGACCCAAGGAGTGAATTGGTTGAGGAGGAGATCTAAGAGCTCTGAGCAAGTAGCATATAGTGATTTCTTACTCTAGACTTTAGGTTTAGAGCCAGTCTGTCAATATTCACTGTTTGTACTGGTCCCAAATCCATATCCTTGCTCCTGACACTGGATCAGTTTACCCAGAAGAACCACCTCTTCCTTCCCAGCCAACCTGTTCTGTATTTTTTTTTTTTTGTCTTTTTTGAGACAGGGTCTTGCTATGAAGTTCAGGCTGGCCTTGAGCTCACTTTGTATCCCAGGCTGGTCTTGAACTCGCAAGGATCCTCACACCTCAGCCTCTGGAGTGCTGGGATTAAAGGTGTGAGCTACCACGCACGGTAAGCCAATCAATTTCTAATGGAGTCTTGAACCTATTTACTTCATATTACCTCCCTGCAATCAGCATTCACCAATATGTGATCCTAAAGGAAACCCTAAAGGTTGACCCATTGTACTCTCTGTCCTGCTATTCTCATTAACATAGGAAACAAATAAACACAGTACTCAGTACAGCAGCATTCTGGTGTTCCTACCCCCTCCCACAGCCTCTCATCTGAATCAGCCTCTCAGATGAAAGGTAGGTGATAGATCAGAGAATGCCAAATATGGAGCACCATATGAATTAAGTTGCCCAATGGACATGGGGAGTGATAATGCCAAAAAATAGGCTTATACAGGTGACTTACGGGGCAGACAAGGTACACGTAGCCCAGTAAGTTCCCTGTCAGAGATGTCATCAACAGTCCTCTTCATTTTCTGAATCATTATTCACTCTTTGTAGCTCAGACACTATAATTTCAAATCTAGTGTACCTTATTCCCTTGAACAAAAAATACATTTAATATCATATTATAGATGGACAAAAAACAACAAATGGAAGAACAGTCTCTTCTGATCATGTAAGGGTATATTTCTGACCTATCCACACTACATCTAAGTCTTTCTTGTTGGAAAAGTATACTAATTTGGAAATATCCTACTGAAAAGTAAAAAAAAATTGAACCTAAAACATTCTAAGACATTCATAAAATGAAGTGTTTCGTTTGAGTCTGAAAATTCCTCCAAAATCTCATGCAGTCATTCAAGCAGTTTTCTAGATTTGTGCATGACTCATGGTCCAAAGTTTGGATTATAGGTGTGAATGCTACACTCAAGCCTGTGTGGCCTTCAAGCAAAATAAGGAACAGGAAGAATTTTCCTCCTGTGAGCCATTCATTTTGATCTTGTTGGTTTCACTGTTTGCTGCTACCATGAAATGTTGCCCTTTGCCATGCACTACTCTCCCTTGGAGTCAGTGGTTTATAGAGTGAAATGCCCACGAAATGTTATGTAAGTAAGCCCTTCCTTCCCTTCACTTTATATATTGAATGTCTTGTCTCATTAATGGGAGAAAATACCCAACACTACATTTGGTACCCAAAATGTTGGGTTGCTGCACTGTCTATACCTGGCCATGCAGTTCAAAAGCCTTTGGAAATACTAGAGCTGAAATCCTAAGGTTGATCTATGTGAGAAATGCCCCTCAGATCACAAAAGAACACACAGCTGATACAAGATAGAAATCCTTTCAGGAAAAAAAAAGGCTCTGCAAGTTTCATCTGGGAAAAGGGCTTCACTGGTTGTTGGCCTCCACAGGTTGTGTTTTATTGTTATGGCATTTTCAAGAAATTAACACTTGGGACACTTAGTTCCACAAACAGGTGAGGTTTAATTCAAACAGTAAATGTCAGCCCATGTGACATTAAGACACTATACTGTTGCCTTTTTTCACTTCTGTTATAAATCGCTATACAAGTCCACAAGTTTAGAGGGTTGCTATGAACCCCACCAATGTGGCACTTATTTTGCTTTGGAATCTTAGAAGAGCTTCTTACATGTCTGGTTAATCACAATGCAAAATGTAAGGAAAAATGCCTCTTGGTGGCTTGAGATGAACCCATTGTGTTTCCTTTTCCATAGTTTTTATGACCAATTAATGCAGAGGAGCAGACTTTGGGGATTTGGCCAAAGTTAACTTAGTATTTGAGTTCTATTTGATAACTAGATATCTATGTAAACCACAAAATAAGAGAAATTTTGAAGACCAGGATTTGTGGGATTTCTAGTGGAAAAGCAGAAAAAGGAAACAATACTGGGAGATGTGAATGCTCTCACATTCTCCACTCAAAGATATATTATTTTCTAGGATATATCTAGTCTTTCATGAGGTTGTGGTTACTAGTTCTGCTGACTGGTATTACAGTCATCCAACAGTACCATATGTGCTTGATATACACTACTTTGAATTCTATGTGTTATCCAGTTAATTTTAGGCATGACCTAAATTTGAAGACAACTATGATATTAAATTTTGGCCCTGTGATTCCTTCTAGGTTTGAGTCTAGCTACACATTCCAATTGAACAATATCATATTGTCCATGAGTATCATTATATAATTTTTCCCCTTTTATTCTTGTCCTGATTTGTCTAAAGTTTCTATGTTTATTCATGTATTGTTTGCATAGAAACTGCAGTTTCTCCTATTAAAGTAGTATGTCCTGCTTGTTCCATTAAAAGACAGCTAAGTCTCTTTCTAAATGTGATTAAATGTACATTTGCCAGTGAGTTCACCTGGTTATGAAGCATTTTAATGACTGACCTCACCTGAATGAGGCTCTGTTGTTTGCTTGGGTTATTCAGTGAAGCCTCTAGAGTCGTTTCAAAATGGGCTAGTGCTCCTGCACTAATTGCAAGTGTTGCAGGATGCTTGCCCTTACAATTATTCATAGTATAGTAGTCTGTTTTGTCATGTCTGCTGGTTAACGGAAAGCCATCAGTCCTGGCTTCCTACATGTACAGCTGTCACTCTGTGAATGAGCTTTGTTAGTAGGCAAGATAGTGTCATAGTAAAAGTTTTGTCTATGGTTGAGGCATTTGAACAACCTATTAGTAGAGAAAACCATGAGTCTTGAGCCTCCCAGTAGGTGGAATCCTGAGACCTCGTCTGGTTTCATGTAACTTCACTGTCACCCTGTCTGACACGAAATTCTTGTCCATAAACAGTCTCTATCATGACTAATGGTATGGATTCTCAGTCTTCTAGGGAACAGAGTATTTAATGGGGTATAACTGTGGTTGATGAAGCTATAGCTTCATAAATCTTTAATTTGGTCTACTAAACATCCAGCAGCTCCTTACTATCATGGGGTGTGACATTTTTAGAAGTTTATTAGTCCTATAAAGTAAATCCTAGATTTTGCATTTTTTTTTGGTCTAGGTTAACCAGAATATCTACCACGGATGAGGTATTACTTTTAGGGGTGCCTTAGGTAATACATTTAGCATCAGGCTTACACAAACATGCAACATGCAGGAGAGTGTAAGAAAATAGGCAGCAGGGTTTCAGAGCAATATTTCAGTCCTTGGTATGTAAGAAAGAATTCTTTGTCTGCCCCCTTCCCTATATTTACATATATATATATATATATATATATATATATATATGCCCCAAATGAGCCCTCTTGCTCAAATTGGATTATTAATACCCTTGAGTATGATTCAAACCTGCATACAGAACTTGTTTGACTATGCAGTTCTGCAACATTATAACTATTCTCTATATACATGTTAGAACTTGTTATTCTGAGCCCACCATTTGGTCAATGGATTTTAGTCACTTTTTTTCTAATTATAAGGTGTAAACCACCATACTGCCATACCCAAAATCCTATGGTTCTACAACATCACTCTGGACTGTATGCTTCTGTTTCATTTTTACAATTCTGCTTTATCTTAGGATTCATATATAATCCATAAATCACCAGGTTTATGATACCTAAATTATGCCTCAGTGTCTTTTTAGTACCTTACATGCAGGGAATCCTTCTATAGACCTTCTTCTCTGCCATCCATTGGGTTTCCAAAAAATAGCCTATGGGGATAAAGACACAACAGAGAGGCATTCTGCTTTTATAGCCTGGTTAATTCCAATATTATTTAATTTGGGGGATTCACTGCTATATTCAGAGGGATGCATCCAAGTTCATCAGGACTGGCTATTTTTGACTATGAAATAATGTCATGAAACTTCACCTGCCGAATGAAGAGCAGGAAAGGTAAAGCCTGGGTTGTGACTGTTAAGTGTAACCCCAGAAGAATTAATCAGGTTAGCACTAGGAAAATAATTTTAAACAGTTGAATATTTAGTTTAATAAAAACAAGTAGGGATAATAGAACAAAAGCAATCTCCTCTGGAATTTCCCACTTCCCTAGGGACATTGTCCCAAGGTCAACAGCATACACCATGACATCCAAGAGGAATAGGATCAAGAACCCAATCGGATAGCAGGTTATTGAAGATAACTATAGTCTAGTGTACAGTGTCTCCTCAATCTTCATTTATGTGTTGAGTCATCAGCTTCTGAGATGGTGAAGACAGGACTTTGGGTACTTTGTCACTTCATTGTGTTCTTTAAGGGAGCTGTTTAATTGTTAGTTGTAGTAATGGATTTTAAGGAGAGCCATTAACATCAGAATATTGAATTTATAATATTATTTATGATGATCACCCAGAATTTAACAGAAAAAAGGAGCAAGAAACATATCCACAGCACTAATGACTCAGAATATTCATCCAAGAGCCTGTGTCCCACAGCAATGTCATGCAGGAGCCCATGACAGTGCTTCCCATGAGTCTATGTGCCTCCCACACCTGAAGGTCTGGAGCCAAAACAAAGGACTCACATTAATCAGTTTTATGGATCCTCACTAGTAAGGGCCAAAGCTCAGTGCTGGAAGCTGGAAAGACTATGACAACAGGGTTAGGGAACTGTGATTGTAGGTTGAGGGTTCTGTGCTGGAGCCAAGATGTCATGTGCAAAGCAAAGATCAGGGCTATCCTGAAAAGTGCCACAGTCATCCTCAGCAACATGGAGGTTCTGGGCTGCTCTGATGAAAAGAACATTTTACACATGCCAGAAAGGCAACATGACAAGTTTGTCCTGGAAATTAAATGGCCCATGTGTTTTCCTCCAGAGCAAGAAAGCAATTTTCAGTGTAAGGACCAAAGTTCTCCTCAATTGAACCACAGCCAGTCGTACAACATGGTCTCAAGTTCCTGTGCTTACAATGGTTCAACTCACACTGGAAGCTAGTCATGATGACCTGCTGCAGGAGAACCAATGGCTCAAACAGCAACAAATAGGAGAATCTAAAATGCCTCACGAGTCTTGTCCACATCCCAATTTATGGTGGCAACTTTCTGTAAGTGGAGTACCTCTGCTCAGCACCATGCTGATTTAATGCAGCTGGCATTACATTGACTATCTGTTTTTAATCTATAACATTGTGACATATTTTTCAGCGCTCAGTGGGACACATCCACTTCTTCATGTCCTGTAGTTTCCTCGAACATATGCAATGGATAGAATTTGAGAGATGAATATGTCACAAGTGGCAATAGGGAGCCCGTAATTTTGGTACTCCAAGTGTCCACTTTTTAACCCCATAACTGATAAGTCAACTGCCTGCAACCTCCAATTATTAAAGGAGTGGATGTAATTACTGTGACCTCATTTGGGCCCTCCAAACATGGTTGAGCGACTCTTCTTTCCAGAATTTAACTAAGGCCTTGTCATCGGATTTGAACACATGAAAAGGAGAATGTAAAAAAGAGGGTGTCACAGCAGCACAGTTTGCTGATGGTCCTTTAAAGTTTTAAGCAAGGCTTTTATTTGCTGTCACAAGTCTAAAGTTCTAATCTCCTGTAGTCTTGAAGCACTGGCATCAGTGATAAAGGCTCCCCAAATCTAATCTCAAAGCAGTGAACCATGCCTGTACGGGGTACACTGTGATGATAGGAGTGCAATAGAAATCATTATACCTAATTAGTTCCACAATCTTGGCAGTTTCCCAAGTGTTCTTTAGAGTTCAGTTTTGTCTCTGCACCTGGACTAAACTCTGAGGTTTATAGGTCATAATTAGCTTCTAGAAAAGCCCTAATGTCTTTGAAAGTCCTTGGATTACTTGACCCTCAAAACAGGGTTTCCTTTCTGAACTCACTATTACGGGAAGCCATACTGGGCTATAATCAAGTCTATCATGGATCCAACCACTTTTCTAGAGGTTTCTAGTGGGAATTCCTCCACTCAACCCAAGTACGTACAGACCAAATTTAGTAGGTATCTTTTGTTTCCATTCATGGGTTTTAGTTCAGTAAAGTCAGCGTCAATATCTTCAAAAGGCAAAGTCTGTTGCATTCATATACCTGGTTGCTGTAGAGGCGTGGCAGTCATGATGTTGTAGACACAATTTGTAGAAGAGCAGACACCAAAGGCACACAATCCTAACGTCTTTGCACAAGGAAATAACAACCAAGGAAATGCGATATGGCTATCTTTCTCAAATGGGTACAGCTAGGTAGGTCTTGTGTTACTTAAAGGCCCAGAGATTTATGCAATAAAGACATTTTGTCCTGGAAAAATTCTTGCCATTCATCCTTCTCAGTTACCTCCATTGTTGTTGGCCACTTAATATCCTCCTTTGCTTTAGTTCTTTTTCTTTCTTTCTTTCTTTTTTTCTTTTTCTTTCTTTCTTTCTTTCTTTCTTTCTTTCTTTCTTTCTTTCTCTTTCTTTCTTTCCTTCTGTCCTTCATTCTTTCATTTGAAATCCATTATATTGAAATATAAAAATAAAAATTAAATAGAAAACCACAACATAAATTTTCATGTTTAAATATCAGGGGTATCAGTAGTACATGAAATGTGCATTGTCATCTCCAAACCATTCAGCCAGAACAAGACATCTACCTCCCATTGTTGAAAAATACCAGTAAAAAATCTTTCCTTTCACAGAACTAGGTGAAATCAGTAGTATTGCATACACATATGCTTTTACTTTCAGCTTGCTATGCTAATGAAACAATATGATACTTGCATGTGCCTGTCTTATTTATTTCACTAACAAGTATGTTGTTGGGTGCATCCAATTACCTATAAATGTTTATATTTATCATTTTTATGACTGAGTAGTATTCCATTGCAAAAAAAATACCACATCTGTTTTATCCAGCACTCAGTAAATAGGCATGTAGTTTGGATCCAGTATTTGGCTATTACAAATTGTGCTGCTATAAACATGGTTGCACATATATCACAGTGGTAAGATGTTTTTCATTCTTTTGAGAAGATACCAAGAAGGGAATAGCTGGGTTGAATGGGACTGCTAAACTTAACTTTTTGAGAAAATTCCACACAGATTTCACAGCTGTTGTGCCAGTCTGCATTCCCACCAAGAGTGCAAAAGAGTTCCTTTTTCCACACAGTTGCTCCAGAATTTATTAGTTGATTTCTTGCTAATAGCCATTCTTAGTGGGATGAGGTGAAATCTCAGTGCTGTTTTAATTTGCATTTCTTGAATGACCAGTGAGGTTGAAAGTTTTTCTCACATTTATGGGTTGTCTATTCATTCTATCCATGTTTTCATTTACTGTTCATAAGCTTTTGGTAGGATGAGCTCCCATGTGTTTATTCTTTGTGATAGTTCCTGTGCACTCTGGGTTTTGTTTATAAAGTCTTTGCATATATGAATGTCTTCCAGAGTTTTACTTACTCTGTCTTCAAGCACATTTATTTGTTTCTGTTTTATATTAAGTTCTCTGACCCATTTTTCTTAACTTACTATATGGTGAAAGATATGTGTCCAGTTTTAATCTTTGGCATGTGTAGACCCAAGTTTTCCAGAGACATTTATTGAACAGGCTGACTTTCTTCCAGTGAAAGTGTTTGGCATCTTTGTCAAAGATAAGGTGGCTTAGCAGATAACTTTTAAGTTATTTTTACATCTTCTAATCCATCCATTGATTTTTGGATATTTATTTTGTTTTATTTTATTTTAGATTAGTTTCAAGAAAAGGATTGTTTTGCTCCCAGTCTTCTCTTTGTTTCCCAGGATTGCCTTTGCTATTCTAGGTCTCTTCTGGTTCCAGATGAATTTTAGGATTGTTTTCTCTAATTCTGTGAGGCATGCTATTGGAATTCTGATTGGGATTACATTGAATCTGTATAACAGTTTTGGAAGTAGGGCCATTTTCACTATAGTAGTTCTTCCAACATAAGAGCATTTGATAACTTTCCATTTTCTAATATCCTCTTTAGTTAACTTTTACAGAGTATTGTGCTTTTCAATGAGAGTTTTTTTGTATCCTTTGTTAGACTGATTCCTAGGTATTTCATCTATTTGATGTTATTGTAAAAGTTATTGAATCACTGATTTTTCTCTCAGTGTGTGTGTTATTCCTTTACAAGAAGGCTATTAATTTTTAAGTGTTGACTTTGTATCCAGCTAAGGTATTTAATTAGCTTGCTAAACCTAGATGTCTTTTGGTTGAGTCCAGTGTGATGGGAAGCTCAGAATTTCCTTGGCCAATAGGAGGAATGGTTTTAAATTCCTGGGACATCAGATTGTGCAGAGACACTCACCTCAGCCCACCCAGTTTGCAGGATTGATAGAGGGTCACTGTGGGTGGGACATGCAGGCACAAGATCTTCAGAAAAGGTCTAGTGTGGCTGGAAGCTCCGAAGTTCCTTGGCCTATGGGAGGAATGATTTAAACTCTCAGGGCTTGGGATGGTGCGGGAACACTCACCTCAGCCTACTCAGTTTGCAGGATTGAGAAAGGGTTACTGTGTGTATGGAAAGCAGGCCCAAGACCAAAGGAGTCTGTCCAGTGTGGCAGGAAGCTGGGAAGGTATTTCGTCATGTAGAAGGTAAATTTTTAAAGTAGGTCCAGAATATTTTCTGGATTTTTGCAGTTTGTTGTGATTTTTGGCATTTTCATTCATAGTTGTATGGAAAAGGATCTTGTCTTTCCTTCTTTTGATAAGGATGACTGAGGTTTAGTCAATTTTATTTACTCTTTCAAAGAACCCACTCTTTAATTCATTCTTTATTTTTATTGCTTTTTTAGTCTCCACTCTGATAATTTCTGGTTCTGATCTTTAGAAATTTTTCCATTGTCTGAGATTTTGGTTTAGCTGCTTTTCTTTCTCTTGAAGTTTGAGACTGCACATTAATTTATTTATATGTGCTTGCTCTGTTTTCCTGATATGAGCATTTACTGTTACAAATTTCCTATTTATGACTGCTTTCATTGTGTCCCATAAATTCAGGTGTGCTGTACGATCATTATCCTTCAACTATAAAAACTGCCTAATTTATTCTTCAGTTTCATCTGTGAAGCAGAATTTTAACAGCTGATCCAGGCAGCATAGTCCATACCTTAATTCCAGAACTGATGAGGCTGTGAGGATTAATTCTAGATCTGGTGAGTATTATCCTGATTTAGAAGCCAGCCTCTGCTATATGGTGGAATCTAGGGAAACATGAACTGTATAGCAATGCCTTGTCTCGAAATAAAATAAAAAGAAAGGAAAAAAGAAGAGAAAGAATGATATAAAAAGGCAAGCGAAGGAAGGAGAATGGAATACTACAGCCCCAAATCCAGAAAGACAGATGAATGAATAAATAAAATCTCTAATCAAGGAAAATTCAGGACTTGAAGCATTTTCCACTTATATTATCCAATATTTAAAGAACAATTACAATGTTTCTCAAACTGTGCCAAAATTTTGAAAAGACTACATTGCTTTCAAACTGTTTTAGGGGGTCAATCAGAACCTGACACACAATCAGACAATTTCATTACAAAATAAAGCACAGGTAAATATTTCTGTTGAGAACTGATAGAAATATCTTCAATAAAATATCAGCAAATTGAATGAATAGCACAACTACAAAACAAATGAGCTCTCCATTTATTAATACATGGAACAATTTATATGTGATTATGAAAAAAGAAGTGCATACGACTCCAAAATTAGATTTCTAAAACATCAATACTTTATAGATAGAGAAAACAGTACAGGTTGTCAGGAATTCAGGTGGATTGAGACAGAGGTGAATAGGTAGAATAGAAGAATATCCCAGAGGAACAATTCTGTGTGTTTCTGCACTAGTTGAGGTATTGCATATGTTTATCAAAGTCCTGCAGAAAGCATGAATCTTATCAGCTTTAATTAATAAAAATACATCAATTTTGGTTCATCAGTCATAAAAGGTTTATGTCAATGGCAAACATTAATATGAAATGAAAGCGAAACAGTGTAGGAACAGTGAGTTAATAGGTGTTTAGAGAAATTTTGCTCACTTCTATACATTTCAAAATAATTTCTTAATTATTAAATGCAGCAATGTAAGATAAAATAACTGAAAGAGAAAAGAAAGAACAATACAAGTATAAGGTGTTTTTATTTTTTCATCCCAGTGAGGCCAAGGAGTGCAATAAAAGCCAAAGAATCAAAGAGTAAATTTGGTCAGAAAAATAATACAGTTGATTCTCTTAAACTAAAAAGAGATAATCAAGTAAAACAACAATACTCAAAAAAAATACTTTTTTATTAATGCTGCCCAGAGACTAAAAAAACAGCGATGGAGAATGGTACTTAGAAATGCGTCAACAGATTTACTCTATATTGTGCAGTGTTAATGAATCCTCTGCTTTCCTTAAAAGCATTGAGAAAAATTTCCACTACTTTTGATCTTTTCAAAATGTGGTTTTGTGTTTGGAAGCTTTGTTTCACTCATCTACAATTGGGCAAAGAGATTTCTGCTTTAATCCATGTAGGGTATCAGGAACCAGAATTATCCTTCTGCCTTAAAATCCTTAGGAAATGAAGAAAAATATGTGAAGGAGCGATATTGAGAATCTGAAAAACAGTACCCATGACACAGAAGGAAAATAAAGTAGGCCCTAATGATGTGAAATTTTATGGAATTTCCCTGTCAAATTATAAAAGAAGAACCCCAAAAGAACATATGCTGATTGTTCAGGAGGCCAAGTTCACCTTGGTGTAGCCACAAAAACTAGAATTCATGGGAGACAGGCAACCGCACAGTACAGGGTTGAGGTGGGTAAGAAGCTCCACATGTGCTCAGAGGGTCACCCACAATTGCAGAGAGGTTTTCCCTGTCCATTCTGAACCTGTACATTCCTTTTTACCTCACCCAGCTGACCAGAGAGCCATTGGATCAGAAGGATCTACAAAACATAGAAAGTAAAAACTCAAGCTGAAAGAGGGAAGATTTAGCAACAACTTCCTCCAACCTAATCTGTTATAAGGTTCTAAAATGTATTCCTTTATTAGCACTTGAAAATTATGACCAATATTAAGACATAAACTCATTTCTTCTTTCTCTGAACAGGTATCCAGGTGCTTGTCACATAAGTTTTGCTGCTCCTTATATGTATGAAATGACACGTACTCAGGATAGGCAATGAACTAGATCTGATTTGATGTAAAATTGCTAGTAACAAAATCTAGAAACTCTTAAATTCACCTGAAATCCCTGGCAACATTTCAATAGGAAACAATAATCGCAATCAAAATTTTCTATTGTAAGTATTAATATGCCACTTTTAAAACTTCAGACTAGTTCTGGCAACCTGTCCCCTTAATTAGGAATTTTACTAAAGCTTGACAGAGGACCGACTTCATGGTTCCTAACTCCAGGGAATCTGTATCATTACCCGAGTACTTATTACTTTAAATTACAGGAAGTAGGGTAAGTGGCCACAGCACGAGCAAGCAGCCAGCAAGGCAGAGAAGAAGTCAGTGTCTCCTGAGATCCAGCCATGTTGGAACTTAGTGGTCTGAACAAGAAAGCAGAATGACCTCCTTTCTTGTAGTCAGTCATGTCCCCAACAGCATCACGTGAGCCAGAAAGAGAACAAATCAGCAACTCTTGAGATTCAGGCATGTGGGAACTTAGTAGTCTGAGTAAGAAAGCCACATGCCCTTCATCCTGTAAGCAGCCATGTCACGAGAAAGCAGTGGGTGAGCCAGTTAGAGAACAAGTCAGCATCTCCTGTGAACCTACCTGTGCATGAGCACAGAATCAAATGATCCATCCACCCCCACCCCCATTTAGCAACTTGATTGTGTTGTGGACAGCTGGAATTGATAGCAACTAAAGCACATAAAGCAACTAAATGCTTGTATTGTTGTGTTGTGTTGGTTGTGCTGACCTGGGGCCAGAGGTCTGAGCATCTCTTGAGAGGATGACCATATGGAATATAGCAAATATGGGGGATTTTCTTCTATCTTCTCTTTAAAGGCAAATACTGTTTACACTGTCTTTGCTTCATTCTTATGAATTGTTTTGTTCTATTCAATATTCTGTTTTGATAGGTTTTACGATATTCTGGTTTTGGTTTGATTTTGATACACATGGTTGAATTGAAAACTATTATGAAAATAACAACATAGACTATGGTACCTATTACTGTTATCCCTGTATCCTGCTCTGAATTTATATACCAATCTCATTGCACAGTCTTGATTGGCTTTGTCCTGTCTTGTTTTCTTGTATTTTACTACCTTCAAAATAAAAATAAATAATTAAATCACAGAAAGTAATGTACTCAACAGAAGTTATTAACACAATCATGCTTAAATGAAGGATTCAATGCAGGGTTCAACTGATTTACTGTTTGGATGCAGATATTATTAACTTCGATCAGGGCATGTCAGTTCACATTCTTTCCAAGTGACAGCAGAAGCATGCCATGAAGTACTTTCTTTAATCCTTTTTCTCTATCTTTGTTTTTTTTCTGATTCTTTTGCTTTATTTTTGATCTTGTTTTTATATGAGCATGAACATGATTTCTATTATTCATTTCTGTTCTGATGTGCTCGTCTTCGTACTTTTTCTTCCTCTCTTTCCCTCCTGACTTCTTAATCTCTTCACCAAATTTTCAGTGTTTTTTCTTCATCCTTCAGCATTGTGCGTGATTTCTTCCTCTTCTTCTATTCCTCTATTTTATGCCAAATGATTTTAGAATTTTCCCTCCTTATGGTAGTCACTAAGGTGAAGGCTTATTCACCACATGTAATTTTTTGTTCATTTTAGATTTTGTTGCATAACAAAGTATCTATTTCATATATTTAAAGGTGACAAATTTTCCCTCCTTATGGTAGTCACTAAGGTGAAGGCTTATTCACCACATGTAATTTTTTGTTCATTTTAGATTTTGTTGCATAACAAAGTATCTATTTCATATATTTAAAGGTGACAAATTTTCCCTCCTTATGGTAGTCACTAAGGTGAAGGCTTATTCACCACATGTAATTTTTTGTTCATTTTAGATTTTGTTGCATAACAAAGTATCTATTTCATACATTTAAAGGTGACAAATTTTCCCTCCTTATGGTAGTCACTAAGGTGAAGGCTTATTCACCACATGTAATTTTTTGTTCATTTTAGATTTTGTTGCATAACAAAGTATCTATTTCATACATTTAAAGGTGACAAATTAGGGTTTGCCTCACTTTGTCAGTTTTCAGGCTGTGTTTGATGCTGTTGATATTTCTCATTGATATTGATATTGATATTGATTTCTCATTGAATCATTGGTATTTCTCATTTTTTCCAAAGTGACATAATTGTACCATTTGTTCTTCTTGCTGTACCAACACTGAAGTGCAGCAACTGTATCAGCAATAAAACTGTGGAGTGGAGATCTTGGAAAATGAAGAAAAAACAAGAGTAAAGGTAAAGAGGGCTGAGGCCAGGTGGAGCCTTTGTGATTTCCTGTCTGGCACAGAGTGGAGAAGGATTTAGTCATTGTATGGGAGGGAAAGATTTGCCAGGAGCCATTTTGGAGTCAAGTCAGATGAACCTGAACCAGAACAGCTGCTGGCTTCCTTCAGAAGATCCTAGTTGGGAGCAGACACATGGAAAATGCTTGGACTGAGGTTATCCCAATGAGTCTGGTCTTGAGGCAGGCTCATTAAGGCTGTCTACTACTCTGTCATAATACAGTGCCTGGAGTGAGGGAAAAACAGTGACACAACTCAAATACTATCTCCTTAGGATGTCTACTAGTGAATCTAGAGAGAATCCTGGAAGTGAACAATCTCATACAGTACTCCTAAATTCTCAAGATTCCATCTCCTTTTTCTGCCCTTAAGAGGGTTCCCATCTGTCCCTAGAGGGCACAATTCAGTGTTTCCTCATAGAAGACTGAAATTTCCACAAATTGCCTTATCAAATTATGGTTCACTGGTAGCAAAGGTGGCCACTCTTTAGGTAAGATAAATGCATATGTGGGATGTTAGGACAGTCTCAGATGCATGCATGGGTCTCCCAGGAATGTATTGCTGCGTGGAAACCAGAGAGTGACAGGCTTTGGCTACTAAATGAGAGTGTGACACCACCATGGACTTCCAATGAGAGGTCCTCAGGATGTCAGAAACATGATAGTTGATGAAATCCCGTCTCAGTTTTCAATTGATGTGCACTGTGGAGGTCAGCCAAGATGAGGAATTCCACGGCATTGTCCACAGAGAGGTTACTGCAGATGTGGTTCTCGCACATGAGCTTCAGGTACTCCAGACCAAACCTGTCTGCAGCATGCAGCAGTTCACATGCCATAATGCATAGGTTTGGCCCCTTTCCAGTGTAAATACAATATATCATTTCCTTAAAATCTTCAGGTTCCATGTAACTGATTTCAACATGATTCTTTTTGCTCTCTGACATTTCATGTTCAAACAATGCTGTGAAAACTGGAGAGTGAGGTGCTAACATGGCTTTGTGAGCCTGAAATTCCTGGCCACACAGAACCCTTCCACAGCCCTCCTATATCCTCTGACCAGTAGCACTGAGGAAACTTCACCATTTTCATAATATTCTGGCTGGAATTATTGGTGAAATCTTGTGCTACTTTCACTTCACAGAAGAAGGAAAGCTTCTCATTGGGGAGAAACCCATTTTTGCATCCAAAAGAAACTCTCTAAGGATGAATTTTCTGAATGCCCTGTCTTTTACTTGCACAAATGTATAAACTTGTTGACTTGAGATCTCTTTTGTTTTCTCTCCTTTGGCATTCAGAATATAAAAGGTGAATTTTGTGTGAACTTCCCTCTTTGGACAGCTGAGCAGTATCAGGTTTAGGCACAAGTAATACTTGCTTTCTTCATCAACCCCTTGTGGGTATACTCGTAACACCATTTTAGTTTATCAGTTGCTTCAGATGAAAAGATTGAACTTTGAATGTATTTGTCCATTTTCTTTCCTCAAGAGCTAAATTTACTGGCGGTGCCTATGTAGGACATTTTCTTTATTTTAATATCTGTGGTGCACTGGCTGTCAGTTTCTGGCGCATTCAACATTTATCCTGGAACTGGAGTATTTGGAACACTTGACATTGCCAGCCAGTGTGAAAGTGAAACTAGGTTTCCCAAGTGACAGGACTTCTTCAGCTGTTGGTACAAATTTCCTTTCAGTCAGGAGATTTGGCACAAGGGGGATGATGCAGCAGTTGTGAAGTAGAGAGCCTAACTACCAGATTAAAAAATAATTATTTAGAAATATGTTTAATAAGATTTCTAGCATATCAGTCAATTACAAGTCATTATTGATCTCTGGAAGGGATAGGTCATCTAAGAAGTCTCCTTTCTGCTGGGAGTGATGGGGTATGCCTGTATTCTCAGCACTGAGGAAAGGGAGGCAGGAGAATTACTAATTGCTCGAGGACAGCTGAAACTACAAGGCAAGACTCTGTCTTATGAAAATCAAAGTTTTAAAAAAGAAATCTCCTTTTTAATGATGCTAAATGACACAGGGCATTAGGTAACATTTTTGATGATACTGGGAATTGTACCAGAAGTCTTTCCTCAGAGTTATGTATCTGCTCCTCTTAGTTGTTTAAAAAAAAAAAAAAAACATTCTTACGAATTTAGCACATTTGCAAATCAGAGATGAAACTTGCTGTCCTCCTGCTGATGCTTCCTGAATGCTGGCACTAAAAAGTTCACAGGCATATCCAGCCTAGTTAAGAGGTTCTCTAACTACAACAGCCCTTTGGTTTTAAAATTATGAAGCACACCAAGGCTGTGACAAAATTACCTAAAATGACTTCCAAAGCAATTAGGCCCTCTGAAAATTTATGGTCATTGTGATATGGGCCTTATTGAGGTCCTTGATTTTTTGCTTCATCTTAAGCTTGCAGGAACGTATTGTACTCCACTCAGAGTTTGTACCACAAAGGTTTAAAAAGTTTGCCGAGAATGAGACAGAAAAATTAAGTAGCTCTCTCTGTTGTCTCTACTCTGAGCATGGGAATTTGCAATTTGGTCAGCAGCATTTTAGGCTTCAGTCTTGCTAACACTCCCATCCCAATTGACTGGGACAGTTCCCTTCTATTCTCTGGCGTTTCCATCCTCCACTTCAACATGAGTGCAGATACATCTAGCTGTGAAATTTCCCCACTTTTGGATCTTTGGTTGATACTGTTGCATTTGAGAAGAGACAGGGAACCTAGGAATAACTAAAAATACCATGGGAGGGACGTGTTTCCCTTATTCGCATAAGTAGCTTGCACAGCAAGTCTTCTAGGAGAGTCACTCATTTGGGCCTTCAGCCTTGCTGACTCAGGTGTCTCTTTCTCCAGTGAAGATTAGCATCTAAAAAATATTGTACCAATTGAAGAGCTACCTTTCTTATGACAAGGGAGGAATGCTGAAATTGAGGCTAAGCAAAGTGACAAAATTTGTCCTTGGTGACAAAGTGCCAGCCCTAGAGCTCAAGTGCCCTCTGAATGAACGTAGGAATGTCCAATACCTATTCCTTTTGCTTTCTAACAGAAATGTCATGAAGATGAAATTAAAAAGTGGTGTTTCCAGGAAAGGATCAATGAGTATAATTTAAAATTTGAAAGTCAGCTTAAATCGAGTATCCTGTTCATTCTAGTTCAATATGCCCTACCTTATACATCCCTTGCTGCATCATTAAGCCCTCATGAAAGAAAATGAGTTAATGCAAAATAAACAACTCTGCAAAAAGTTACAAGATTGACTTACACTGAATGCCCACAAAGTCACATGTGGGAGAGGAAATCTGCAGTCTACACATTGGAGACATGAATGACACAGTTGAAATCTTGGAGTCCTGTTGAGTCTGGCCTGAGCTCCTCTCAGGAGACTAAAGTGGCTTTGCTGGAATCCAGGATAGGGAGTCCAAGATCCCAGCAAAGTAGAGATTCTTGAAAGAAACAGAAGCGATCCTTCCTTCATGATAGCCATTTAATACCACTTAGGTAAGGATCCACCTTAGGGTGCATCCTCCCACCCTATTCTAATCCAATTTAACTGTGTGAGTCTTACTAAAATTTTCCTTCTCAGTTAATTCTCCTATCACCTCTCTTTTCTATATATTTAGAAAAAAGTGTTTGTTTCATGGCTTTTTAATTTATTTTTTCTTATTCATTCACTAACGAAGTTAGAATTTTCGAGGCAGCATTTTGCTCTCTAATCCAAACTAGATTTTTGCCTTTACTGATCCTCTTGCTTCAGGTTTCTTAGTGCTAGAATTACAGATATCATGACTCTGCTTGTCTTCTTTATATCTGAATTTCTAATGAGGCAGGGCAGGATCCTGAAATGTGAGTATTAAGGAATCACCAGTATCAAAAATAAGCAGAAATTTATAAAGAACATACAGAAAGACTTCTGGTAACCTTGACAACTAAAATGCTTTCATATGATCATCAAAATCCATCGATGATCACAACACAAATTGCAGAATAACAGGATAAACTAGAAGGAAGTTTGTTCACTCCAGATTCTAAGTAAGAACAGATGGAAGTAAGTAGTCTGATCTCTACGAGCTCTCCATTCTGGTGGCTAACACGTGATTACAGGAGAAAGTCCCCATTAAGGAGAAAGTGCTAGAGAAGTGGAATCATAATTGAGATGGTCATGGACAGGAAATGACCAAGGAATCAGATGTTACAGTCCTACAGAGAGAAGGAACACTATGAAAAAAACAGGAGAGACAGCTCTAGGACTGTAAGGTGAGGTCAACTCTTCTTGAACTACTTCCATCTTAGGGACGGAGCGTTAGGGGAGTTCAGTGGTAGTTTTCATTCCTAAACATGGGGTCCATTTAAACACACAGACACACAGACACACAGACACACACACACACAGACACACACACACACACACACACACACACACACACACACACACACACACACACTTTTCCTGACCTTGAGAAGAGAAAGGAAATATATCATGTCATATAATAATCAATAAATATATCAATGTCATATAACTATATGATGATAAAAACTAGTCTATGGAAGATAGGAAATTCACTACAAAATTAAGATATGTCAAAAACTACAGCATGGAAAGAAAAAAAAATCAGAACTCAGTCATTGGAAATTTGCCACTTTTGCGTCTGGTAGAAATATGGAGAACACCCCTGAGCACATTAAAGCAAACAGCAGCTTTTAAGAAATTCAAGACTCATTTATTCCTGAAGTTGGGCATCTTTCTTTCTTTCTTTCTTTCTTTCTTTCTTTCTTTCTTTCTTTCTTTCTTTCTTTCTTTCTTTCTTTCTCTTTGTTTCTTTCTTTCCTTCTTTCTTTCTCTTTTTATTTTCCATCTTTCTATCTTTTGGTCTCTCTTTATTACTTCTACTCTTACTTCATTTCTTTTTTCTTTCATTTGTTCATTTTTTTCTCACTTCCATCTTTTGTTTTCTTTTTTTTTTTTTTTGAGACAAGGTCTTTCTATGTAGTGTTGAGTGGACTTGAAATTGTAGTGATCTTTCAGCCTCAGCATCCTGGTTGCTGGGTTTATAGGGGTGTGGTCCCACATCAAAGGAGTCAGGATTCTTGCTAGTTCCAAAGTAGAGACAGAAAGGTGAGCTGGGTGGTGGGGAGAGAAAAGGGTTGTGGGCAGGCTGCATACCATGGATTGTTATGCTACTCCTTATGCTTATATATAGCTAATGATTATTCAGTGCTTTTACCTTTCCAAAATACATGCACTTTGCTCTTGACAGGGTATGTGTTTCCCCAGAAAAAACTGCTTCTTTCTACCTAGTCCATCTATTTCTTTTGTAGTCTAGGATGTACTCCATTCATATCTACTCTCTTGGGCATTTGCTTAAATGAGCCTACTGAGGAAAAACTCTGCTCATCATGGAAGCCTCACAGGATTCTCTGTCCTGCACTGCCCATCAGCACACCATAGGAAATAAACACAGTGTGTCCTGGCCCAATCAGCACAGCAGCGCACAGGTGTCTCTGCCCCCAGCCTTCCCATCTTCTCTCAGGTGGGAGGCAGATGATAAATCACAAAACTCTCCATGTTGATAGCCATATGTATCAAGTCCCCAGATTGACATGGAATGTGATGATATGAAAGAAATATGCTTGAATTTCCTCACAGGACAGACAAGGACACGTAGCACAGTAAGTTCTCTGTCAGAGACATCACCTCCAAATCTGATCTGCTTTTTTATATTCCATCCTCATTCTGTGGAGAACAATCCCTTTAATTTCAAGTCTAGTGTTCCTTAATTAAACAAAATATATATTTTAATATGCTATTTATACGTAGACAAAAAGAGCAAAGAAAATAAAGAAGTAGAGGTTGCATCCCAATGTATTTCATGATGAAGTAGGTGTGCACTTGTAACCTATACAAACAACTTTCAAATTTTTCTTTTTGGAAAAGTCATCTATACTTGGAAGCTCTTACTGAAAGTGAAATTGAATTTAAACTTAAAGGTATGAAGATAATCATAAAATAATGTATTATGTTTTGAGTCTGAATTATGATTTGAGTCCCTCCAAAACCTCATCCAGTCATGGAATCAGGCTTCTAGAGTTTTTGAGTGGCTCATTGTCCAATGCAGGGATTATGAGTGTGAGCACTGTACCCAAGAGAGTGTGGCCTGCCTACAAAATAAGGGACAAAATGCATCTTTCCTCTGTACTCCTCACTTTTTCCTCTCATTCCCTTGCTTTTTCCTACTGCCATGACCTGTTGTTGCCCTCTGCCATGTGCCACATTGCCTTGGAGCCAGATGATTTTAAACTGAATCCTTCTCCAAATGTGAGGTAAGTAATCCTTCCTTACATTAACCTTGGGTGTTGGCTGTTTTGTCTCAGCAACATAAAAAATGTAACCAAGACATAATGTTACAAAAATATGGAATATTGGTCACATCTTTGAACTCTGACTGTTTCAATCAGATTCCTTGCAGGCTTTTTGAAAGCTCCTCTGAAAGTACTCATCTCACATCAATAAGTTTTCATGTCTGAATTTCGTAATCTAGTATTGATTCTCTTAGCAAAAGTGCAGCATTACAGGTTGAATAATTTCCTTTGCCTTTTATGGTTTATTAAATATTATTGCACATTCACATCCCAGAATTTGTCTTGTGACTTGCACCTTGCTGGTTAAAAAGGGTGTTATCAAGAAAAGGAATAATGTGGTCCAAGAGGCAGAGGGAGAGAAGAAGGATGGCAGAGACAAGTGAGGAACACTAACAATAAAGTATGTTAGGATATGAAATTTGATACATATGGATGTCAACATGGAGAGCTTTGTGATTTACCATCTGCCTCCCACCTGAGAGAAGATGAGAAGGCTGGGGGCAGAAACACCTGTGCACTGCTGTGCTGATTGTGCCAGGACACACTGAGTTTTTTCCTGTGAAGTGCAGATGGTCAGGATAGAGAATGCTGTGAGGCTACCATGAAGAGCAGAGTTTTCTCTCAGAAGTCTCATTTGAGTAAATGCCAGTTACACAGAGAAGATATGAATGGAGAAGATCCTTCAAAAGAAATAGATGGGCTAGTTAGAAAGATGAAAAATGCTGTGAGAATAAATGACTGTTAATCCCAGGAACATGACGAGAATCAATTGTGATATGGGTTGTTAGGGTAGCTGTCTATGTGCTATGCCTTTTGAGCAAAGTTTGGGAGGTTGGAAACTACATAAATGTTCCAGAGATATACTCCTTAAATCCAGTCACCTCTGAAAAAGCCCCACCTATGACTGCTTGGGAATGTGTAGACATAAACTCTTATAGGCTTATTAAATTACTAAATGCTAAATATTAAATGCTGAGACAAAATTTCCTCTGGCTCACACATCAAGAGTGCTGGAGTTAAAGGTATATATCACACAGCTGGTTATATTGGTTATAAGTTCTCTATGCTATTTAGCTTTCTGTCACAATAAAACCTGAGAAAACCAATTAAATAAATGAAATGTTTTGTTTTATTTCTTAGTCTGAGAAGTTTTAGTCCATGTTTGCTTGGCCTGGCTGCACTGGGCCTGTGGTGACCCAGTTCACCATGAAGTGGTTGTGTCACAGAGGATGCTAGTTCACTAGACAGCAGCCAGATGTAAAGAAAGAATTGGGGTTGGGCTGTGGTCCCATATTTTTCTTAAGGGCATATCCCAGTGGTTACCTTCCCTGAAATGGGCCCTAACATTTCAAAGGTCCGCACCTCACAACTGGGGCTGGGCTGAAACCAAACCTTGGAAAACCCTGTGTTCACAAGGCCTTTGGGAATGTTTCAAATCCAACCTATAGCCTGCTTCCTTGTCCAGCATGTGAAGAAGTCTGTTTTTGATGGTCAAAGTTTCTGCCAAATTTTGGCCTTGCAGTCACTGGAAAATACAAGCTCAAACTTTTCAGTTGTGTGGAATTGTCTTTATCCTTCCCTATGTGTTGATCCAGTACCTACTTTTTTGTTTATATATAAAATTATGTAGTAGAGCTTTTACTTTGCTTCTCTATTTTTCAGCTTTTTAAATGACACTTTTTCTAAATTTGAAGGATAGATTCTCCTAATTATAGTTTTGTGTGATCTACATTTTAAGGTGTGAAGTGGGCAAGAGCAGTATATCTGAGTGCAGGGGTAGGGAAGCAATTTTTCTTTGTGACTTTTTTTGATACTGAATTAGCTTTTAATCTTAAAATAATTTCAGTTGGTCATTATTTATGTCCCTTTTTACTACCTCAAAATTACTACTGTTTTTCATTACATAAGATGTCACCGCTGTATTACCTTATTACCATGTGTTCAGAATGGAAAAGGATACCCAACAACAACTTAAAGGATTTTAGATATCTTCTATCTCAGAAGTCCAGTGTGCTTCAACAATGGGCAATGCTTATGGGCAGCTTCCTCTCCACACTTCAGTCTCACCCCAATCTGTGGGACATTAGTTCCCACTTGAGTTTCTACTCCTTTCCTCTGCTTCTGGTTCCAACTGCTCAGAGTTAGCTACTTTCGCAGTGATACTGTGTGGTGTTTATACTTGAACTCAGGCTCTGCACAAGGCAGGCAAGTGCTAAACCATATTGCCCCAACCTAGCCCGGGCTTTTCTTTTAAAGTTTCTTTGTATAACAGACCTTTCAGATGATAAACCTTTTTAAGATCCTCTAGCAATTACTTTTCCTCACAAATAAAGTTCTTCCCTTAAGAGGAACTTTCTTGTTGTAATAGCACTGTTTTCATCCATATCTTGTATAGATGTGTCTTTTTTGTTGATGCGGGATTGAACCTAGCATCATTACACTGAGAAAACTTAGTTCTCTGTCATTTTGTTTTCTGAGATGGCTGTGGGAAGTGGCTGAAGCTGGAGATTCATTGCACATGTGCAATTTCCAGATTGAGTAACACAGTCACATGAATAAGCTGCTTCACACACAAGAATGCTTAGTGCCTGAGACAAGTCACCTAGTTAATCAATTGGGAGGAGAGACTGCACACAATAGCCAACCTCCCAATTGTATAAATAATCACACTGCAGCCATTGGTGTACTATTGCCTTCTAGTCGTCTTCATTCTTCCTTCCTTCCAATCATGAGAGTGGGCTCCATTTGGGCTCATGTTCTGTATTTCAACTCTTGTTCTTTTTCCTTCATCATCTCACTGTCTTCACCCCTAAACATCCAGATCATCACAAGAGGGGGAAGATGATCTCACTAAGATTCCCAGGCTTGCCTAGAAGTTCTGATCTCCTTTCACAGGCCTCTGAGAGTGCTGGAATTACATATCTGCATCACTAAGCATGCCTTGCATGTCAGTATTGCAGGGAAATAATCTCTAAGCTAAAGGTTAAAGCCATTCATAATGCACTGTGACACACTTCCCAAGCCAGGGTTGGTGCACAAGTTTGTATATCACTAAATATGTACACGGACAAAACTTTGGGTCTTTATAGTGAAGTAGTTTCCTAAATGTGTGGCTTTTCTGAAGCTAGGAGAAACTTATTAGCCTGGTGGTTATGGGGAAAATACAATTTCAGTAGTTTGCAGAAACCCACTTGGCTCTTGAGGTTCTTGATATACATTGAGTAGATAAGAAAATAAAGAGACACAAGGTAAGGTCTTGTGGACTCTCACTCTTCGAATGGGTGGAAAGGACCTGCCCCAATCTTTGCAGGACTATATTTCATACATCCAGCAACACAATGTATGTGGAAACCTTTGCCTAGAAACCCACTACTTGGATTGTCGAGGGGTTTGGTGTTTTTCTGGGCTGAAGCATCATACTCACATGGCTTACCTTCCTGCCCTTTGTCTGGGGCTGCCATACACCAGCCCTTCATATGTGCTCAAATTCCAGCTTCAAAGTCTCCCTACATATTCCTCTCTTTTGTTTTGATGTAGTGTGGATTTGGAGACCAGTTGAAGCTGGAGGAGCTGCATTTGGAGAACTGTGTAGAAGTCCTTTTCATTTGCAAATCATTTTCTTTTTAAGGGTAGTCTTAGGAATTTTAATCCCTGCATTGGACAATTCAAACACTCTACATCTCACCAATCCATAACAGTAGAGACTTACCTATTTGACCCACAATTTTAAGAAGATGTTAGTGATTTGATTTTCTATTATAGGAAGGCAGCATTTTTTATAACACTTACATTAGTACTTTCCTGCAGAATACTCAAAACCAAGTTAAAGGTGAGAAGTATGTTAAATATAATCAGTATTTTGTTATGTATCATTTGGTTAAGCAACCCCTGGAACCATGCATAACACCACTAACTCCTCTGGCAGTGTCAGATGTCTTCCCATTTTTAGATGAATTTGCTTTTGGTTAAAGCTTTGGAGATATTTCTTTCCTGCTGACTCTACTTACTGATGACCACATTTGTCTGTGAACTCATAATCTAGGTCAAAAAACCAGACAATCCCGAATACAAGATGATCCTATAGGTGTTCCTTATGTCCTAGATCCTCGTTGAACTTGGAGAGCTCTTCTGAGCATATTTCTCTAAAATTTGCTTCCAAACCTCAGTATTTGAACATCCAAAAGAAAAGACTGAAAACAGTACAGAGTAATAGAAGTTTCGATCTAATAATATGATCTAGATATCAAACACCTTAAAATGTAAAATAGATTGATCATTTTCTATTAATCATGAATGTGTAAATATTTGAAGCACTATTGAGTGCTAACAAGCAGTTGAATATTTTACACAGAAAATTAGAAATTGCAACCACGCATAATATTACAGCATGACAATCTTGATGACATTTTGCAACAACTGAGACTTTGCATTTTAAAATCAACTACCTCTTTTTAGTAAATCACCCTTATTTAGCATATTAGAGGATTTTACCTAACTTTTATACTTTTAGTAGAGTGCATGGTATATGGTATATGGTATATTGTATATGGTATATGGTATATATGAGCACCCTCCAGTCACGTAAGCTGGAGTCCTAGCCATGCTTCCCTTTATCTTTGCAGTTAAACCTTTATTTCTGTGAATTTGAGATTTAGGTTTCATTACAATGTGTACAAAAGCCCTTAACACTAAGTCACTGTGGCACATGTTGGTATTCTAAGGAGCCAGAAAATCTTGTCCTGGTCTTGTATATTCTTAGGTTCCAATCCACTCTACTGGATTTTTTTACTTGCAGGGGTTTTCTATTTGTGATTCATTTTTTGGTCAGTTAATTTCAGTTAAAAATAGAACCCTGTAATTTGTAATGTGCAGATTTTTAAAGAAACTAGTGATTATTTTTATCTAAAATATAATGTTTTTATATTTTGCCATGTAGGAAGACTGAATAATGAGAAGTAAGACAACTGACTCCTACCCAGGCAAGTAGTCAAGTTTGGACACTTGCACACCTGTGCAATGCAAGTGGATCACATCCTCACATGTGCTAACATGTCCCTGAGCTTTGAAGTAATCAAGGTGGTTCTATAACTGATGTGACCCAATGAAGATCCTGAGATTCTTGGGGTTAAGGACCAGTGAGAGGATGAGAAAAATAAAAAAGACAAAGCTAGGATCCGTTGGAGTCCTTATCTTCCTGAAGGGAGGAAAGGTACAGCTCAAGCGATGCAGCATATTTAATTTTGCTCCAAAGAAGACTGTCAAGTTCAGTCCTCCTGCCTAGCAACTCATTTACTTGGCAGGCCGGGGCCCTTTGCCTTCTTGGGGATGGAACAACTTGTTAACATAGTTTGCTTTGATCTCTCTGGCTTTTCTAGGATGGCCTTGCTTTAGCCCCACACATGTGACCAATCTCCAGGTTCAATGTCTCCCAACATACCTATCTCTTTTGTTTTGTTATTGCAAATGAAGGGTCATGAATTGAAGCTGGAAGAGCTGTGGGGAGCTCCGTAGAGGATCTGTTTAAGTGCAGTCCCAAGATTTTAAGTCCCTGTATTCTTAGTCACAACCCTGTGCACTCCATTAATCTGTGAAAGTATTCAGCTACCAGTGTAGCTAGCAATTGTCAAAAAGTATTAGTGATTTGATTTTCTTTTATAACATATTACTCTCGCATTATTTTATATACATCTAATAGTTGCATCATTCTGCAGGATGTTCAAGAATGAGTTAAGGTGAGAACTATTTTAAAACCAATCAATTTTTGTTATCTTTCAAGGTCAGTTAACTCACCTCAGAAGTACCTTATAACCAGTGTTAGCACCTCTTTTTTCTTCTGTCAGCATCAGACATTTGGATGAGTAACAGCCTTTGATGGACCGATTGCTTTCTGTGAAACCTTGGGAGAACTTTTCTCCTGGTGACTCTTATTGGGGACACCACACCAATGATCCATTTTATCAGTGGTCTCACACTCTTCTTGATTGGAAGTTCAGGGGCTCAATGAGTACAGGATGAAGCAGCAGAGGATCTTTTATGTCCTGGGCCCTCATTGACCTTGGAGGGCAAGGGCCAAAATACTGACTATCCTTTTAACCCATCAGTCTCTCCAACTCCTGGTCTCTATAACTTAGCTGTTAAACATCTAGAAGAAAAGGTTTGAAACCACTACAGTGTACTAGAGGCAGTAAACATATCATTATCACCTTACCTAAATATCAAATATCTTAGAGCATAAAATAGAACCACTATTTTTAACAAACATGGATTTTTAACACCTGAATACCTGTAGAATATTATTAAAAATTTGCATATTTTACTTAGAAAATTAGAAATCAAACCATATACAACAGTGTAGCATAAAAACCATGATGACATTTTGTAACACACTTGAATTTTCATTTTGATATCAACGTTTTCCTTTTTTGGTCAACCATCCCTATCTAATACATAAAAGATTGTACATAACTGGAGGACATTTAGTGGCATGTAGATCTTGTAAGCATTTGATGAAGGCAGAGGGCTGAATCTGAACCAAAATTTTGTCACCATAAATAATCTGCTTTTACATTTTGAAAGACCTATACATCTGGAATGATGAAGGTATGAATATATCATGCAGTTAACAACAATAATTTGTCATAACCATATGAAAATATTTGTGTGGACATTTTTTAAGTACAAAACCTTATATTATCTTTTTGGTGATGATCAATGTGAACATATTGCCATAAGTTTTATATATAATCTTTAGTTAAGGAAGAGTCCAATAAGGCAGTGGAGAACACTGAGGCCACCAATCAATGAACAAGAGCTGGTAAAATGTTACTAGGTGGCCACTTTCTTATTCATCAATTATGGTCCTATCCAACAATGCCAACCACAAGGGTCTCTTAGTATTTGATGACTTAAGGAAAACTCAATTATAACATTTAACAATTTAATTTTTAAACATTGAGACTCTCAAGTCAATAACAAACAAAAATATATATTACATTTACATAACCAAAATTTCTATCACTTGCAACAACTGGCAATCCAAGTGGAAAAATTTTTAAGTCTATTATCCAAACTAACATTGATTAAATGATCAAAAAATATAAAGAAAAAGAAAATGTTGAGGTCAAAGTAAAAAGAACAGCTATTCACAAGTGGAAAAATGGACAAACAATCAGTACAGATTCAAAAAGATATAGAAACAAACACAGAGTTGTTGGTGTCTGTAAAACCTCTCTAAGTTCCTGGCGGTTGTTTAACATGCCTTTGCAGAACTAGGTCACTTCTTACATCCTGTGTCCTCAAGCTTGAAACATTTGTCATTTCCAGCACCCCATGTCCTTAGGGCATTTCTAAGGCACTCCATGCCACTTGGGCACTCCTGTAAGGGCGCTTGTGTTTTCCACTCTGCACATGTGAGCCATCACTAGGTCAGCAACTTCCAACAACAGCATATCAGAAACAGAAGATACACAGGCAGACATCTCACACAGTCAGAGTGCACTCAACTACATTTTAGCCAAATTGAATTACACCAAATTTTTGGAATTGTAGAATTTGTAATTTCACATGGATTAGTGAGATTTGCTACAGCTCAATTAGCAGAGATCTCTCATCCAAGAATTTGAAAAAGACAAAATTTTAGCTATAATTAACATATTTTTCTATAGAACTTAGTGTACACTCCTATCATCTCTTTGGACCTTTGTTGTTTTTTGTTACCATCTTCTGGACAACTTAGGTCAATTAAAGTTGGTTCTAGCTTCATTCTTTTCTATTGGTGGTGGTATGGTCTCCAAGGCATCAGTGTCATAGGTCTGAGCATCTGATTCTTGTAAGGTAGAATCAACTGCTTTTCTGAGTTTGGGTACATGTAAACCTGAACAGCACACACTTGCACCCAGATAGCCCATTTAGGTTTCCTTGAAAAAGACATAAGCATAAGCTGGACTATATATTACAATTGGAGTGAGAGCTTTTATTGTCCAATATTATAAGATCTTTAAAATGGACACTTTTTAGTCATTGTTTTATTGCATTATCTCTCTGCTGCAGTAGTTATATTTTGATTAGAATTTAAATATTTTAAATGGTATATACTGCCAAATGAAATGTATTATGAGGTGAACTCTCCATTTTGTTTCCTGAAATTTAAACTGTGAACACATTTAACTGTTTTTGACTTAAAGCTAATAAAGATTGTGTGTTAAGATATAGAGCAAATGGGGAAACTGCATTTTGTGTTTAGGTACCTTGGGGCTCTCTTGTGACATGCAGATTGCGCTCCTTCTCTAGTCTGGAGACAACACTGTTGTTGGGGATTCCACACTGGTGGTGCGTAAAGCATGTGCACAGGTGATAGGAAAACCATTGTGGGCCGGGCAGGCCACAGCTATATCCCAGCTGTCTAATAAGCATCAGAAGACCCAAAATCCTTAGGCACCCTTTCTTTACTTGTAGATTTCCAATTATGGTCAAGGGAAGAATAATCAAATGAGCCATACAATAATCTAGGGAGATTTGAACTGTGTTTTGAGTAGATTGAACCATAAGCTTGATTTATCCTTTCAGCTAAAACAGGCAACATTGTTCCTTAACTTCCTTGTCTGGGCCATGCCCCAAACTCAGTGGAGCTCTTTGGTGCCCTTCCTTGCCTAGGGGTTTGTGAGAAGTAATAAGAGCAGTGGAAGCAGTAGTTTCTATTAAATAAGCCTTTGAATTCTGCAGAGGTCCAGCTAGATTTGTGTTGGTTTATTTTATGCCTCAGTCTTGCTCTAAAATGTTTTTCAATTTACTCCCAAGCATGAAAAATTTACATTTCATCTGCTGGAGACAAACTCAAGAAATTTAATAAGCTATATAGTGTCAGTATTGAAAACCAAACTTGACTTAAGAAAGTAGAAAGGACCTAAATAAATGTAGAGTTACAATTAATCATAATTTTGAAACAATTACGGTAGTAAGCAATTATGAATAACAGTGGAGTTTGAGAATTTACAATGCCAGATATCAAGACCTACTACAAAGTCATAGTGAGATAGTGATATGCTGGAGCCAGACTATTACCAGCTTGTGAAAGCCAAATGTTGAATTTTTAGAAATTTTAAATTGTAGTAGTAATATTGGTTATTTTAGATTGTCTTTTGTAAGAGCATCTTGTAAACAGAAAACAGTAAATCATGAATCAGGGTCATATTATCCCATAACGATTAGGAGCCAGCCTGCCCAGACAGAGCCATGCCATCTTAAGAAAGCTCTCTGAGCTGTGGCCCCCTACTTTTTGGCCTGGATGGTACAGGCCCTGCTGGAAATATTTTTTTTTTATAACAGGAAGCTCTTTCATATCAGCTTTGAATTTACATTGAGTGGCCCAATGATATGGTCATCTACACTTTGGACAGATAGTTGGAGGTTTTGTTGAATGGCCACTTAGTGGCTCAGTTAAATCTCTCAGGGTGGTGGTCATGCAGCCAACTTTTCCTTGCTTGGGATGTGATTCTGAAACAGTGCCTGGATCCAGTTCTCTTGTAATTGTCTCAAGATGTTTAAGATTATTATATCTAATCTGTCTAATCTAGATCTACAGAAGGAATGTTAATACCAGAATGAAGCATACCACAAATATTTCCTCATACATTTGTGATTCTTTTGAATAAGTGTGTGCCATAGTTAACTGAGAAAATTAATGTGCCTCTTTCTTTTTCCTCTTCCTGTTTTTTCTTTTCAGGGAAAGGGTTTTCTCCCCAGCTGATTTATGACTGGCCTCAAAGAATCAGGAAGCTTCAATGTCCAACACTTTACATCTGATGAACCTAATATCAATACACTGCAGAGATGACTGTTGACCAATACTAATGCACTTCTCACCCTAATTTTGGGCACCTGATAAATGTCCCTTCACCCTCAATCTCTTACTCCATCCCTGTACTGGTGCCTTATTCCATGACCCCCATGTGGCTTCTGAGGTTCTTGGGGTTAAGGACCAGAGAAAGATGAGAAAAATAGAGAAAAGACAAAGCTGAAGTCAGGTGGAGCCCTGTAGCAAATTTATTTATATACTGGGAAATCTGCCTAGCAAAAAATTGCTTGGCAGAGCTTAGCTCATTGATGTCTCAGTGCTGGAAGAACTTGTTTACATAGCTTGTTTCGGTATCTGTTTTTTACTAGCCTTGCCTTGCTTTAACCCCACACATGTGATGAATCTCCATCTTCAATGACTCCCAACACCAAACCAACAAAAATAATGATATTTGTTAAAGCCAAATTGTTAGAGCACTCATCTAACCGATAAAATCATCTAATTCCATTTTTCTCCTTAATGCCTCACTTTCAAGGGAGGATAAAACTGTGTATTCTGTTTTTTCAAGCAGTAAGTGCAAACAGTGAGAGAGCTCTTTCTGAGACTTGTAAAGCCATGAAACATTTTTTCAATAACTAATATTTCAGAACATTTGGATGGAATTTTTAGAAGTTTTACATATTAGTTTTTGTTGTGTTTTGTGAGAATATTTTGTCAACAAAATCAGCAAACTGAAAATCAGGTCCACACTATTCGTTACCCTCAAGGAGCCTGCCACATCAATGAGGGCTCTGTAATCTCAGGGAAGCTGTCCAAGTCATAGTATTTCTATTCTTTGGCATGTGTATTGCAGGTCCCACTGGAAGTTTTCTCAAACAGGTAGGCCTTCTACTTTAGTTATGAATTTACACTGAATGTTCCAATGATATCTTCATTTACACTTTGGATAGATAATTGAAGGTTTTGTTGTGGGACAGATAATGTGAGGTACCAAAGAATTTTGAGCAAAAGATCTCTCATCTCTACAACAAGAAGGAGTAGTATTGTTATTTCCCGTTCTTTCTTGTGGTGATTTAATCACCTGAGAAATAGGTGCTGCCAGGGCAGCCTCCTGTGTATAGCAGGTTCAATATCTGCACAAATATACCTACTCTCAGATTTTTATTTCATTTAATTTATTTTAATTTTAATTTTAAAGAGCCAGCTATCAAACTATTAATTTACTACCATCTTTGTCAGTTATACTTCTCTCATGAACTTTAAAAAATTGTGCTGTAAACTCTTAAAAAACATTCATCTGGGTCCTGATGAATACAAGTTGTCTTCATCATATTTTACACTACATTGATACAAAATACCTTATCCTCAAAGTTAAGGCAATAAAGATTTATTTCTTACAGTTCTTGGAAGTTTCAGTCAATACTCAGTTGGCTCCAAGGCAGAGTGGCATGGCAGGGCAGCAATTCATGGCCACAGCAAACAGTAAGGCACAAACACCAAAAGAGAGAAACACATCTTCTTGACATTGTATCCTATGGTGGCTTCAGTCAATAAAGTGTGTAGCACTCACATGCATGTCCAGCACTGAAACACAAATCAGTCACAAAATTCAGGAAGCTCACCTCCATGACTCTATGATGCTGTGGAGAAATATCAAGACACAATCAATAACATTGCCATTCCACCTTCGTTCTCCTGCTTAGAATATGATTATGAAATAGTGCCAAGCTGGAATTTCTCTGTGGTTGCCTCAAAAAGCTTATGATTATTAAGATCTTGACTAAACCATATCCACAGAATGGTCATAAATACTGGAATAAAGCATAAAACAAACAAGTTGCCTAGGAAGAATGACTGCAAGATCCTACAACTCAGCAGAGGAACGGTGTGCCTTATACAGTCTCTGGTGTTTGCATTGTGGTCCATTTCCCTGCCAGCACACTTTTTGCACAGCGAATGTGGGGCAGAAATTAAAATGTTTTTCTTCTTCCGGAATTGAACAGCTCCACTCAAATACTGTGCCACCCTTTGTAGCTGCTGATTACTTCACTGGTATCTTTAAGAATTATACACCTACAGGCATAATTTTTGATGTTATATGTTCTCACACATTTGCTTTCCTTTAAAGCTGACTTCTGCACTGATACTGATAAGATTGAAAACTGTTCTTGTGAACAGTGCTGTGTGATAGTCTAGAATTTGTTTTCCTTGTAGGCTTAGCTTTGAAACTGTCACTGAATAAATAAGTGCCTTTCTCTCAGCTCTGCACTCACTGACAGATTTGTGGCATCAACCTCTAAATATGTATAAAAATGAAAGTCTTTCTTTTCTTGGACAAACATATACTATGAATACGAGTTAGATGAGTCATGTGTTAAACTAATGAATTTGTATCATTTCCTCATTGAGACCTCTAATATTTTGAATTTTGTAACATTACTGGCTATATCCTATACTTCACATTTTTATGTAGATAAAAATAATGTCCAATCTTTGGTAACTGCTTTGTAACTGTTAGCTATTATTTTCATCACTTTACTCTTGTCATTTTATTTTATCATCATTCAAGTTTTAACATGAGGAGTGAAATCCATGTAGCTTTCTTCAAATTAGTCTAGGACTAATCTTGCTTTAAGGCAGTGATCTTGGATCCTCTATCACAGGGAAAAATAGTTACATTTCTATACTGCATTAGTTGCTACATAGCAAATAAACTGATATTTAGACAAGTTCTTATATTATTAAACAATTAGCTTTCCATTTAAATATTCCTTGATTTAACAGTCCACAAGCTAAATTAGCACATTATCAAAGAGTGCTTCCATTACATTCTAAATCTTCTTATCATGACCCAAAGTGGCTCCTCATGTTTTTAGGGTTATGGAATATCAGTGGTTGAAAAAAATAAAAAAAGAGACAAAGCTGGAGTAGGTGGAGTCCTTATCCTCCTCATGGGAGGAAAAGTACTGCTCAACCAGGGCAGCATGTTTATACGTACCCTCCACAGAAGAATGGCATTTTCAACCCCATAGTCTAGCAACTTACTTGCCTGACAGGCCTGGGCTCTTGTATTCTTGATACTGCAGTAACTTTTTTACATAGCTTGTTTTGGTCTTCTGTTTTTTGGGGAGTGTTGGAGCCAGGCTTGCTTTAGCGCCCTACATGTAATCAGGCTCCAGCTTCAATAGCTCCCAACATCCTCTTAATTTTTTTTTTTTTTGTTTTTCATGCAGGGTTTCTTTTCATTTCTTAGTTTAGTTTTGTTTCATTTTGTTTGTGTTCCCTAGAAAGCTAGCCATTTTTAAACTTAAATATTTATTTGAGAGCAAGTGTTGGGAATTTATCAAGCCAAGTCTTCACATATAGGCTCTTCTAGCTTAAGTAGCCAGTATTACAGGTTTGTGGCATCAAGTCACATACAAGGATTATCACATGCTAAAGCAACAGTAGTGAAACTAGAGGATCACATAGAGAAGACTCTGTCAGTTATATTTTATGTAGGCCATACACAAACTTGAATGTAGCACTCACACATAAAATCACAGCATTGGACCATGAGTCATTCAGGTACACTAGAAGCCCACCTCCATAACTGCATGGGACTTTTGGGGTCTACAAGGTTCAAGCCACAACACAGGATCACCCACAGAGACAACTGTTATTGCATTAATCTCTGATAGTCTTCCAGCATAACCCATATGTACTGCTATATTAATGTTGGCATGCAAAGTATGACAGATTTGTTTCTTTAGGTACACCTGACATATTTTTAAAATATTTATATATGTATACATATATATTTGTACACATATGCATATATATATATATATATATATATATATATATATATATTTTTTTTTTTTTTTTTGGTAGCAGGGTGTGAACTCATGAACCTGACATTTGCCAGACAAGCATGTATGCCAGTGAGTTAAATCAACAGTCTTATTTTTCATAATTTTAGTATCTGAAACTAATATAATCATTAACAAACAGTACATTACCAAATATCAGTACAGTACAAAATTACATATTTTCTGCCCTCCCTTAGATATATTTATGTTCTGAATACTCTTTAAGTTATGATAATTTAGTTATACTTTACTTCTGTAACATTTTGACCATTCCAATCTCCGCAGATAACTTCCTATGATAAATGACACTACAAATACTCATGAATAAGGTGAAATGAGTCTCTTTCTGCACAGATCTTTTTACCAAAGTGCACTGCCACACTCACAGGCATCCGTACACTCCAAAATGAGTGTGGTTAAGCTAATAAAATTCTACCACAGCAACTATCTTTCAATTAAAATGTGGAGGAAACTTTATTCAGAAAATTGAATAATTGTCTTCATTTGGTACACTAAGAAGGTTTCACCTGTAATGGAAATAGTTGTCAGTCTTGTAAGAAAAGCTTGCGCAGATTTCCATCTAATACATTTCTGCAGAAATGCAGGGTAAGCGGAACTTCTGGAAGTGTAGATGAAATGTGCGAAATGAATGCTTCTGCCTCTAACCAACCAATGGGGCAGCTGTTACAGTCCCCAAAAAAGTCCAGATTCATTTGACTAAGCTATAAGTAAACACATAAAATAATTACATAGCATACATCCCATAAAAATAATATTTCTGTGTCTATTAAGACCACAGAATGAGAGCAACAGGAACTGTCAGAATGTAGACAGAAAAAGGAGGAGAAAGAGGAGCAGGAACCTCAATGATTCAGACTTCACGAACTCAACCAATCAGGCTCAGGTGCCCTCCATAGTGGTCAGACAGCTCTAGTCAAACTGCCTGCTCTGGTGGACAGATCCCTTTGGGTGAAGATGCCTCCCACTATGGTGAGACCCCACTAACTCCTCTCGCGTCCCATACAATCTCTCATTAATGTCAATGATTCACTGTCCTAGTTAACTTACACATCAATAATCAAGACATTTGTGTTTATAGTTGAATGATGGAAAGGGAATGGGTCCCGCAGCTTCACTGTTTCTGACTGTACTGCACCAAAAACAACACCTGGACCCCCTGGAAACTTTGCTAATCTGTCAACTAAGTGTTGAAAAATTTAATAGTATGCCTTGCATTGTCGCTTAAGGATGGTACCCAGGCATCCTTGGATGACACAGATAGGTTTGTGAGGAGACTTCAAGCTTGCCAAGTGCAATTGGTACCTTGTTTCCTTAAAAGGACTGCAAATTGATGAGAAATGTTTGTGGGTCTTTGGCCATCAGCTAGTTTTTATAGCATGAGAAATCAAACAGGTCGTATCTTCACTAGAATCGTTTGCTATTGCTTAAAACAGAAATCTATGTGATTGGGCTTGTGACATATAGAGACAATTCTTTCCTGTGTTTCAAAAACATTTTCTGTCAAGGAGATTCTGAAAGAGTGACATCACCCTAAGGAATTGATCAGCCAAACCCCAGCCCACTTGCAAATTCTTAACAGCTGACCTCCTTCTCTTGCCAGAGAACCAAACTAGACCCCAAATCACAATGATCCTGCCTCCAGCCACCTAAAGTGAAGACCTTTTTGGACTTCCTCTTACGTTTGCAGTTAAAACTGTTTCTGTGTTTTTGTTCTTTAGGTTTAATTTGCATCTCTACAAAATCATTTGACACCAGGTCAGTGTGACATACACTTGCACTCTAGGACTCTTGGAGTGTGGTGCTAGTCCTGCATAATTGTAGGCTCTAATGCACTCTGCTCCATTCCTTTCAACAAAAGGGATTTTCACTGTGTCAGTTATTTTGTTAGTTAATTTGAGTTCGAGATGGAACCCTGTAATTTTAATATGCAAATTTATTTTAAAAAATAGCAAAAAATTATATTTCCAAAAAGAAAACATCTTACATTTGAATGTTCTGCTTTTTAGGTAGAGGGGCTAATGGGAAGTAGTGGGATATCTCCAACACAGACAGCTAGTTTGTTATGGGCAACTGAAGAATCTTGATATTGATATTTTCTTGATATTTTTAAAAAGCATTTAATAGTAAATGTTTATTTTTCTTCTCAGTGGCTTTCCTTTGCATTTTCTTGTTTTAAAGAAAAGTGGAGAAGAGAAGGCAGGAGAAATGAATTTGTTGAAATGCTTCAAAAACATTTCTGACGATGTTTAAGGACCATAGACCTTGTGAAGACAAATGAGTGAAATGTTTTCTTAGCATTCATCACGGTTATCTTGTTGCTGGAGCCCTCGAGAAAGAGAGATTTGTGTGAGGAAGGTTGCAAAGTTAAAAACCACACGTATGTATGTAACCAACAAGAGCAGGAAGCATGGGGAATTGTAGAGCAGAAGAGCCACAGGGAGAGCCTCCTATTTCTTTAGTATTTATGCAAGTTGCTATCTCACATTTACATTCTAATAGAGTGCCACTAAAGTAGATGTGTAATTCATGGTTACACATTTTTATCTCACTATGGACCTGTTGAAGACAAGTGAGGTTCTACTCTAATGTGTCCTTCAACACCCATGAAATTGAAATGTTCAGAGTGGTTCCAAAATACCACCAACAATGATTTCTGTTAAAGGTAAAATTGTCAAAAACACTCATCTTCCTGATAAAACTCCTAATTCCTCCTTTACCTTCCATGCCTCACTTTTAGGATAGGAAACGCATGTATACTCTCTGGTTACAATCAGTAACTGTTAACAGTGTGAGGGTTTTCTTGAATCTTGTACAATGAGGAGACATGTTTACTACCACCTTCTTATTGGCATAGTTGGATGGACTAAAATTTGCTCCCCTGAACATGAATTCTTGTATAATACACAAATTGACTCTATTTGTTTCTCCTTCTTTTCTTTTTGTAAAATGGAACACTTTCCCCTCCCTTTGTTGCAGGAAGCTGATGATCTGTCTGCTCCTTCAGAGGCAGGCAGTTCCTTGCAATATCACTGCTGGGATGTGCAGACTAGTGCCTAGAATGCATGCCAGTGTCCCTCTATCATGGCCCAGGGAGCAAAGAGATTTATCACAGGCCATTCCTATGTTCCAAATGTCCACATCCTGGCTATTTTTCTTCTCCCATTCCCTAAGTTGCTTAGTACAAATATAAATCTGGGGTGTTGCACCGATGGGTGGGCCTTGAGTTACCTGGCCACCCTCTAATAGTCAGTCTTTAAATGCTACATTGTCGAAGAAGGAAAAGAAGTCAAACAACTGTACAAAGTAATATTAAACTTTATTCACAGAAGAAATGGAGGAAGAAGCCATGATCCAACCTTCCAAGGGCACGTCTACACCATGGGTGTGTCTGTTTGCTGCTGAATGCATTGATTTTACTTGGGGATCAACACTTCAACAATCAGCATGCCCTATATTATCAAATTCAGGATTCTGACTCCCGCTAAGTTACATTCTAAGGACTTTACAAAGGTTACTCTTATAAATTCTAAGTTCCTATCTCCTTGTTATTAAAATTGAAAAGTGGTGCCATTTATCCTTATGAATAAACACAATTCAGTGTTTCCTTATAAAAGCATGAAAGCTCCAAAGATTGTCCTCTCTAGCAAAGGCTCAGTAGTAACCACTCTTACTACTGTTTGGGGAAAAGAAATGGACAGGTCAAAACTTGGTATAGCCTTAAACACTTATATGGCATCCCTAGGAAAACACACTGAATGGAAGCCAGAGACTGGTAGGCTTCAGCCACTAAGTGAGGGTGTGACACCACCATGGACTGGTCAGTGTCCAGGTTTTCAGAAATATGCAAATTGATGAAATCCACTGCACAAACTTTCAACTGATGTGCATTGCGGAAGTCAGCCAAGAAGAGAATTTCTAAGACATTCTTCACAGAGAGGTTGCCACAGAGTGTTTACCACACATGAGTTTGAGGCGCCCCAGGCCATACCTGTCTGCAGCTGCCAGCAAATCAGGTGGCATCCTGCCGAGTTTTGGTGCTTTTCCAGTGTTCCTGAAAAATATTATTTCCTTGAAAACTTCAGGCGCCATATGACTGATTTCAACTCGACTGTTTTTGCTCTCCTGCATTTCATGTACAAACATGGCCCTGAAAACTGGAGAGTGGGCTGCTAAGATGGCTTTGTGAGCCTGGAATTCCTGGCCAGCCACACACAAGCAACAGTCTGCCAACAGGGAATTCTCCCATAGCCCTGCTAGATAACCAGTGCTCAAAAGCCTTCACCATATTCTTGTTATTCAGGCTAAAACTGTCAGTGGAGTCTTGTGCTACTTTCACCTCACAGAAGAGGGTCAGCTTGTCATCAGGGAGTAGCCCATTGGTTGCATTAAAAAGAAAATCTCTAAGGATGGATTTTCTGAATCCCCATTCTATGCCTGGATCGAATCTATGAATTTCTTGACTCAACAGACCTTTGGGTTTCTGTCCTATATCATTCACAATGTAAAATGTGAACTTTGCCCAAGCTTCTCTCATTGGGCAGCTGATCAGTGCCAGACATAGGGACAGGTAATACTTGCTTTCTTTCATTGATCCCTTTTGTATATACTCATAAGCACCATTTCAATTTATCATTTTCTTCATGTGAAAAGTTTGAACTTTCAACAGCATTACCTATTTCCTTTAGGGAAAAGCTAAAGTTACTGATCATCCATATGAAAGAGACTTTCACTACTTTGATCTCTGTGGCATACTGGTTCTCAGCTAATGGCCCACTGGACATTTCTTGAACTTCTGACATCACCAGTGTGAAAGTGAAGAAATGTTTCCCAGGTTCCTTCCCAAGTCCCAAGAAAGGTTTCATCACCAGACTGTAGACATGTTACTCCAGTCAGCAGATTCAAGACAAGCAGGGAGATATGGTAGTCACAAACTAGAGAGCCTGAGGTGTAGATTTTTAAAAAATAATTAGAGTTACATTTACCAAGATTTACTAAATAATTAGTCACTATTCAGTCCTATCTTGATTCCTTTAAGAAACTGCTTACTGAAGAAATCCACTTTTTAATATTTTTGTTGAGTACACTGTGAGTTCAGGTGTAACCCTTCCTTTTTGGCTTCCCTTTTATGCCACTCAGGTGGGGATCCATCCTAGAGTGGGTCTTCCTATGCTATTTAAATCCAATTGATCTAGGCATGCTTTACTCAAATTAATAGATTCAGTTAATATTTACATCAACATATATGCGTGTAATTTTACCACTCAGATGACTGTGGCTTGAGAATCACTAAGCATTGAGTAGAGCTGGAACTACACAGCAAAATTTAGGCCTATTAGCAGCAAGTTACATCATTAAAAATCTACTTTTTGATGACATTCTATGACACAGTGCATTTTGTTTTGCTTTTGACTACTGAGATTGAGCCTAGAGACTGCTCACTGAGTTACATGTCTTGTCCTTTCATTCTTTATGGGTTTGGGATTCAGTCTAATTAATTCACTAGACTTCCAAAGTCAGGGTGTACCTATCAGAGTCCTCCTTCTTAAATCCCCAAGAATTCTGGGATTGCAAGAGAACACTAGCATGCCTCCTTGGTCCATTGTATCTCTAAGAAAACCTTCCCAATGCTATCAACATTCTGAAGCAGTCCAAGACTATGACAGGTAACTAGAGTGTACTTCAAAGAAACTATGCCTCTGAGGTCATTAATATATGGGCCTAATTAAATACCTTTCCTCATCCCCAATTTTGGCCTATGACACTGTATTGTACTTCACACAGAATATGGAATTTGATGGGTTAAATCCTTGCTGAGGATGAAAGAGAATATGTGTCTATCTTTCTATTGTCCCTGCTCTGGCCATAGGAGTTTGTGATTTGGCCAGCAGATGTCTATCCCACTCACTTGCTCTCCTTTGCTCCCTCTTGGATCTCAACTTACTGGGACAATTCTCTTCAGTGTTTTCTCAGGTTACCAAACCGCTATCCTCCTCTCCTACATGAGAGCAGCAAGGCAAAGCTGCGGAACTTCCCCACTCAAGCCCCTTCAGTTGATAGAGTTGTTATTGAAAACAGATAGGGCACCTGGAAACAACCAAAGTCACTGAGGGAAGGAACTGGCTTCCTTATTCTCATAAGCAGTATGCACATCAAACCTTCTAGAGGAGTCACTTACTTGAACATTTTGCCTGGCTGGCACAGGCTGGCCACCTTCAGGGAAGACCAGCAGCTAAAGAAAAATTGAGCCTCAGCAAACAGAAGCTTGCCTATGACAAGGGAGAAAGGTTTTTCAGGACAATTGACACAAAACTGTCGTTAATGACATCATGCTAATCTTGGAGCTCACCTACTGTCTGAATGCACTTGAGAATGTAAATTGATATCCTTATTGTTTTCTAATAGAAATGCTGTGAAGATGAAATAAAGTGAAATAGTGCAGTTCCCACAAGGGCTCATTGATTATTTGTTTACCTAAGCCAATTTAAATCTGGGATACTATTATAGAGACCAATTTACACTACCTAAATTATCCCTACCTGTGACAGGCAGTGCTCTCTAAGTAAATAGATTTAGTGCAAAGTAAAAAAAAAAAAAAAAAAAAAAAAAAAAAACAAAGAAAACTGCAAGAAATTTGAATACTGACTTACGCATCCTGCATTCAGAGTCACATATGGGAGACAAAAAAAGGCTGTTGGCATGCTGGAGACACAGAGAACACGTTTGAAGGCTTGGAGCTGAGTTGAGTATAGTGTGAGTTCTTCTAGAACAGATGTAACTCTTCTTTCTTTGCTTCCCTTTTATGCCACTAAGATTCGGATCCAACCTAGGGTGGGTCTTCCTATGCTATTTAAATCCAATTTGGCTAGGCAGAGTTTCCTCAAATTAGCAGATTCAGTTAAAACTTACCACCAGTCTTTTGTCTCCTTACTGGAAAGGATTTCTTTTTTCTACTTTTGAATTTCTTTTTTATTTGTCATTTATTTATTTGTTTGAAATTTGAAAGAGTGTCTTGCTTGTAGTCCAAGCAAGCCTTACAATTTCCATCATCATACTGCCTGAGACTGTTATGTCCTGGGATTGTAAACAAGGCCACTATGCTTTTTTCTTCTATTGCCTAATTTCTGAAGACATATGGCAGTTTTATGAAATTTGAGTATTCATGAATCAACACCAGCTAGGCAGGATGGTACACTCCCCTAATCCCAGCAATCCAGAGGCTAAGGTTGGAGGATCCTTGCCAATTTAAGACCAGTGAGAACCACACAGCTGGACTCTTTCTAACAAGTATGTAAAATGGATCAATCATAATCAAACTATGCATGAAGGAGTGAAAGAAACACAGAAAAACTGATAGTCTTGAGAGGAAATAAAGTCCCATATCATCAAAAAAACTCTGAAATTCTACAAAGGGAAATGTGAGAATATCAGGCAACACTGCAGGAAGCTTTGTGGATTTGAAGTCCCAAGTAAGAGTACAAGGAATTGAGTAGATTGAATCCTATGAACACTCAAATCTATTGGCCAAAACATGCTTGTAGGAAGAAGTCCCCATTTAGGAGAAACTTCTGGAGAAGTACAGTCCTACTTGAGTTGGTCAAGAACAGAAAGTGCCAAGAATTCAGAAATTTCAGTCCTAAATAAAGAAAAAAATGCTATAATCCAGGCATAGTGCCTCATCCCTGTAATCCTAGCACTCAGGATTACTCAGGATGAGGTGGGAGGATTGTTAGAAGTTCGAGGCCAGCCTGGGCTACAAAGTGTGTTCAAGGCCAGCCTGAAATGCATATCAAGACCCTGTCTCAAAAAAAGAAAAAAGAAGAAATGATATGAAAACAACCAAAGAGTTTACTGTAGGATGAGTCCAGCTCCTCTTGTTCTACTTGGCATCTACTAGAGAAATAATAATCTCAGGGACTGTGTGTGGTGGATATCAGTGTTAGCTTACATTCTTGCACATGTGTGAAGACTTGGGATTCATTTACACACACACACACATACATTCACACACACACACACACACACACACACTCATGCACACATGCACACGCACGCACAGAGATATCCAAACACATACTTCATGTCACCCAAACAAGATAAAGTGAGCAGATCATACACTTCAATGTAATGCAGTGTTATTATGATGATAAAGAAGAGTGTGAAATAGAAATAAATCCCTGCATATTGGAGGCACATCAAAGTTACACATATGGAAATAAAAAGTATATTTTAATAAAATATAGCCTATGTATGAAGTAGTATAACAGCTACAAAAGCTCTGAACATAATGTTGAAAATAGCACAATAACTTAAAGATCCAGAAAATTTAACAGTTTCTCAGGACTTTAAAATACCATCCTTGCAGGTTGCTTTTTTTTTTTTTTAAAGTGATGGTGTTGGGGATTAAATCTTGAGCTATCATACCAACTTAGATTATATTGTTTGAAACAAGGTCTCACTAATTTGCTAAATTACTTAGGCTTAGTCAGATATTTTGGCAAACCTATTTCAGTCTACCAGGTGGCTGAGATTAAGTAATCTCAGGCTCATGCCTCCTAAATTGAAGTTTTAAAACCAAAAATTCTACACAGCATTTTTATCTGCCATTGTTACTTCAAGTACCTTTGGAGTGACTGGTCACATGACTCTGTGCCAGTTAATCCAAGTCACCAATTTGATGAGATTAAGAGTCTCCCGACTGCTTTTGTTTGGTAGTATCAAGTTTGAGGTTATAAGCAACCACTTTGAAGGCAATAAGATTCACTATGATTCCCATTATGGTTTGACTACTATCTTCTTTTGAAATCATGTAAGGTTTCCAGTGTAGGTTTTATTGGTCTTGTTCTGTACTATTTTGATCAATTCTATTATACTGACTCTGTTTTGTTTAGTCATATTAGGTTTTATTCACCTCAAAAAAGTAATAAGAACTGTGGGAGTAAAAAAAACTCAAAAAGTGTAATTATTATTAAAAAGAGAGGAAAGGAAGGTGGTCTAAGAGATATAACGGCATGAATGTTTGAGTGTGTAGGACAGAAATCCATATTACTGATCTTTTGTTGGACCATTGAACGGTACGGTCTGCAATCTCATTGTATGAATGTATACTTTATATGTTTTAATTTTACAATTTGGACAACTGTTTCTAAGATGACAATATGTAACCTATTAACTAGTGATATTTTACTGTATTTTTTCTTGAAATTCTGTAGTACTTGTACCATTTACTGTTTTTTTATTTTTTTTTTAACTTCCTTTTTTTTTTCTTCTTTAAAGAAAGAAAAAAAAGTCTCCTCACTTGGGGACTATACTTCTGAGGGGATTCATTGATGGATGTTCATAGTTAAATGTGCTGTTAAGAATTGGGGCCTGCTGGAGCTGAGTTGCAGTGGCTGTGCCTGGGGTGGGGGAGAATCTCTTGCTGCTGTTTCTCTTTGATCCTTTCCTTCTTGCCATGAAAACAACAAATTTGCTCTCCCAGGAAGTTCTTTCATGAAGTTTTTGTCTGGAGCCACCTAAACTCTGAGGATACAAATCAAACTTCTCCTCTCCTATGTTAGGTGATATGTGTCAATTATGTTTGTCTCAACAATGGAAATGCTGACCGGTGGTTTGCACAGCTGCCTGAATTTATTGTACATTGCCATGGTTTGGGTATGGTTTGAATTGCTTTTTTTATTTTTATTTTTATTTTTATTTATTTTTTGGTACTAGAGATAAAATTCATGTCTATGTACTTGCAAAGTATGAGCTTAGTCTACTGATTTGTGCTGATTTGAACTCTTAAGTTTCATTTTCCATGAACTGGGATCATAGTGTAGCAGTGATAAAGTAATGAAACCTTAAGAGTTAGAACCTACTACAAGTTAATTAGGATATTAGAGCACTACACTCAGGGATAGAGAAAGTCTGGCTCACTCAGGGGAGTAAGTGAACCTGAAAATGGATCACATGTGTGGCCAAAGCAAGGTTAGTAGGAAGAACAGTGACTTCCTGAGTCAAGTCCAGAGATTACTGGTCTAATTTGAAGACCACTGTGTGCCTGAGACAAGTTATAAGGATAAGTTCTTAGATGGAGAGGTTGGACATGATATTGAATCTCCCAAAGATACATATAAATGAGCTACAACCAATGGAATGTGACTTCCTCCTGCTCTTTCTCTCTCTCCTCCTGCTTTGTGGTAATTTTCATCAAAAAAGAGGGCCGCAAATTGTCTCAGGTTTCTGTACTCTGCCTCTTGTCCTTTTTCCCCATGCTCACACCATTTGTATTCTAGGAAAATTGAAAGTTGCAACTCACAGATGTGGATTACATTTCATGAGAATGAATTAATCTCCAAAAAATGAGTCATCACTTGAGACTAATGCAGGCCATGAATAATTCAGTAGCAATAACTACTGTTATACCATCCATCCCTAGATTATCACCTGAGACAAATAGATGCCTGAAACATTCTCTTAAATCTCAAGAACAATGAGCTAAGAAAATTACTTCAGAAACTACACTGCTTCAGAAAGCCTTGTTGTATCAGCACAAAACACACAGAAATACCAGGATTCTTTGAAGAAATGGTTGATTCCACATGGAGGATAGAGAAAAGATAAATGTCTCTGAGATGACTTCTTGTGCTTGAAAACCACAATAAAAATGAATAGTGATGAAATACACTTGTCTGTAAGAAAGCCCAAGGAAATTCTGTGGATCCCTTTCATTTGCACACTTCCAAATACAACCTAATCCCACCATCACATTTGCTGGACAAAAAGGTTAGATAATATGACTTATCTGGGCAACATGTGCTCAGCTAAACACTAGGAAACCAAAAGCAGAATAGATATTGTTGTTGACAAGCACATTCTATACCTAAGAAACCAAAAGCAGAATAGATATTCGTGTTGATAAGCAATTTCTACACCTTGTAGTATTCTATTTAATAATCAAGTATAAATTACTGGTTGGACATCTACCCCAAACACTTAAAGAAAAAGAGATAAATAACATCCAGTTTCCAATGTAATAAGATGTGCATAAATTTCCATATGTGGGCTACGTAAAATTTAAACTTTGAACTCAGAAAGAAATGATTAAGGATAATATTGTACCCCCAAAACCAGCCCCCCAAAATGGTGTACAACAATGGGCAAGGCATGTTTTGTGAAGAAAAAGGAGCACTGTGGCACCAGTGACATAGTGCACCTGCAATTTGCAAAGCTGTGTAACCTGGTTGAAACATTTTGCAGACTTTTATACAAAGTACAATTAAAAAGAACTTTGTTTCCCTTTGCTTGAAAACAGAGAAGTTTTGCAGGAATATACAATCCTTTGTCAGCTAATTTGAGCACATAGTTTTAGATAACATCTGTAGTTTTCATAGGGAAACAATGGTTAACATAGCAATCAGGTCAGAAACCCAGGAATTTACATTCCTTGCAGAGGGGAGAAATGGTTAACATATCAATTAGTTCACCCAGGAAGATGTTGCATACCAAATAGTATGATGGCACTACAGCTATTTTATAACAATGTGGTCAGTGCCCCAGCGTGTTTGAATGTAGAAAATAGTTGTGTTTGCAAAGGGAATTAACAAGTAATTTGGTCATATAACTTGAGCATTGCAAACATAACACAAACATAATGAAGCTCTTTTTGCTTGTGTGCAGCATTTCCCATTGATTTTTTGTCAGTGAACCAAATCATTGACTCATGGGTTTTCCAGACATAGGTAACTGATTATAACCTTGTGTCTTTAAAATCATGAGCTTTATATTTTGACCCTGAGCTTTGACATAGTTTAACAATTTGTTTATAATAAAAGGTCCAATAATTACACAGATGAGGAGGATTAACAAAGGTCCTGTTCACTGCTGTTATTAAGGTTGTTAACCAAAGGGACAACAAAAAGCCAACATTTAAACTAGCTCTGTTCTGCCTGCCTCGCTTGTTCTTCCAATCGATTTTTGAGGTCAGTCATGACTCCAGAATGATTAGTATACAAGCAAAAATTTTTTTCTAAAGCCATACAGAGACGTCCTTCCTTTAGAAGAGGAGATCAAGACACCACCACTTTTTGTAAAACCGTGTCAGCCAGTGAATTTAAAGAATCTGAAAGTCATAAGATTACACTGGTGGAGGGCGCAGGAAGATGGGGTCTCCCATGTAAGGAAAAGGTAATGATCTCCTTGGGGTCTCCATAAGGGAGAATACATAAGAACAAGATCATCAGATACATTTGGCAATCTTAAGCTTTACAAAGTCCTTGGAGGGAATGACAGTCCACTTATCTGTAGGTTGATCACCATCAGATGCCGGGACCAGCTTGAAGTGGGAAGGATGAATTGAGGCAGGCTTTGTAGTGACTTTGACAGAAGTTGGAGTGCTGAGGACCACAGTGTAGGGATCTTCCCATCACAGCTCAAGAGATTCACAGCGATGCCTATTGATGAGGACTAGTGTCCCAGGTTCTACTGCAGGGCATTCATCCTCATAGTGGCCTGCAGGCTGAGGATGTTGTTGTCTGAATAACCACTGGATGGAAATCAGAACAGGTTGAAGGGCCTGGAGTGACTTAATAAGATCTTGATTAGCTAAATCAGTTATTTTTTTCTCAGAAATCTTAGGAATAAGAGGATGGGGTCTCCCATACAAAGCCTCTGAAGGGGAAACACCTGCAACATAGGGGGTACATCACCAATACAAAAAAGCAAAAGGAAGGAGACTCACCCAGTTCTCACCAGTTTCCAAGGCCATCTTAGTTATTACCCTTTTTAAAGTATTGTTTATCCTTTCTGCTTGTCTGAACTTTGAGGCCAGTAAACACAATGGAGTTTCCAATGAATCTGCAAAGCTTGGGTTAGCTTTTGAGGTATCTGGGCTATAAAAGCCAGGCCATTGTTGGATCCCATGGATAAGGGGAGGCCAAATCAAGGAAACTGCTATCAGTGTGGTCTCTTAGTAGCCAAGACTTAGTAGCCAAAGCTTTGACCCATCCAGTGAAAATTATCTATCATTACTAATAAGTACTTATCCCGTGGAAGTCCAGGCTTTCTCATTTCTCTGAAATCTACTTCCCAATGTTCTCCAGGCATAGGGCCACGGTAGCCAGTGGTTTCTATTTGTTGCAGTCACTTTGGGTACATTAATTCACATTGAGGGAATCTGAGACTCACAACTGGGTATGTTTTGATACTAACCCCCAGAGATTGCTCAAAATTGAGCAGCCAGATGCAAGGCTTTTCAAATGTAAATAGGCTCTGACAGAGTAGGTGGAATCAATAGTCATGTAAGGGCTCTCTCAATATCCACTTGTTTTGTGGCTGCCTTTCAGGAGGTGGTGACTGCCAAATTATTTCTTCATATAACAAGGTCATCTCCTGCAGATGGGCTCTAAAATGCATAATAGGCACTTTCCTTGGCATCAAGATGGCAGCCAACAAGTCCAAATATTAAGGAGCATTTTTAGTCTTTTGGCACCCAGAATTCAATAATCCCCATTCCTCATAAATAGCCTCATGAACGTGAGCTGTAGCAAATGCATATCTGCTATCAGTATAGATATTTATATCTTTACCTTCTAACAGCTTGAGGGCCTCAGTGAGGACAATGAGTTCAGGTCCTTTGCCAATGTCCCTGGCTCCATGGTTTGTTCCCAAAGAATCTGAAAGTCTGTAGTGATGGCAGCTTCCACGACCTGCTTACATTGATAGATGTAACTGCTTCCATCAGAGAAATATGATGGATCCCAGATAGTGGCTCATCTGTCAAGTCTGGTCCCCAATATAGTTGTGGAGGGTCAAGAAGGGTTTATCATCAGGCAGCAGAGTAGCAGGGTTTAAAGTCACTGTCCCCTTAAAACTGATGGTAATCGGATCCAGAAGTAATGCTTGATAATGCATGACTTGGGAGTTGGGCAGCCATCAGTCTGGTGGAGCCTTGATGAGAGTCTCCAATGAATGGGAGGGGACAATTAAGAGTTTCTGTTCAAAAGTCAATTTTTGAGCCTCCTCTACCAGGAAGGCCACCAAGGAAATCTCCCTCAGACAAGGTGGCCATGCGACTGCCACATAATTATATCTCTTGGAAAGATAGGTAACAGGCCTCTGCCACGGTCTCAAACTATGGGTCAGTCCTATGACTCCTAGAAATTCTTGCTGTTGCTTTTTATTCACGGAAATTGGAATCTGTCAGATGGCTTGCACCTGCTGGGAGGAAAGAGTCCATTTTCCTTCCTGGATTTGGTAACATACTTTTGGCATATTTGGGCCTTTTTGCAGAGACCCTATAGCCCAGCTCATTTAAAGCCCACAGAATATCTTTAGAAAGTCCTCTTATCAATGCCCCTTCTCTTAGCAATAAGTACATTGACCTTTATCTCAGGACGGGTGAGAACTCGTATCAGACTAGGTGAATTTTTCGGCTAGCATTTCCAGCAACTTTGTCTACTTCTGGTGCTAAGGGTCCTCCTGTTTGTCAAATACCTTTTGGGCAATCTCTAATAACTGACTGAGGGACATTTCCTCAAAAACTTCAAATTTTTGCAATTTTTGATTAATATCAGGGGCTGACTGGGTTACAAAGGCAATATTAATGGCCCTTGTGTTTTTAGGTGCTACTGATGTATAAATATGATTGGCCTTTTGCAATCTTTTCAGAAAACCCCGAGGGAGACTCATTAGCCAGTTGTCTCACTTCTGCTACCTTGGGCAAATTGGTGGGTTTTCTTGGGTGGCCTTAATGGCTATCTAGATGGTGATACCAATGGGGAACCTCCTTACCTCCGGTTGTCCAATTGGTGTGGGACAAAGGGAACACATGGCTTTGGCATTCTGGATCAGAGGACAGGTTTCATCTGGATGGCACACTGCTTTTTTGGCCCAGGGTGCCACATGGCAGGCCATTGTTCTACTGAAATTATGTACTTAACAAAAGAGAGCTTTTTCATAGGTAACAAAATTAACTGTGCCATATAGTCTCCCAGATTTGCACAGCACATCTAAGAACTTGTATTTTATCTTTGTAATCACCAATCATCTTAGGCACAAAAGTTATTCCTTTTAAATTTAGATTAGCTTTTTCCTGCACAAGACCAACTCTTCCTTTAGATGGGGGAACCCCAAATTCCTGTCCCAGAAAACATTTCCTCTTTTACACTCTGGCACAGACAGGCATTTTTATTTTAATACAAAACCACCTTCTTTATCCTTCTTTTTCTCATTCTTTAACTTACTACCAGTCAGTTATCTCCTCTCTGGCTTTTTTAGACAACATTAAAACCTTTAACAAATCCTTGAAGTGACTTTCATTTAACAGTGTAAAACATATTTAATCATTTCATGTCATTTCATTACATTGAAATGCTACACTTTAAAAACTGTAGCTTTCTTAACTGGCTCAATTACAGTATGACCTGGTTTCACTTGTTAAAGTTAATATGTTTTTTAAAATCCATATATATATATATATATATATATATATATATATATCATTTTAACCAGAAAGAAAAATACTTTTAAAAGCATGTCGAGCTTGTAAGTAATCAACTGAGAACTAAAATACTAAACAAGGCATCACAAGACCAACATTAAAGGCACAAATGAAGTTTTTTCTGTCCACAGTTTAGCAATCTAAAGAAATAATTTTCATTATGAACCTTGAGTCCAATGAGCCACATGGATCCTGCAACAGAAATGGTCCAGGACCCCCTAAGTTAGTAACAAATCCACCAAGTTCAAATGGGAAAAAAAATCCCAAAATTAGTAACAGATTCAAATTGGCAGTCAACTCCAAAGTAAAAAACACTGAACATAGAGGCAAATGAGCAAGAAGCCTCAAATCACAAATCAGCGAGCCACCCCAAAGCACAAAAAATCCCCAAAGCACAAACAGGTGAAAAGTCCCAAAGCACAAGTGGGCCCAAAAGCACAAAGGGATGAAAAGCCCAAAGCACAAAGAGGCCCCCAAGCACAAACAGGCCCCAAAGCACAAATGGGCCCCAAAGTACAAATGGGATCCGAAGCACAAATGGGCCCAAAAGCACAAATGGGCACGAATTCCAAATCACATACGGGTAAAAAGCCAAAAACAGAAACTGGAAAAAGCCCAAATCACAAAGGGGCAAAAAGGCCCACGTTAAAAATGGGCAAAAGCTTAAAACAAAGTTTCATAGGAATTTACAATTTATTGTCAGCCAATTGTAGCCCATAATTTTAGATAACATCTCTCCTTTGCAGAGGGAAACAATGCCTAACATATCAATCGGGTCAGATTCCCAGAAATTTCCAGTATTTTGCAGAGGGGAGCAATGGTTAATGTATCAACCAGATTAGATTCCCAAGAGCTTACAAACCTTTGCAGAGAGGATGGATGGTTAACATATCAGTTAAGTCACCCATGAAGATGATGCATACAGAAGAGTATGATGATGCTACACCGTTTTATAACAATGTGGTCAGTGCCCCAAGGAGTCTGATTGTAGAAAATATTTGTCTGCAAAGGGAATTAACAAGTAATTTCGTTATATAACTTGGGCATTGGTAAACACAACACAAATATAATGAAGCTCTTTTTGCTAGAATACAGCTAAATTACAAATGGGCGAAAAGCCCCCAGGTGTCCCATTCTGACTGAAGTTACAAATGTGTGCACCCAAATGATAAACAGGCTAAAAGACCCAAATACTTACAGATGTTTAGTTGAGCAATTGGTGAAATATAATTTGGTTAAGGGTCGCCCATTATTCCCTGATGAACCCCCAAATGTTGTACCCCCAAAACAAGCCCCTAAAAATGGTGTCCAAAAATGGAGCAAGCTATGTTTTGTGAAGAAAAAGGAGCACTGTTTATTTAACCTGGCACCAGTGACACAGTGCAATTGGAGTTTGCAAAGCTGTGTAACCCACTTAAAACATTTTACAGACTTTTATAGAAAGTTCAATTAAGAAGACTTTTGTTTTCCTTTGCTTGAGGACAGAGAAGTTTCACAGGAATTTACAATTCATTGTCAGCTAATTTTAGCACATAATTTTAAGGTAAACACATCAATCAGATTAGATTAACAGGAACTTACGTCCTTTGCAGAGGGGAGCAATGGCTAACTTATCACTTAAGTCACCCACGAAAATGTTGCATACAGAACAGTATGATGGTGCTGCAGCTTTTTTATAACAATGTGGTTCAGTGCCCCAGGGAGTCTGGTTGTAGAAAATAGTTATGTCTGCAAAGGGAATAAACAAGTAATTTGGTTATATAATTTGGGCATTGGCAAAAAAAAACACACACACACACACACAAATATAATGAAGCTTTTTGCTAGAATACAGCATATAATAATCAATTATAAAATGTTGTGAGTAAGTTAGCAGTTTCCCATGTCTTAAAGAGATGGAATAAATGATTCCCAGTAAAACAATGGTGATGGCTTAGAATAATCGACCCAGAATGACCCCAATGAAAAATCACTTTGCCATTTAGTTGGAAATCAGAACTTGGTCATGAGGGTGTATAACACTTCTGAGTATGGTAGAAAACTGGAGCACACATCTGAGTTTGTGAAAGCAGACATAAGATAACATTGGGGAGAAATCAAGTGATATCTATCTCTGAAGTGGTAGTCTTTCTTCCTTTCTTCTTCCTTTCTTCTTTCCTTCCTTCCTTTCTTTCTTTTTCCTTCCTTCCTTCCTTCCTTCCTTCCTTCCTTCCTTCCTTCCTCCCTCCATTGCTTCCTCCCTCCATTGCTTCCTTCCCTCTGTCCTTTCATTCTTTTGGTTTTTTGATTCAGGTTAGTATGTAATGCCAAATGCCTTGAAATTGCAATGATTTTCCAGCCTCATCCTTCTGAGTGCTGGAATTATTGATGTATGCTAAAACACCCTGAAATTCAGGATTCTTTTTTGTATTTTAAAGAGTATAAAATTAAACACAACAAAACAGAACAAAATAGCACATAAGAAAGGAATGTAAGAGATATAAATTTCACAGCTAGATGAACTCAGATCTTCACCATCTATTATATTGTCTCTTGTTTTCTTCCAAATACTTGTCCATGCCTTGGCATACAGAGAAGTCATTAGAAAACATAATATAAAACTGGTGTGAAGAGAATGAGAAGTGCATTTTAGGTCTTCAAAACCGGACAACAAGGAAGTCACTAACGGCTGTCTGAGAGTCTCTAGTTCACTTCAAAAAGCATGTCCATCCTTTCACGTATATTGAAACTAAGTTAGACAGGCTAAAATAACACCATTAAATAGAACAAAGCAAAACATGGATAAAAATACTGGCCATCAAAGAGATAATAGAGGGAAATTTCCTCTTATATTCTATTTTGTTCTGTTTGTTGTGTTTAATTTTATCCCCTTAAATTTACAAAAACAATAATGCTGAGTTGCAGGATTCAGTAGCAGACATCTATACTGCCAGCACTCAGTAGGCTGAGGCAGGAAAGTCAATGCAATTTCAAGGATATTTGGCATTACATAATAACCTGGATCAAAAACCAAAAGAATAAAGGAAGGAAAGGAGGAAGGAATATAGGAAGGACTGAAGGAAGAAGGAAATGAAAGAAGAAGAAAGACTAACAATTCTCAGACAGATATCACTAGCTTCCTTCAAAAGCTTCTCTTTTCTCTGCCTTCACATACTCAGATTTGTGCTGCAGTTTTCTACCAGACTGAGAAGTGTTATATACCCTCATGACCCAGTTCTGCTTTAGAACTAAAAGGCAAAATACTTAGTCATTGGGGTCACTGAGTCCATCATTTTCAGCCACCAATTTTCTTTTATTGGGACACATTGACTCCATCACCTAAACACACGGGGAAATTGCTAATCTATTCACAACCTTTTATAATTGATTATTATCCTTAATCATTGCTTTCCGAGTTTAAAGTTTAATATTTATGTAACACAGATATGGAAATTTGTCCACATCTTATTACTTACATTGGAAACTGGATGCTATTTATCTCTCTTTCTTTAAGTGTTTGGAGTAAATGTCACCCAGGAATTTATACTTGGTTATTAAATAGAATAGTACAAGGTGTAGAAACTGATTATCAACACCAATATCTATTCTGCTTTTGG